>NC_061105.1:3764876-3809876 GCF_015104395.2 Macrobrachium nipponense | reverse complement strand
TAAATACATACAAATATAAACGAAGCAAGAATTTAATTTTTTCTTGCGATGTTAAGAAAGAGAGGGAGAGAGAGAGAGAGTGTGTGAGTATTGAATCTTTTTAAAAGTAACCCGAAGACCATTTTAAATATTAAAAAAAAGTTCGCCTTTCTGATTTGAAACTTTGTCATGCAGAGAGAGAGAGAGAGAGAGAGAGAGAGAGAGAGAGAGAGAGAGAGAGACACCTTCAAACTGATTGGTATCACACAAAAGGCTCCACGAAAGATTCAATTCAAACTGATTAAATTAAAAGTTATTTACGTAGTCCCTTGTAATTCCCCAAGACTACTAAATAGGACTTCCAGGAGTGATAGGATTCAACAGGACTTTCAAAAAAGGATATAACGCCCACTCCATCTTACTTAAAAGGAGCTATTTACCGATTGCACAATGCTGCAGGATCAAAAGCGGCTCCTGTTGAGCTAGATTCTGTCAAGTAGAAGAAGTAGAAGAAGAAGAAAAAGATGATGATGATGATGATGATTTACACTTACTGAAATCATCAAGATAGTTTGAGAGAAGTCAAAAGTATTGGTCTACAATAGCGTCTTTTTTTTTTTTTTGCTCTCTCGCGCTCTCTTTCTCTCTCTCTCTCTTTCCTTCAGCAAGCTTAGAGAGAGAGAGAGAGAGAGAGAGAGAGAGAGAGAGAGAGAGAGAGAGAGAGAGAGAGAGAGAGAGAATGATGATTTAGACTTACTGAAATCGTCAAGATTGTTTGAGAGAAGAAGACAAGACAAAAGTATTGGTCTAAACTAGCGTCTTTTTTGCTCTCTCTCTCCTTCCTTGAGCAAGCTTTAGGAGGGAGGAAGACGAATGAGAGAGAGAGAGAGGAGAGAGAGAGAGAGAGAGAGAGAGAGAGAGAGAGGGTGGGAGGGTGCTACCTGCTACTACTTGGCAATCAGCGCCAATTAGAAGCGCTCTCAATCACCGGCCAACAGCCAATGAAGAAGAGATAGCATCCGATCACACAATGGCTACAATTTCCGAACCACCTGATCCTCTCTCTCTCTCTCTCTCTCTCTCTCTCTCTCCTCTCTCTCTCTCTCTCTCTCTCTCTCTCTCTCTCTCTCTCACACACACACACACACAGATAAACCAGCGAGTAATTAGTACGACAACTACCAGCCAGGAGTGGCTTTGACAGATGACAACCACATTTACGATTGGAATTCAGTGCAAAAAAAAAAATGATCATAAACAGAACAGTACGTACTTCCACAATGAGAGAGAGAGAGAGAGAGAGAGAGAGAGAGAGAGAGAGAGAGAGAGAGAGAGAGAGAGAAGGGCCCTGAAACCAGAATTCATAGCTTGACCTTAGACCTAGTGAAACCAATTCCACTTGCATTATATCAACCCATCGTTCATAAGTCTTCGCTTGTCTACGAATGAAGCTTTATAACCCGCAAAAGCAACTACTTATTTCGTCCAGTTAACGAAAGTACGATAAAATTAAGATAAAACGGCAAAATAGCACGAACAGTGAATGCGTATGAGCCCCAGAAACACTATTATGACCAAGGATAGGTCTACGGTTACAGTCAAACCAGACACCAACCAACGTCCAACGTTCGTCCTCGTCAATGCAAGTTGCTAAATCAGTACTCTAAAGACTTGTGAACGGTAACTAATGGCCCCAGTTAATATCTCGGTGAAATCAGAGCCAGCTCTCTCTCTCTCTCTCTCTCTCTCTCTCTCTCTCAGGAGCTCGCAGGCGCATCTATTAGGCATTATCAATTGTGAGCTATTAAAAGAGGTGCTAGTGTTTTGCTCCTTAGCCTAATCTTCGTACCTACGCACTGGGACAGTCTTCGACATCTTAATTAAAAGGGCTGTATGAGAGAGAGAGAGAGAGAGAGAGAGAGAGAGAGAGAGAGAGAGAGAGAGAGAGAGGATAACTCCACATTCTTCACATACAGACCCAATGACCATTCCTCGTAAATCAGACATTAGGACTCCTAAGAAAGCCTTAGTACCACTGACCGGGGGGTCTGCCCAGTCAGCTTCCACAGAAATCTGATTCTTTTTCGCTTACTCGGGGAGTAAGCCAACAAAGTAATTTGTTGTTGTTCTTGGGGAAGGGGGTTAGGAAAGGTCTATGGAAAAGCCTAAAAAGGTCTGTAAAAGGCATTTCGTGTTGAGTTAAAGATACAGGAATTTTAGGAGAGGATATTTATGATTTATTTATTATAATGAAAATGTAAATAATGAATAATGCGCAAGTTAAACAGTACAGAAAAATGTTTGCTAATAAAACATAGCGTATTGATTTTAATTTTCGTTGGTGAAACAACGCTTTATTTGACCGTATATTTAAGCGCGCGGGTCGAGTAAGCTGGATGTCGGATCACGCCTTGTTGTTTTTTTTCATTTTTTTTTCTTTAATTCCTCGACGATTGGCTATTATTATAATTTACTTATGCCTATAGACAGACTGTGTGTGTCTGGTCAATACTTGGGTCGGTGACCGTCGCAAATCGTACCAACGTCGGCATAGAGGGCCTTGGATCAGAGAGAGAGAGAGAGAGAGAGAGAGAAGAAAGAGAGAGGTCATTTGAACGACGAAATAGTCCGTGCGTAACTACTGCACCTAGGAACAATTTGAAATCTACATTCTAAGAGACTGGATATATAGGTACTACACCACTACTACTATTCCCCTCCACCACCCACCCGCTCCCCATTCATCATTTCATTCATGAATCGTCCAGCCGACGTCGTCTTCCCATTCAGAGAATTCTCTTATCTCGAGTAAGACGCCAACTGAATGAATTCATTTGTAATTAACGTTTCGCCGTCGGGCTGTTATAGGTTTTGTAGAATTGTGCAGAGAGACGAACAGAACTGCTCACGTTTTTAAAATACTGCATTCCATTACCCCTGCATGAGGACCTGCTTCGTCAAGCAAGAGGGAGGACACGTTCAAGAACGGCTCCCCAGAAAGAACGGTGGTCGTGAACGTTAATTGAGAGAATTAATATTTTCGGGTCGACGAGGTATAGGTGCGTCAAACCATTTCTGTGATCTGTACGTCGTTCTCACAAGAGAGGAAGATGCTTTAAGCCAGGGGCTCTTAACATGGGATACCCATACCCCTCGGGGGTATGAAAACCCCATGCGGGGGTATGGGACTTGATTTTAATGTGTCAATGTATACATGGGCACTACATTTTGTAAATAAATAACTAGACAAAACTATAAATGCTTTTGATTTTCTTGTATTCTCTATTCCTAGCTATTCATGCCTATAGAGTACGTATTAAACTAGGTGTATTAAGTTATATTGTCAACAAATAGGATTTGAGCGGACTTAAGCAAAGGGGGTATGGACCCACATTGGGGGGTCTGGAGTCACCAAAAAGGCTAAGAAAACCCATGCTCTAGAATATGTCTACAGTGCAACGCTTTAGAACTCTCCAATTGGCGACGCTGTTAGTGATCACGCCAATATGGCGGAGGACCTCGATGGGAGACAGATAGGCCATCATTGGTACTACACAGAGCCCCTCTCTACGAGGTCATAAACGAGCCTATATCACCCTCCACGCCCTTAATAATCCTGCCCCTCAAATTCCTTCGGCAACTGCCACCTGGCGATTAGCGGCGAAAAATATCCTCGTCAGTTTTAAGACTTCCACCTTTTCATATCTCTGTCGATCTGACACCTTATAGCAGCTTCGAGGGGAGGAACGAGGTGGCTCGATTCTGGGACCAGCTGATTCGTTGACATCATCTTCTAGGTATGCGAGTCATCGATATATTTGAAGATGTTTCGTATAATAATAATAATAATGATAATAATAATAATAATAATAATAATAATAATAATAATAATAATAATAATAATAATAATAATAATAATAATACGAGTATACAGTTAGATAAAGGCAACCCAGTTCTCTGTCTCTGAAAAAAAATAAGTGGCCAAAAAACAAACAGTAATCTCTTGCCCTCTTTCTTCAAGAAGAAGAAGAAGAAGAAGAAGAAGAAGAAGAAGAAGAAGAAGAAGAAGAAGAAGAAGATATCTGGGGACGTTGTAAACAATCTCACGTCTAACAACAAATCATTTTCATTCTCTCTCTCTCTCTCTCTCAGGAGAGCTTCAGAAGAAGAAGAAGAAGAAGAGAGACCTGTATCGAAGGAGAGAGAGAGAGAGAGAGAGAGAGAGAGAGAGAGAACACGATCCTCGTTTGTGTTCGCCTTGCGCAAGAGAAGCCATTATAAAAAAAAAAAAAAAAATAAAAAAAGAGGACATCGCATCTCATTTGGGGTTTCGATTGACAGTTAGGACGTCAGTCTCTGCCACTATCAGCCAAAATTAAGTCTCAAATTAGGGTTCCCCTCGGTAGTTTTGCTGTTCTTTTTTTTATTGTTTATTTTTTTATATTAACGACCTCTCTCGTTGTCCCGTCGTGGCCCGGGTGGTGTATTTTAGATTTCTGGTGCCTCAGGAGCGAGCATTTGAATCTACCATCTTGGATTTCATTCAAAATCAATTTTAGGAGGAAAGAGCCTGTGCTGAATTATAAGTTTATATTTCCAAATTTCAGGGTTGTGTTGAACTGCAATGTTGAACCCTCGTGTTCAATGTAAAATGTTCACAGTTCATAATCTATGAGATAATTCTATATTTCTAATTAATTTCGTTGGTTTAAAGCCACGTTGAAATCTCAAATTGAATATCCAGCCAACTTCTCACCCCAAACCAGTCACTCCCATTTATACATATATTCTCACACAAGCTTTTTTCTCCCTCCTTAGGGTGGTAGTGCCGTCCATGTAGCACCTCGTGCGGTGCACTGCAAGCATTACTTACGATCCTGTGCAGCGTGCCTTCGGCCACTAGCTGCAACTCCTTTCGCTTCTTTTACTGTACCTCCTTTCATATTCTCTTTATTCCAACCTACTTTCCACCCTCTCCTAACGGTTGTTTCATAGTGCAACTGCTTTGAGGTTTTCCTCCTGTTACACCTTTTAAACCTTTTACTGCCAATTTCCGTTTCAGCGCGGAATGACCTCAAGGGTCCCATTGCTTGGCCTTTGGCCTAAATTCTATATTCAGTTCAGTTTACACAAGTTCTGACATTGTCATAAAACGTTATAATTCGTCTCAGTTTCTAAAAAAGATAAAGAAATAGAAATAAAAAAGAAAAAAATCTAGAGAATCCATGGTGCCTCATTATACCCTGACCGGAGATAATGATTTGAAAAAAGCCACAATAATAATGTATATGAGACTGTATTTTTCCAAAAGCCAAAAAAGGTTAAAAAAACAGAGAACTTTCGCCTCTTCAGTCGTTGTGCAAAAGGTCGAAAGGTCTCTGTTTTTTTAACCTTTTTTGGATTTTGAAAACAAACATTCAGTCTCATAGACATATCGTGGCTCTTATCATTGCTACAACATAGCAGGAGTAATAAATAATTATTAAGAGCCTCTTTGATTTTATCTGAGCTATTTAGGTTTTTAACGATGGATTAAAAATACATTATAATAGTGTAACACGAAAAATAAAAATCAAGAGCTGATATTAATGGCGTTTTCATACCTCTCGGAACTGCTTAAAAATTAGCAATGAATTTGACATCATTTTCCAAAAACTAATAACAATCCATGATAAAGTTTATAAATAATATTTGAAGCAATTAAACAACCCTTTCTGGAGTCCAAAGCGCTTCGTAAACAAACAAATGACGAGTGGAAAACTTAAAAAAACCTCATTTTCCAAACAATCTGGCACAAGTGATTTCCCTGCGGGATTCCACACCCCACAAAACGTCATCCATTTTCGGCAGATCTTTTTATCCGCCTCCTCCAACCGCTCCCCCCCCACCCCCCCCCCCCCCCACCCCCTCAGACATAGATAAAACTTTGATTTCGTCTCGTCAAAATCAGTATGTACATAGACAGAGAGAGAGAGAGAGAGAGAGAGAGAGATGAGAGAGAGAGAGAGAGATGGAGTGAATGAATGGGTCATTCCTGTGTATCTCGTCCCCCCCCCCCCCACCCCCCCCCCCCCCCCCCAACGACATACCCTATCCTTCACGTCTCTAAAATTCATGCTCGTAAAATTACAGAGGACGAGACGTCGATGGCTTACTCATGGATGAAATATGATTTGGGGGAGGAGGAGGAAGAGTAGGAGGGGGAGGAGGAGGAGGAGGAGAAGGAGGAGGAGGGGCCCTAACCCTTGGCACGTTTAATAATGATACTGATAATAATGTGGTCATCATCATCACATTATTATTATTATTATTATTATTATTATTATTATTATTAAATTACCACCCTCAGTCTGAAAGGCATCCTACCACTTACCCAGGAAAACTAAGTCACTCGCTCGCTAGGGCTGTTCTAAGCAAGAGCCCGTGCCAGCACACGGTGGCCTTATGTCAAACAGCAAAGAATGACCCACACGTTCTACGTTGGATGACGGGAGTCGACAGGTCCACACCAGACCTCTTGGTCCCTCTAAAAATTGACCACATATGAGATTACTTTACCAGGGCTCTCGTCTCACCAGAGTGGAGAGAGAGAGAGAGAGAGAGAGAGAGAGAGAGAGAGAGAGAGAGAGATCCCGGTTCTAAGAAGAAATAACTCTTCTTCTCCCTTTTTTTCAAACAGGAAATTGCGTTGAACCCGAAAGGATATCCCGATAAATAAAAGAACCTTCAACATGAATTCGGTGCTGACAGGTAATTTGTAGTTCGTCGTCCAGGTAAATCCAGGTAAGACAATAAATAAATTCAGGAGACAAGATTACATGAGGATATTGGATAACATGGATCTCATGCACAGTATGATGCAAAATATACCAGTTTCAGTCCATTGTACCTTGATGCAAAATATTACCAGTCCAGACAAAAATTGTACTTGAGTGCCAAATTAAAATACAGATTCATCAATTGTACCTGATTGCAAAATATACCAGATTCAGTCAAAATTGTACCTTTGATGCCAAAATATCAGTTTCCATTCAATTGTACCTTGATGCCAAACTATACAGATTCCGTTCAATTTACCTTGGAGCAAAAAATATAACCCAGATCCATCAATTGTTTTACTTGATGCAAAATATACCAGATTCAGTCCATTGTACCTTGATGCAAAATATTACATACTCACCATTGTACTTGGAATTGCCAAATATACCATTTTTTACTCCAATTGTACCTTGAATTGTACCAATAAAATTACCATTTTACTCCATGTTTTTACTTGATTGTAAAATATACCCCCATTCAGATCAATTGTCCTTGATGCAAAATAAACCAGATTTAATCAATTTGTACCTGATGCAAAATATACCAGTTTTACTCAATTGTACCTTGATGCAAAATATACCAGTTTCAGTCAATTGTACCTTGATGTAAAATATACCAGTTTTACTCAATTGTACCTTGATGCAAAATATACCAGATTCAGTCAATTGTACCTTGATGCAAAATATACCAGTTTCAGTCAATTGTACCTTGATTGATCAAGTTTTAAAACCTCATCACTTGTACCTTGATGAAAATATAATCCACCTTCGTCATTGTCCTTGATGCAAAATATAATTAACAGTCAATTTGTACCTTGATGCCAAAATATACCAGATTTGTATACCTTAATTGTACCTTGATTTGTAAAAAGATACATTTTTACCTTTTCTCAATTGTCCTTGGTTTATGTAGTATAACCAGATTCAGTCAATTGTACCTTGATGCAAAATATACCAGTTTTACTCAATTGTACCTTGATGTAAAATATACCAGTCAGTCAACTGTACCTTGATGGAAAATATACCAGTTTTAGTCAATTGTACTTGAATGAAAATATATTACCAGTTCAGTCAATTTTGTACCTTGATTGTTCTTAAAATATACCAGTTTTACTCAATTGTACCTTGATGTAAAATATACCAGTTTTACTCAATTGTACCTTGATGCAAAATATACCAGATTCAGTCAATTGTACCTTGATGTAAAATATACCAGTTTTACTCAATTGTACCTTGATGCAAAATATACCAGTTTCAGTCAACTGTACCTTGATGCAAATATACCAGTTTTACTCAATTGTACCTTGATGTAAAATATACCAATTTCAGTCAATTGTACCTTGATGCAAAATATACCAGATTCAGTCAATTGTACCTTGATGCAAAATATACCAGATTCAGTCAATTGTACCTTGATGCAAAATATACCAGTTTTACTCAATTGTACCTTGATGCAAAATATACCAGTTTTACTCAATTGTACCTTGATGTAAAATATACCAGTTTTACTCAATTGTACCTTGATGCAAAATATACCAGTTTTACTCAATTGTACCTTGATGCAAAATATACCAGATTCATTCAATTGTACCTTGAATTAAAATATACCAGTTTTACTCAATTGTACCTTGATGCAAAATATACCAATTCAGTCAATTGTACCTTGATGGAAAATATACCAGTTTTACTCAATTGTACCTTGATGCAAAATATACCAGATTCAGTCAATTGTACCTTGATGCAAAATATACCAGTTTTACTCAATTGTACCTTGATGCAAAATATACCATTTCAGTCAATTGTACCTTGATGCAAAATATACCAGTTTCATCACTGTACCATGATGAAATAATCCCATTTTTACTCAATTGTAACCTTGATGCAAAATATCCATTTTTACTCAATTGCCTGGATGCCAAAATATACCAGATTCCAGTCAAAATTGTACCTTGTATGAAAATTACCAGTTTTCAGTCAATTTGTAACCTGATGTAAAATAACACCAATTTCCAGTCATTGACCTTGATTCAAAATACCAGATTCGTCAATACCTTGATGTAAAATTATAACCAGTTTTTAACTCAATTGCAAAATTGAGGCAAAGGATATCCAGTTTCAGTTCAACTGTACCTTTGATGAAAATTACCAGTTTTACTCAATTGTACCTTGATGTAAAATATACCAATTTCAGTCAATTGTACCTTGATGCAAAATATACCAGTTTTACTCAATTGTACCTTGATGCAAAATATACCAGATTCAGTCAATTGTAACGGATAGAAAAGGTCCGGGGGATGAGAAACCAGCAAGTAACCGCAAAAGATCCAACAAGGGTAAGGGAAAGATAACATAAGGACAAAAAATTGCAACCGTGTATACCACCGAACAGAGGTAAAATTATAGGAAAATAAAAATGACCGTACTCAATTGTACCTTGATGCAAACAATACCTAAGTTTCAGTCAATTGTACCTTGATGCAAAAGGATACCATTTCACTCAAAAAAATTGTACTTGATGCAAATAAGACCAGTTTTACCTTTTACTCATTGTACCTTGATGTAAAATTACCAATTTCATCACCTGGTAGCCTTTGATTGGGAAAATTAAATTACCAGTTTTACTCAATTGTACCTTGATGCAAAATATACCAGTTTCAGTCAATTGTACCTTGATGCAAAATATACCAATTTCAGTCAATTGTACCTTGATGCAAATATAACCATTTTAACCCTCAATTGTAACCTTGATGTAAGAATATACCAATTTCAGTCAACTGTAAGCTTGATGGAAATATACCAGTTTTACTCAATTGTACCTTGATGCAAAATATACCAATTTCAGTCAATTGTGTACCTTGATTGACAAAATATACGCAATTTCAGTCAATTTGTACCTTGATGCAAACATATACCGTTTTTACTCAATTTACCTTGATGTAACATATAACCAGTTTTCATTTCGTCAATTGTAAAACCTTGATGGAAAATTACCAGTTTTTACGTCAATTGTACCTTGATGCACAAATATACCGATATCAGAGTCAATTGTACACATTGATGGAGAATATTTCCAGTTTTTACTACCTCCAATTGTACCTTGATGCAAAAGATTACCAGTTTCAGTCAAAATTGTAACCTTGATGCCAAAATATTTTTACCAAATTCCAGGTCAATTGTTAAGTAACCTTGATTAGCAAAAGTATACCAGGTTTTTACAACTCAAAACTGTAACCTTGATTGTAAATATTTTTTACCAGTTTCAGGCAACTTGTACCTTGAATTGGAAAATATCAGGTTTTTTAAACTCAATTGTACCAGGGGGTTGATGTAAAATATTTTACCAATTATCAGTTCAACGTAAAAAAGGCCTTGATGGAAAATAAAATACCAGTTTTAAACCCTCCAATTTGTTTACCTTGGATGGCACCAATATACCAGATTCAGTCAGGATTGACCCTTTGATGGAAATATTCACAGTTTACCTCATTGGTACATATAACCACAAAAATCAAAGCAAAAATATCCCAAGGTTTCAGCAGGGTTCAGAGTCCAATTGTTTACCTTGATGCAAAATAAATACCATTTAGTCCAATTGTACCTTGCTGCAAAATATTACCAGGTTTTAACTCAATTTGTACGCTTGATGGTAAAAAATATACCAGTTTTCAGACTCAATTGGTACCCTTGATTGAAAATATACCAAAAGTTTTAACTCAATTTGTTCCTTGATTGATGCAAATATAATACAATTTCAGTCCAACTTGTACCTCCGAATTGTAAAATTAACCAGTTTTAACTCAAAATGGTACCTGTTGTGAATGCCAAAATAATACCAGAATTTTCAGTCAATTTGTACCCTTGATGGAAAATATTACCAGTTTTAAACCTCAATGTAGCCTTGGATGTAAAATTACCATTTTTCCAGTCAACTTGTACCTTGATGTAAATATACCAGTTTTACAAAACCTCAATTTGTAACCCTTTATTGCGAAATATACGCATATTCAGAAAGTCAATTGTACCTTGATGAAAATAGTTTTTACCGCAGTTTTTTTCCTCAATTGTAAAATTTGTTACCTTGATTGCAAAATATACCAAATTTTCAAGTCGACCTGTAACCTTGATGTAAAATATACCATTTTACTCCAATTGTACCTTGATGCAAAATATACCAGAAAATTAAGTCCCAATTGTCCTTAATTCAAATAACCCAATTTCAGTCAATTGTAGCCTTGATTGAAAAACAAATACCAGTTTCCAAGGTTTGTTCCAGTTTTCAGGTCAATTGTACCTTGATTGCAAAATATACCAGTTTTCTTTTTAGTCCATTTACCTTGATTTAAAATTAACCCAGTTTTACCTTCAATTGTAACCTTGAAATGTAATATACCAATTTCCAGTCAACTGTTTACCTTGATTAAATGGCAAATATCCCGAAGTTTTTACTCATTCAGTAGTCCTTTGAATGGCAAAATATACCAAAAGTTTTCAGTTCCCAATTGTAAGTTTACCTTGATGAAAATAATACCAATTAATTCAGCAAGGTCCAATTGTAGCCTGGAAAATGGCAAAATTACCAGTTTTTAAACACCCCTCAATTGTAAACCTTGATGTAAAATATACCAATTTCGGGTCAACTGTACGGTACCTTTGATTGTAAAATTAAAATACCGATTTCACCAGGGTTTTTGCATCAATTTGTACCTTGAATTCAAAGAATATACCTGTTTCAGTACACTTTTTACCTTGAGCAAAATATTACCCAAGATTCAAGTCAATTGTACCTTGAATGCAAAATATACCACCATTTTTTCACTCAATTGTACCTTGATGCAAAATAAAATCCCAAAGTTTCCAGTTTCAATTGGTACCTTGAATGCAAATATACCAATTTCAGTCACCACTGTAGCCTTGAAAATCAACACAATAGAACCAGTTTCAGTTCAAATTGTACCATTGAATGTAAATATACCAAATTTCATCAGTCCATTGGTTTTACCTTGGATGCAACATATTACCAGTTTTTACTCAATTGTCCTTTGATGTAGAAATAAAATACCAATTATCCAATTTCAACTGTTACAACTTGATGTACAATATACCATTTTTTCAGCAGCAAGTCAGTGGTAAAACCTTGATGCCCAAATAATTTTTTACCAGATTTTCAAGTCAACTGTATACCTTGGATGCAAAATATACCAGATTCGTTTCAATTGTACACTAATTGATAGATTGTAACATGCAAAATATACCAGTTTTTCCTTTCCAATTGTACCTTGATTGCAAAAATACCAATTGGATTTCAGTCAATTTGTACCTTTGAGGAATAAACCGTTTTTAAACTTCAATTGTAAACCTTGATGCAAATATTTACCAGTTTCAGGCCAATTGTACCTTGATTGGCAAAATATATATCCAATGTCAGTCAAAATCTGTACCTTGATAGGAAAATAACTTTCAGTTTCAAGTCAATTGTTACCTTGATGCAAAAGTAAAAATAAACCCAAATTTTCACCAGTCACTTTGTACCGTGATTGGAAAAAATATACCAGGTTTTCCAAAAAGTCAATTGTACCTTATGCAAAATATTTAACCATTTTATACTCAATTGTACCCTTGATGCCAAAAATATAAAGTTTTTAAACTCAATTGTAACCTATGATGGTAAAAATATTCCCAGTTTTTAACTCAATTGTACCTTGATGCAAAATATACCAGTTTTTACAACTCAATTGGTAGACCCATTGATGCAAACATATACCAAAATTCATTCCAATTGTACTCTTGAATTAAAATATTTACCAGTTTTACACTTCAATTGGTACCTTGATGCAAAATAAAATACCAGATTCAGTCCAATTGTTTTACCTTTATGTGAAATATACCAGTTTTACTCAATTGTACCTTGGATGCAAAATAAAATATCCATTCCAGTTTCAATTGTACTTGTTGTAAAATTAGACCAGTTTTTTAACTACCATCAATTGTACCTTGATGCAAAATAAAATAAATACCAATTTCCAAGTTTCAATTGTAACCTTTAATTGCAAAATATATACCATTTCAGTTCAACTGTACCATGATGGAAGATAAAATATGGACCAGGTTTTACTCGATTAATTGTACGCATTGATTCGGCAAGAATATACCGTAAAAGTTTTACAGAAACTACCAATTGTAACGGCTTGATTTGCTAAAATAATGACCAGAATTCGCGTCAATGTACCTTGATTGGAAAATATACCGTTTTCAAAAGTCCATTGTAACCTTGATGTAAAATATTACCAATTTTTCAGTCTTCAAGTCAATTGTAACCTTGATGCAAAATAAAATACCAGAATTCCAGTTTCATTGTACCCTTGATTTAAAATATATCGAGTTTTTAACTCAATTGTACCTTGATGCCAAAAATATTACCAGTTTCATTCAACTGTTACCTTGATGGAAAATAATACCAGTTTTATTAACTTCAATTTTATTGTACCTTGATTTGTAAAATATACCAATTTCCAGTCAATTGTACCTTGATGCAAAATAAAATACCCATTTTTAACCACCTCGATTGTTTTACCTTGATGTCAAAATATTACCAGATTTTACCAGTCCCAATTGTACCTTGGAGGCAAAATATAACCAGACTTTCATTTGTTACCTTGATAATTGGCAAAATTTACCGATTCAGTCAATTGTACCTTGATGTGGAAAATATACCAGTTTTTAAACCATCAATTGGTACCTTGATGCAAAATATACCAGTTATTTTCAGGTCAATTGTACCTTGAATGGCAGAAAATATACCAGTTTCAGTCAATTGTACCTTGATGGCAAAAAATAAAATTAAACCAGTTTTCAACTCAATTGTACCTTGATGCAAAATATACCAATTTTCAGGTCAACTGTAACCTTGATTGGAAAATATAACCGTTTTTTCCCCTCCATTGTACCTTATGGCAAAAATATAACCAAATTTCAGGCAATTGTACCCTTGATGCAAAAATATTTCCAATTTCAATTCAAAAAAATTGGACCTTGATGCAAAATAATACCAGTTTTAACCCCCTCAATTGTAACCCTTGGATTGTAAAATATACAGTTTCAGCAGAGTAAATTGTAAACCTTGATGGAAAATATTACCAAGTTTTAAAACACCTCAATTGTACCCTTGATTCCAAATATACCAGATTCACAGCAAGTCAATTGTACCTTTTCTGAAAATATACCAGTTTTTAACCCTCAATTGTAACCTTGATTGGCAAAAAATATACCAGTTTCCAGGTTTTCCAATTGGTACCTTGAATTGCAAAAATACTACCAAATTCAGTCAATTGTACACTTGAAAATGCAAAATATCCAGTTTTTACAACTTCATTGGACCTTGATTGTAAAATATACCAGTGTTTTTCGCCTTGTCAATTGTTAAAACTTGATGGAAAATATACCAGTTTTTTACCTCAATTGTAACCTTGAATGTAAAATATACCAAATTCAAATCAACTGTAACGCCATTGATGGAAATTACCAGTTTTATTACTCCAATTGTAACCTTTGAGCAAATATACCAGAATTCAGTCAATTGTACCTTGATGGAAAATATAAAACCAGTTTTAACACACTCAATTGTACCTTGATGCCAAAATAAATACCAGTTTCCATTCATTGTACCTTGATTGTCAAAATATCCCAATTTTCAGTCAATTGTACCTTGAAAATGAAAATAAACCAGTGTTTTACCTCAATTGTACCTTGTGTAAAATATTCCGAGTTTCAGTCCAAAATTGTCCTTGATGAAAACCAATTTTACCAGTTTTTACTCATTGTACCTTGCATGCAAAATATACCAAGTTTCAGGTCCAACTGTGACCCTCCGATGTTAAAAAGGAAATAACCAGTTTTTAACTTTACCCGAAACTCAATTGTCACCTTGATGCAAAATAAATACCAGATTCAGTCCATTGTTTTACCTTGATGGAAATATTACCGTTTTACTCAATTGTACCTTGATTGTAAAAATATCCCAAAGTTTCAAAAGTCAACTGCCTGTAGCCTTGAATGTTCAATATACCGTTTTTTATACTCCAATTGTACCTTGATGGCAAAAATAATACCAGATTTTCCAGTCAATTGGGGGGGTACCTTGATTGTAATATTCCAGTTTTTAAAACCTCAATTGTACCTTGATGTAAATTAGTAAATTTCAGCCAAGTCAACTTGTACCTTGAGTGCAAAATAATTACCAGTTTTTAACATTTTTTTTAACACTCAATTGGTACCTTGATTCAAAATATGACCAGATTAAAAGGTAATTGTACCTTTAATGCACAATATTTTAACCCATTTCCGAGTCAATTGTAACCTTTGGATGAAAAAATACAAATAACCCAGTTTTCAGGTCAATTGTAACCTGATGCAAAAATATACCAGTTTTCAGGTGTCAATTGTACCTTGGAAAATGTAAAAAATACCCAGTTTTAACCTCAATTGTACCCTTGGAATGTTTAAAAATATACCCAATTTCAGTCCAAACTTGTACCTTAATTGGAAAATATACCTTTTTTACCTCAATAGTCCTTGAAAATAAGCCAAAATATTTTACAGTTTCCAGTCATTGGGTAATTGTAGAAAAACCAATATAGTGTGAGTTGTTTATTAGTATTGTAATAATAAAAATTTTTATATTTAAAGAAAATAATTAAGAAAGAATAAAAATAAATATTAATGTAAAACAAAATGAGTTAAGAAAAACCAAAATGTATAAAATTAAGACAGTAAAAATATAAATAAAAAAGACTATTAAAGGAAAAAAATAAAAAAAGTACCCGTAATAAATAAAGAAAAAATTAGAAAAAAAAATAATAGACATAAAAAAAAATTGTATAAAAATAAATACAACCGTAAATTAGAAAATTAGTTTGTAATAGGTTGTGGTGTAAATTTTAGAACTTAAATAAACAAAAAGAACAAAATGTATTAATGTAGATAAAATAAAGAAATAATTGTTTAGAACCAGCCTTGAATGCAAAATATACCAGTTTCAGTCAAGTTGTAACCGTTGATGCAAAAATAAAATTACCAGTTTTCACTCCATTCTTACCTTGATGCAAAATATACCCAGATTTTCAGTCAACTTGTTACCGTTTGATGCAAAATAGAACCAGTTTTTCAACTCAATTGTAACCTTGATGTCAAGAAATATACCACTGATTTCAGTCCAATTGTACCTTGATGGCAACAAAATATAACGCAGATTTTACGTCAATTGTACCTTGGAATGCAAACTATACCAGTTTTAAATTACCACTTTTCACACAATTGGTACCTTTGATGCAAAACTTATACAATCCCATTTTCCAGTCAATTGTAACCTTGATGCAAAATGGAAAATATACCAATTTCCATTTCACGTCAACTGTTTACCTTGATGCAAAAATATACCAAGTTTTCAGTCCAACTTGTACCTTGATGGTAAAATCGACCAAGTTTTTTTCAGTCAATTGTAACCTTGATGCAAAAATATACCGAGTTTTAACTCAATTGTACCTTGTATGCAGAAAATATAACCAAGTTTTCAACTCAACTTGTACCTTGATGCACAAAATATTACCAGTTTTTCACTCAACGTTGTAAACCTTGATGCAAAACAAATAACCAAGTTTCACTCCAACTGGTACCATTGATGCCAAAATATACCAGATTTCATTCAATTGTAACCTTGATTGCAAAAGTATACCAGGTTTTTACCATTTTACTCAAGTTGTACCTTGATGCAAAATATACCAGTTCAGTTCAGTCAATTGTACCTTGATGGAAAATAAAATTAACCAAGTTTTTAGCTCAATTGTAACCTTGACTGCGAAAATATTAAACCCAATTTTCAGGGTCCAATTGTACCTTGATGCAAAATAAAATTAACCAAGTTTCACCTCAATTGTACCTTGATGGCAAAATATAACCAAGTTTTCAGTCAATTGTACCGTTTGATGCAAAATATACCTAAATTTTCCAGTCAACTGTACCGATTGATGGAAAATACTAACCGTTTTACTTCAATTGTACCTTGATGTCAAAATATGACCAAGTTTTCAACTTCAATTCTAGCCTTGATGCAAAACTATAACCTAGATTTTCAGTTCAATTGTACCTTGAATGGCAAAAAACAATAAATACCACCTTTTACTTTTCATGTATTCAAGTTGTAACCTTGATGTTAAAATTAATATTCCAACTTTCAGTCAATTGTACCTTGATGCAAAAGTATACCAGATTTCACCTCAATTGTGGACCTTTGATGGCAAAATATACCAAGGTTTTACGTCAATTGTAACCTTTGATGCAAAATATACCGATTTCAGCAATTGTACTTGATGTAAATATACCAATTTACTCAATTGTACCTTGATGTAAAATTACCAATTTTCAGCAATTTTACCTTGATGGCAAAATATACTAGATTCAATTCAATTACGCTTGATGTAAAATATACAAGTTCAGCTCAACATACTTACCTTGATGGAAAATTACCCAGTTTCAGTCAACTTACCTGATGCAAAGATATACCAGATTCAGTCAATTGTATCCTCGATGCAAAAAGTATACCAGTTTTCAGTCAATTGTCTACCTTTGATGAAAAATATACCAATTCAGTCAATTGTACCGGATGCAAAATATCCGTTTCAGTCAATTCACCTTGATGATAAAATATACCAGTTTCAGCAACTGTACTGATGTAAAATATACCAGTTCATCAACTGCTACCTTGATGTAAAATTATACCAGATTCAGCTCAATTGTACCTTGAGGGACAAAAAACGATACCATTTTACTTCAATTGTACCTTGATGTAAAATATACCCAATTTCAGTTCAACTTACCGTATGCCAAAATTATACCAGATTTCAGTCAATTGTAACCTTGATGCACAAATATACCGTTTTACTCAATTTGTACCTTGATGTAAAATCTACAATTTCAGTCAACTGTACCTTATGATAGAAGTTATACCAGTTGCAGTCAATTACTTGATGCAAAATATTACCAGTTTCAGTCTAATTTGTACCTGATGTCAAAATATACCAGTTTCAGTCAATGTACCTGATGCAAAATATACCAATTCACTCAATTGTACCATCTGATGCAAAATACCAGTTTTCAGTCAATTGTACCTTGATGACCAAATTACCAGTTTTACCTCAATTGTACCTTGATGCAAATTATATACCAGATTTCAGTCAATTGTCCTTGATGCAATATACCAGTTTTACTCAATTGTTCCTTGATGCAAAATATAACCAGTTTTATTCAAATTTGTACCTTGATGCAAAATATACCAGTTTTTACCAATTGTAACTTGAATTGCAAATATAACCAGTTTCAGTCAATTGTACCTTGAATGGCAAAATATCCTAGATTCAGTCAATTGGTACCTATTGATGCAAAATAATACCCAGTTTTAACTCAATTTGTACCCTTTGATGCACAAATATACCAGATTTCAGTCCAATTATACCTTTTGATGCAAAATATCCACCAATTTTTAACTCAATTGTACCTTGATGCGAAAACTATTACCCATTTTAACTCAATTGTACCTTGATTGCAAAATATACGACCCGTTTTACTCAATTGGACCTTGATGCAAAATTAAAATAACCCAGATTTACATGTCAATTTTGTAACCTTGATGCAAAATATACCAGTTTCAGTCAATTGTACCTTGATGCAAAATATACCAATTTCAGTCAATTGTACCTTGATGCAAAATATACCATTTTTACCTCAATTTGGTAACCATTGATGCAAAAACATACCACCTTTTCAGCTCAATTGTACCTTGATGGCAAAACTTATCCAATTTCAGTCAACTGTACCTTGATGGAAAATATACCAGTTTCAGTCAATTGTACCTTGATGCAAAATATACCAATTTCAGTCAATTGTACCTTGATGCAAAATATACCAGTTTCAGTCAATTGTACCTTGATGCAAATTTACCAGTTTCAGTCAACTGTACCTTGATGGAAAACTATATCCATTTTCAGTTTCCACAATTTGTAACCTTGATGCCAAAATATACCAGTTTTTTACCTCAATTGTACCTTTGATTGGCAAAATAAATTACCAGTTTTCAGTCAATTTGTACCTTGACTGCAAAATATACCGAGTTTCAGTCAATTGTACCTTGGATGGCAAAATATACCAGAATTCAGTCAAAATTTGTACCCTTGCTGCAAAATATACCAGATTCAGTCAATTGACCTGATGCAAAATATTTTACCAGTTTTACTCAATTGCTACCTTGATTGCAAAATATACCTAGTTTTTACTCAATTTGTACCTTTTTGATTGCCAAAAATATACCAGTTTCAGTCAACTGTTACCTTGATGAAAATTAATACCAGTTTTTCAGTCAATTGTACCTTGATGCAAAATATACCAGTTTTACTCAATTGTACCTTGATGCAAAATATACCAGATTCAGTCAATTGTACCTTGATGCAAAATATACCAGTTTTAAAACTCCAATTGTACCTTGATGCCAAAATAATTTACCAGTTTTTACTCAAATTGTAACCTTGATGCAAATAAAATTCCAAGTTTACTCCAATTGGTTACCTTTTGATGCAAAATATACCAGTTTCAGTCAATTGTACCTTGATGCAAAATATACCAGATTTCAGTCAATTGTACCTTGATGCAAAATATACCAGTTTTACTCAATTGTACCTTGATGCAAAATATACAGAATTCAGTAATTTATACCTGTTGCAAAATATAACCAGTTTTACTCCAAAATTGTAACCTTGATGGCCAAAAGATTACCAGTTTTAGCTCAATTGTACCTTTGATGGCCAAAAATATAACCAGTTTTTTAACTCAATTGTACCTTGATTGCAAAATAAATTACAGATTCAGTCCAATTGAACCTTTTGATGCAAAAATATAACCAAGTTTCAGTCAATTGTTACCTTTGATGCAAAATATATCCAGATTTCAGTCAATTGTAACCTTGATGCAAATATACCAGTTTTAAAACTCAAATTGTATCCTTTGATGCAAAATAATAACCAGTTTCCAGTTCAATTTGACGCCTTGATGCAAAATATACCAGTTTCAGTCAATTGTACCTTGATGTAAAATATACCAGTTTTACTCAATTGTACCTTGATGTAAAATATACCAATTTCAGTCAACTGTACCTTGATGTAAAATATACCAGTTTCAGTCAACTGTACCTTGATGGAAAATATACCAGTTTCAGTCAATTGTACCTTGATGCAAAATATACCAGTTTTACTCAATTGTACCTTGATGCAAAATATACCAGTTTCAGTCAATTGTACCTTGATGCAAAATATACCATTTTCAGTCAATTGTACCTTTATGTAAAATATACCAGTTTTAGTTAAGTGTACCTTGATGGAAAATATACCAGTTTCAGTCAATTGTATCTTGATGGAAACTTTATACCAGTTTTACAATGTGACATCCTTTGATGGGTAATCTTGAGAAACTTCTGAAATGTATCCTACATGCAGCACGCTGTATAAAATATTAATCATATGCTTCACCATAATTGTATTTTGAAATACAGCTGTGTGAAGACATTCAGAAATCTTGGACCTCACTTGAATCATAAAATTCAAGTTTCACTAGACAGAATATCAAATACAACCTTGTAATTTTACTAAATACATTTCTGAATACTGCACGACCTAGGTGCCACGTCAGTAAACTACAAAAAAACTACCTGAAACTGTTATATATCTGAAGGATATTTCCATTCTGAAGAACATAACCCAGCCAGAAGAGTACAGAAGCTTTACTATATATTCTGTGCTGTAAAATACAGAAACACCAGTCTCACCAAATACATTACTAAATACTGCACGACCTTGGTGTGCCACGTCAATAAACTACCAAAAACTAATTAAAACTGCCATATATCAAGGGTATTATCATTCTGGAGACCATGACACTACCGCTTGGGTATTCCGGCCGCGAGATGCTTAGCGCTTCAGAAGTTCTTTGAGAATCCCTGTGGAATTGCAGACGCGGCTCGCCGTCCTTTCATCATCCTTGGCAAAATGTAAACACACGAGCTTCTCGAAGCGTGAGTGGCCTCTCAATCGAGTTCCTCGCGGATGATGGATGGCAAACATGCTAAAGAGTTTGGTTTTCTGATCTAAGTTGTCTTTTTTATTTATTTATTTATTTATGATGTTGTGGGCTTGACGATGAAGCTATATATATAAAATTATGAAGGTTCTTGAAATGACAGACTAGATGAAGAGTTTTTTTTTCTTTTTTGTGGTTTCAGATTCAGCCCAATTCATCACTGAAAAAATGACTTTGAATAAAGGCTTCTGTTACGAAATTTTACCTAGACAGCTGAACCAGGGAACAGTTTTGATATACTGCTACCAAGGTCAAAGTTCACTGTAGTTTCAACAGATATACAGTAGATTTTTAAGAATACAGGAAAGCCCAATCGGTTCTAAAGGTCAGGCTGGTGAGACGAGGATGAAAAAGCCAATACAACACATTATTAGTATCATAACCAAGGTTATTAAAACCAGTACAAATATATAAAAAAAACCTGAAGGCTTTGCATATGGAAGTACGGTTATTACATATAAATGAACGGAAGCCTATGTATATGACAAAACGGAAATCAAATGAACTAGAGGAATGAAACTATAGTATATAAGACTAATCTCAGTGTGGTATAATTTTTAAATAAACTATAGATGGTTTATTTGTGATTAAACACACACACACACACACACACACACACCACACACACATATATATATATATATATATATATATATATATATATATATATATATATATATATATATATATATATATTGCTTCATTATTCTTATGTATGACACCCTCCACTCGTTAGGCCTAACGGACCAATCATATGGATTACACATTGGCCCTACCTAGCTGGGTGGTAGCAGTATTAGTAATAGTAGTAGTAACTGGCCGGATTGACCGTTGTATCGGCTCCCCCCATCTTGGAGCATTCTGCAAACCCTCCATAAGAACGGAGACGTGCTTATTTCGCCTGGGCAATATGCGTTCAATTCTAGACGACGCCCTTACTCAGGTCACAGATTACCCCTTCTCCATTTCAAATAAGTTTTTATCAGGGTACCAGGGTCGCCCTTGGTCTGACAAATCTGTATAGTCTAGCTACAAATCTCTGGGAGTCAAACCTTAGCCTAGACTCAAAACTGGTGAACGCGAATGACTGACTTCTACTAGTAGTGTCTGCAAGTCGTTGATCATTTGGCTTCTGCTGGTACTAGTCGCTTGCTAATCCTCCGCTGGCTGCTTGGCTTCTGCTTCTATAGAGATCTTAGTTTGCTAGCTTCTGTCTGTCTGCTTTTGCTGCGCTCTTCTAGACTTACTACTCCGTCGTCATGATCCCCCATATCTCATGCAGAGTGGCGGCGGTTGGTTGGTTGGTTGCTCTGCCTTGGGGCAGCTAGAAAGTACCGCGAGGTGGGATTAACAAAAGCTGGAATCTCCTTTCCTTGCAGCACAAACCATAAAGAAGAAAAGGAAGAAGAAGAGGAAGAGGTCCAATAACAACAACAAAGGAGCCAGTAGTCACTAATAGCCAGCAAGAGCGCTGCCAACCCCCATTCATTCCTCCTCGGTCTATGGCCCATCTAACTCGTTAATAACAAGGGCTGCCCTTCCACCCCCCGCCCCCCTCCCCCACCACCCCACTTTCCAGCTTGCGGTCAGGCAGGCTCCTGTTGGCGGCAAGAGCTCTGGAGAGGACTGCTGCTCACTGCTGCAGCGGCTAGTACTACCAATACTGCTGCTCCTCGGGTTCTCTGGAACCAGAAGCAATTGGGGGACCAGAGAGCGCCTTTTATGGCCAATGCCAATGGCGGACGCAGGAGCAAGCGGCAGATTTTTTACCCCCCCCCCCCTCTCTCTCTCTCTCTCTCTCTCCTAATCATACACTGTCAATCACATCCAGCGAGTTCACAATGGCTATAGTTGGAACCTTGTTCATCCAGGTTCTTAACAAGCGGGAGGCGGCTCCTAAGAGGCTGTGTTTAATACGTATTTACATTAGATCGGTTGCTCTCCTATTTTTTTTTCCTTTCTTTATACATTGCTCGTGTAGCCGGGGGCTGCCCAAAAGCGGGCATCTCAGTTTACTTTGGGAACTCTTCATCACGCTAAGTACAATATCGATATCGGGTGGGTCTCTATCCTACTAAGAGGAACACTTGTGCCACTTTGAGGACTAGGCCGATAAAATGTAAACAATAGTACACGTACAGAGAATAAATGGGAATTGTGAAGACGACGTGTATTGTACGATGGAAAAAGAAAGAGAATAAAGGAAAAACAATGAAAGAAATACCGTGATTAAATAAAGAAAACGTGTTATTATATACGAGCACATTTACCAAATATACGTACGCTATTTGTGGGAATATGAGCACACATAGATTGACGATCTGCACGCGCTTTTTTAAACGTGCACGGAGAGAGAGAGAGAGAGAGAGAGAGAGAGAGAGAGAGAGAGAGAGAGAGAGAGATTAAAAATCAATATGCAAAAGACGAAGAAAATGCCAGCTCACGATGGACCAAACTACTAGTGTATGTGTGTGTGTGTATGTCGTTTATCTCTTTTCTTATGGAACCACCAGAAATGCAAAATCACCCTTTGGATTTTTATTTTTATTTTTCTTATTTTTCTTATTTACTTTTAGCAATTCGTACTTGTGCACAGTCAGGGCCAAGAAGATACGTAGGGGACGATGGATTCAGAGAGAGAGAGAGAGAGAGAGAGAGAGAGAGAGAGAGAGAGAGAGAGAGAGAGGAAATTTATGGCGTTTTCCATTATCAGCTAAAGCTGCAACATCACTCATTTGATTTGATTTTTACTCTAATTCAAAGCCTACTATGACTTTGGGGAGAGAGAGAGAGAGAGAGAGAGAGAGAGAGAGAGAGAGAGAGAGAGAGAGAGAGAGTTTAGCCTATGTATAATGTAATTTTTAGTCGTTATATTGAATACAAGTTATTTTATTTGGTATATTGAGAGAGAGAGAGAGAGAGAGAAGAGAGAGAGAGAGAGAGAGAGAGAGAATCATTCAACGCAAATAAGAAGAAAAAGTTGAAAAATGATTTCATCCACATATCAATATGAAATTCATAAAAAAATGAAAAAAACTACAAAATAATCTTACGATTTTGTAATAAAAAACCATAGGAAAAAAACCCCGTAGACCGAAGATCCTTGAGACGTTAATTCAACGAATATCAAATTACCCTCACCCCTCCCTCCCCCCCCTAACCCCTTCTCCAACCTCCTTAGGAAGCAAGAGAGGGAGACGGAGGGAGAGTGTGTGTGTGTGTGTGGGAGGGGTAGGGGAAGGGGGCGATAAATGTAATGACTGTAATCACCTGTTTGATGTGGGTGGGAGGGGCTGGGGGTGCAGGGGTAGAGCGCGGGGAGGGGGAGGAGGTAGTAGGAGTTTGAAGTATACTATGCTTAAAAAGCAACTTGATGATTTTTGTCGGAGCACTGCTTCTTTGAGATATGCCTCCCCCCCCTACAAAAACCCCCTTATCTCCTTGAGGAATGAGCCCTGATAAGACTGATCCATGCAAAAGAAGGCTCTCTCTCTCTCTCTTCAACAGCAGGGAAATAAATGCAAGTAAAATTGACATAAAAAATCCAGTTGGCTGAAGTGACTTATAAAGGCCGCTGTCTCTCTCTCTCTCTCTCTCTTTAAGCAAATGCCAAAGAAGACCACACTAGGCAACTTATTCACTGCAAAACCAGACTTTTAATTTACAGTGCTGCCAGTGTGTGAGGTCCAGAGCTGGCATAAGGCAGGCTGAATCTGCATCAACCGCCGACTTCTAGATACTGAGAGCTACGAACAGACAACACAATTTGTGCTCTGCTTTGTTCCTGTGATAGCCGAACGGATTTCTTGGATGAGGCTGCCAGACCTATATATATATATGCCCTTTCACGTCATAGCCATGACCATGATCCACCACAGTCAATTGTATACACCTTTAAAACGAGTGGGTTACACTTTTCCCCTTTCGTCCCTTTTCTCCCAGCAGGGATTGAACTCGAGGTTCCCGCCTGATGATGGGATCTTGAGCGAGTGAAACGTCGGAAATTATTGATATTATATTATTATAGTTATTGTGATGATACTTCATTTCAAATAATAATAATAATACCCGTCTCTCTTACCCTAAAGATTAGAAAAAAAGTTAATCTACCTCCTTAAAAGATTTGGTGGAATTTCGATATACTAGTTATAGTAAGGAGGATGGTTAGCAGGGAGGGGGTAGGGGTGATGGAGGGGGACTCTCAGAGAAGAGGCGGCACTTGTGGTGTTCCGGAGCTTATAAATAAAACGTGAAGAATTAGATGAAATTAGATAAAAAAAAATATTTTTCAACCAAGTCCTTCATCATCACTTATGAATTATGGGAAGGTAATGGTAGTCGGAGTCATAATTTTAAGCCTCCATCTATCATAGATGTATTTCTCTCTCTCTCTCTCTCTCTCTCACACACACACATACTTTCGAACTGTACCCACAGTGTACAAAAGTATTTTATTCACACAAATATCCATGAACGTGTTTAAAGTCTCTCTCTCTCTCTCTCTATCACACACTTTCGTACTTTACCCACAGTGTACAGAAGTATTTTGTTCACATAAATATCCATGAATGTGTTTAAAGTCTCTCTCTCTCTTACACACACATACACTGCATACACAGTATGCATAAATATTCAATTTACAAATTCACACAAAATTATTTCCACAGATATTCTCCCCAATATTTATGCAGGATATATATGTGCATGTACCAAGCTGCCTGCTTTAGTGCCTTCTTGTGTGTGTGTCTGTGTGTGTTTATAATGCAGTTTTGCTCCTTCCCCAGGGCGGTCCTCAAGAAAAATGTAAAGATAAAATGAGAGAAAGAGCGTGATGAGAGAGTAGGGTTTCATCCATTGGCGGCCCAAAAGGGCCACCTCCTCTTTTTAAGCCTTTAGTCCAAACTTTTGTTTTTAATATCGAAATGAATAATCGCTCACGAAGGAAGAGAGACAGAGAGAGAAGAGGGGGAGCCTCTCTCTCTCTCTCTCCTCTGACGAAGAGCTCTGAGACGTCCCGTGTGACATATCTGTCCGATCCTCTAATCCCGTATGTAAAGCGAGCATTAATTCACCCGATTTGAATCTTAAGAAGTATCCTTCGGGATTCCTGCTCCGGGGAAGAGAAATGGGGAGGTGGGGTGGGGGAGGGGGGAAGGAAGGGGAGGGGAGGGAGGGACGGTCAGTGCATCATGATGAAGTGCAAGCAACAATTATTGTAATAATAAGATAGCGGGCGCTCATCGGAGGGTATAAGACTCTAGAGTTACGAGTTACAACAGTGAATAACACTGGCCTCCTCTCTCCCGTCCCCCTACCCTTCTGGGGATACCGAAGGGTATTCGTAGGACGATTCTGCGGGATTTTCTCTCTCTCTGTTTTCCCTTCCTTTCTTCCACGCCCTCGTAAACATGAAGAAGAAGAAGAAGAAAAAAAAGAAAGATCGCCCTTTGATTGTAAACAAATGATCCTGTGTCGTGGCTTTTGTCACCCCAGACGGACAGACGTACTAACCTTCCACCTCGTATTGAATAACAATACGAAAAGTGGTGTTTCTCAAAACAGGCAATACGGGTAATACTCGATACCCCGTCAATTCTTCGCCTTGCGTCTGCATTATTCACAAAACTAGCGATACAGGCTGCTCATTGTAAACACTGGGCACGCCTCTGGAGCGCGTCGCAGACTTGAAAATACAACGAGATGCATTACAGGTGACGCCTTAACCATCAGGCTGACAAACGGCAAGCGTGCAATTATAGAGCCTCGAAAGTTCAAAGCGAAGATGCGATGCATTGCCGCCCTAAAAACAATTCTGTTTCAATAAGTTGTTTATATTTTCTTATCTATTCATTTATTAACCTATCTTTTTTAATGGTAGCTGATCTCTTCCTTCTGCATCTCGTATTATTTGCTGGATCTTCTTGCAGTTGTAAACTGTATACTTTGGAAGCTTGAGTTTCAAGCCAATGGGACCTGAGGGGTTGCTTCATAAGAATAAGGGTTTAACTTCTGAATAATAATAATAATAATAATAATAATAATAATAATAATAATAATAATAATAATAATAATAATATAGGGACACTGGGCACGATCCCTAGATCCAGAAAAGGAACCTGGAAAAACGAGTAGATGCCGAAGTAGCTCCAGGACTAGTTCAGGAGAGTGTGCTCCTAGAAACAGCGCCCATAGTGAGAAAAGTGACGGACTCCTAAGGAGGCAGGATGCAACCCGGAACTCCACACACTATAGAAACCACCCAGTCGAATAGGATGACTGTGATAGGCCAAAAAGAAAGAAAAAAAAAATAAATAAATAATAATAATAATAATAATAATAATAATAATAATAATAATAATAATAATAATAATAATAATAATAATAATAATAATAATAATAATAATAATACCAACAGAACAAACAGAAAAAACTATTCGCAACCAACCAGAAAAGACTATACAGCCAACTAAGAGGGGAAGACAACCACCAAGAAATTCCTGAAGCCGAACCAAGTAAGAGACTCTGGGAAAACATATGGAGCAATCCGGTATCACACAACAAACATGCAACATGGCTCCAGGAAGTCAAGGAAGAAGAAACAGGGAGAATAAAACAAAGATTCACAGAGATCACGACAGACACAGTCAGAAAACCAACTAAAGAAAATGCCAAACTGGAAAGCCCCAGGTCCCGATGAAGTCCATGGATACTGGCTCAAAAACTTCAAGGCCCTACACCCACGAATAGCAGAACAACTCCAGCATTGTATCTCAAATCACCAAGCACCCAAATGGATGACCACAGGAAGAACATCCTTAGTACAAAAAGACAAGAGTAAGGGAAATATGACCAGTAACTGCAGGCCTATCACCTGTCTACCAATAATGTGGAAGTTACTAACAGGTATCATCAGGGAAAGGCTATACAAACTACCTAGAGGAGACAAAACACCATCCCCCACCAACAGAAAGGCTGCAGAAGGAAGTGTAGGGGCGCAAAAGACCAGCTCCTCGATAGACAAAAATGTAATGAAGAACAGTAGGAGAAGGAAACCAACCTAAGCATGGCATGGATAGACTATAAGAAAGCCTTCGACATGATACCACACACATGGCTAATAGAATGCCTGAATTATATATGGGGCAGAGGAAAACACCATCAGCTTCCTCAAAAATACAATGCGCAACTGGAATACAATACTTACAAGCTCTGGAATAAGACTAGCAGAGGTTAATATAGGAGAGGGATCTTCCAGGGCGACTCACCTGTCCCCACTACTCTTCATAGTAGCCATGATTCCCATGACAAAAGTACTACAGAAGATGGATGCCGGGTACCAACTCAAGAAAAGAGGCAACAGAATCAACCATCTGATGTTCATGGACGACATCAAGCTGTATGGTAAGAGCATCAAGGAAATAGATACCCTAATCCAGACTGTAGGATTGTATCTGGGGACATCAGGATGGAGTTTGGAATAGAAAAAATGCGCCTTAGTCAACATACAAAAAGGCAAAGTAACGAGAACTGAAGGGATAAAGCTACCAGATGGGAGCAACATCAAACACATAGATGAGACAGGATACAAATACCTGGGAATAATGGAAGGAGGATATAAAACACCAAGAGATGAAGGACACGATCAGGAAAGAATATATGCAGAGACTCAAGGCGATACTCAAGACAAAACTCAACGGCGAAATATGATAAAAGCCATAAACACATGGGCAGTGCAGTAATCAGATACAGCGCAAGGAATAGTGGAATGGACGAAGGCAGAACTCCGCAGCATAGATCAGAAAACCAGGAAACATATGACAATACACAAAGCACTACACCAAGAGCAAATACGGACAGACTATATCATAACACGAAAGGAAGGAGGGAGAGGACTACTAAGTATAGAGGGACTGCGTCAAACATCGAGAACAGAGGCACTGGGGCAATATCTGAAAACCAGTGAAGACGAGTGCGGCTAAAGAGTGCATGGGAAGAAGGACTGATTATAAAAGTAGACGAAGACCCAGGAAAGAAATAACAGAGACAGGAGAAAGACAGACAGAACAGAGGACTGGCACAACAAACCAATGCACGGACAATACATGAGACAGACTAAAGAACTAGCCAGCGATGACACGTGGCAATGGCTACAGAGGCGAGAGCTAAAGAAGGAAACTGAAGGAATGATAACAGCGGCACAAGATCAGGCCCTAAGAACCAGGTATGTTCAAAGAACGATAGACGGAAATAACATCTCTCCCATATGTAGGAGTGCAATACGAAAAATGAAACCATAAACCACATAGCAAGTGAATGCCCGGCACTTGCACAGAACCAGTACAAAAAGAGGCATGATTCAGTAGCAAAAGCCCTCCACAGGAGCCTGTGCAAGAAACATCAGCTACCTTTGCAGTAATAAGTGGTACGAGCACCACCTGAAGGAGTGATAGAAAACGATCAGGGAAAGATCCTCTGGGACTATGGTATCAGAACGGATAGGGTGATACGTTAAAAACAGACCAGACGTGACGTTGATTGACAAAGTCAAGAAGAAAGTATCACTTATTGATGTCGCAATACCATGGGACACCAGAGGGTTGAAGAAGAAAAGAGAGGGAAAAAAATGGATAAAGTATCAAGATCTGAAAATAGAAATAAGAAGGATATGGGATATGCCAGTGGAAATTGTACCCATAATCATAGGAGCACTAGGCACGATCCCAAGATCCCTGAAAAGGAATCTAGAAAAACTAGAGGCTGAAGTAGCTCCAGGACTCATGCAGAAGAGTGGTCATCCTAGAAACGGCACACATAGTAAGAAAAGTGATGGACTCCTAAGGAGGCAGGATGCAACCCGGAACCCCACGCTATAAATACCACCCAGTCGAATTGGAGGACTGTGATAGAGCAAAAAAAAAAAAAAAAAAAAATAATAATAATAATAATAATAGACCAGACGTGAAGTTGATTGACAAAATCAAGAAGAAAGTATCACTCATTGATGTCGCAATACCATGAAGAGAAAGAGAGAGAAAAAATGGATAAGTATCAAGACCTGAAAATAGAAATAAGAAGGATATGGAATATGCCAGTGGAAATTGTACCCATAATCATTGGAACACTAGGCACGATCCCTAGATCCCTGAAAAGGAATCTGGAAAAACTAGACGCTGAAGTAGCTCCAGGACTCATGCAGAAGAGTGTGATCCTAGAAACGGCGCACATAGTAAGAAAAGTGATGGACTCCTAAGGAGGCAGGATGCAACCCGGAAACCCACACTATAAATACCAACCAGTCGAATTGGAGGACTGTGATAGAAAAAAAAAAAATAATAATGGGTGCTGGCCACACTCACAGATTTTTCATTGAAACAATAAAATACCCTTCACTTCCATGTTCCTATGATTTTTCATCGAAACAATCAAATCCCCTTAATTTCTCATGTCCCTATGCCAACTCGCCTTCAAAAAAAGACGAGAAATTCTACAGATACTCCAAAAGCAGAAAAAACCAAGAAACAATACAAAAAAACTACTCCATCAAAACACCGTCCACTCCCCGACGCCCTTCGAGAGAGGACGATCACCAGATAGCGCCAAAGCAGCTCCGATGAAAAATGAGGGAATAAAGCTAAGTGTTAAAATATTCTCATTCTTAGCGACGACGCCGTCTGCTGTGCAGCAAGGACGTCGTTCTCGCCAGCAGTATGATGGATTACGCTCAATAATTCATATACGCGTTTGCTTAGCTTTATCTACAGAGACGATAAGGGACGCGGCGATAAATCACTGTCAATGGCTGCCATGTCACCCCCTCGGACATATGTCAATTGGGTAGAGAGAGGACAACAATAAAATAAATTATTCTACCTTGGCAGGAAGCGAATGAAGCCAATATTTTATTATTATGGCTGTGGGAAAACTCACTACACTTGACATGGAGTGAGAATAAGTGCATTTAGTAACTTTGGGATTCAGTTAAGCCATAAGGCAAAAGCTAGAATGGGGCCATAATGGAATGAGTAAAACTGGCCATAAAGGGGCAACCACAATGGGCCATAATGGGATGGGTAAAACTGGCCACAAAATTATGGGTTAATGGGCCCAATAGCGTGGAACACAAAAATAATAAAATGGGCCTATATATATATATATTCTTATAATGTAAGTTTGGAATGCAATTATAATTGTGGTAATATGATTAATTCACATCAGAACTTGTGTATCATGGTATGAAATGTTTATTTCTGTGTTCAGATTTCCCAAATTTAAAGATAACATGCCTTTTGAAGTACGTAAGACACACAGAGAGTGAAAGCTCATAAGCTTTTTGCAAGGGAGTCGTATTCACACTTTGAGAATGTCTTAGCTAGGTGATTTCTTTATTGGTGCAAACAAGCGTAAGACCCCCCAAGCCGCAATGTTATCCAGCCCCTTGAAAATAGATGAGCTAAGCTAGTTTTTATCATTGTGGTCGGTCCTGTAATGGAACACAAGGGAGCCTTATTCCTAGCCATATGTGAACACAGTCAAAAGAGGCATTGTATTAGCCATTCCTATAGAGATGATGTAATATGTTTTGGTCTTGATCTAGATACTAATCGCTCATACGCTTATGGGGTGAGAGAACCTTATTCATTCGCTTTGAGACAGAGCGGCGTGCGTTATAGTCTCTCTCTCTCTCTCTAAAAATCTCTCTCTCTCTCGCTCGCTCGCGAGGCTGTTTCAGTAACTTAACGTAACGAGCTGGTCACTCATTTTTATGTAATTCTTAGTAATATATGTGTTGTTTGTGGAATCTGAACATAAGTATTATTTTTGTTAAATCTGTGAAGGCGCCCACGAAAATAGTGAAAAAGTGTAAAATTGTAACAGGCCTTTTGATTAAAGCTGCAGTTGTGTATAAGGTATTTTTACAAATGTTTTGAAGTGCACTTCGGGGTTTTATCATTTCTAAACATTTATCTTTTGCTTTGTTCTTTTGACATTTCTATTTTTATATGCTTAAGGTGTGTACTGTTAACGCTTTAATTGTTTTCATATTATGCATTATGTTTTTCTGCATTGTCTTTATTTTGTTTAATTAGTTTGAATAATATTCTATCGTGTACATTTTGAATCTTACACTTGTGAATTAACTTGCATTTAATTAAATTTAATTTCAAATTTAATTATTGCTTTATGATTTAATTTAATTAATTTTCTTGATAAAATTTGATTGAATTTTGCTTAATAATTAATTCAAAAATTAATTAAAATTTTGTTTTCAAGTAATAACAATTTCCCTGAGATTGTGAATTTCACTTATAAATTTTGAATTTAGAAATAAATTTTTGTATTTAAAATTTATATGAGTATTTTACTCCAACCCCAGTATTAAGCTATATTTTATTTTGTTTAGGTTGAAATACAGAGTGATAATTGTGACGTTTCCCACAAATAAAACAGAATCAGGGAAATACTTAAATTTGAATTTGCACGAGTGATGCCCTTTAATTAAGATTACCTCACACATATTTTAATGAACTTAGACTGATTGTTTCTTGACTGTTCAGTTAGAAAAAAGGGATCACTCTTACCACCTTTAGAGTATTCAGTCATTTAGTATTTGTGATGAAGGGTCAGGTGTCTGTCTGTAGTGAGGTAAGTAACAACCAGGTACTTGAATGAACTGTGCCCTAAGTTACAAAGGGTGTTCCAGACCCAGGAATACAAAAGGGTCTCTTGTATTAGCAAGTACAAATGGTAAGTGTAGTAAACCAGATACTTGGCAATTTGGGTTAACAAATATTAATGGTGTCCAGACACAGATCTTTGACTATTTCATGCACCAAGTATTAATGGTATCCAGACCCCATATACTCCACGCCACTGTTCGTTACAATATATATATATATATATATATATATATATATATATATACTATATATATATATATATATATATATATATATTATTATATAAGCGAATACCACAGGACAATGATCGTCAGAAATCCAAGCCCTTTCGTCTTTACTAAGACATTGTCAAGGAGCTAATAAAATACAATTGGGGAGAAAGGTCTCAGGTACACAACAAGATCAAGAATACCAGATGGTTAATTGTCAAAAGGGTAAAAATTAAAAGAGATAATCCAGGATTATCGGATATCACACGGTCACAAACCTAAACAGATTCGACCTTAACCGAAATTACAAAGTATCTTTACAGTCCAAAACATGTAAAAACTGAATATATTAATTTTGTTGCTTATATTTATCTACAACTTTTTTCATTATGAAAGCACCAAATTTAAATAAACCAAGACTTAAATTTAGAACATTTCTATTATTTGACTTGATGAAACAAGATTCAATGATATTCCTTTTAATTGTGTCATTACATGGGATTAAGGCTCTTGCTTGACTCCAGTTAATAGGATGATCTAAATCTCTCATATGTACGAATAATGCATTCGATATTTGCCAAGTTCTCACAGAATATTGGTGCTGTTTGAGACGTTGTGAAAGAGATTTACCAGTCTGTCTGTAATAGACTTTATCACACTTTTTACAAGGAATTTCATATATGCAGCCTGGAAGATCTTTAGGAGAATTTTTGATTACTAAACTCTTAACATTAATGTTATTGAAAACAAAATTTATGTTAAAAAGCTTTGAAATTCTAGGAATATCCAAAGACCTTTCATCATAGGGTAATTTTAGAATGTTATGCTTCTAAATTCAAGTTGTCATTAGTTGAATAAAATGTTTTTCTAGCTCTTTTCCATGCCACATCTACAAAAGTCCTTGGGTATTCTAGTTTCAATGCAATATCATAAATAGTTTTAATTTCAGCATCAATAAACTGCGGGTTACAGACACGTAAAGCCCTTAGGAACATCCCAGAAAAAACAGAGAATTTAACATTTTGATGGTGATTGGAGTAGTGATGAACAAAAGAGGCAATGTTAGTTGATTTTCGAAAGACTGAAAAGGTGGAATTTCTATCATTTCTATGGACAGTTACGTCAAGAAAATTCAAATTACAATTTTTCTTCCTCTACAGTAAATTTTATAGAAAGGACTAAATTATTGAGATTATCAAGGAATTCCTGGAGATTTTCGTGAACTGGCCAAATACAGAAAATATCATCCACATACCTATGCCATATAACTTTTTGGGGCAAAATTCTTGGTAAGAGTTTTGTCTCAAAAAATTCCATGTAAATATTGCTAAGGACAGGAGATAAGGGATTACCCATAGCCATGCCAAACTTTTGTACAAAAAATTCCCCATTAAAACTAATGATTGGTCTGATAGGATTATTATTAGTTCAGTGGGCTCAATTACGTATAATTTATCTAAATGACTCGTAAAAATTCTTACTCCTTTGGTAGGAAACATTTCTAACACGAATGTTAAAAACAATGTTGATTTTATAGACAAATTGAATAGTTTAAATTTGAACTTTGATTTTAATATGGTTAGTTTTGATGTTGTCTCTTTATTTACAAAAGTGCCTGTAGATGACTTACTTGAATATTTGGAGGATGAATTAGAACGTCATGACATTCCCTTAAGCGTAGCAAACCTCATTAGTCTCATAAGGTTATGTATCAAAGATAGTAAATTTTGTTTCAATGGGGAATTTTTTTTTTTCAAAAGTTTGGCATGGCTATGGATAATCCCTTATCTCCTGTCCTTAGCAATATTTACATGGAATTTTTTGAGACAAAACTATTACCAAGAATTTTGCCCCAAAAAAGTTATATGGTTTAGGTATGTGGATGATATTTTCTGTATTTGGCCAGTTCACGAAAATCTCTAGGAATTCCTTAATAATCTTAATAATTTAGTCCCTTCCATAAAATTTACTGTAGAGGAAGAAAGAAATTGTAATTTGAATTTTCTTGATGTAACTGTCCATAGAAATGATAGAAATTTCACCTTTTCAGTCTTTCGAAAATCAACTAACATTGCCTCTTTTGTTCATTACTACTCCTATCACCATCAAAATGTTAAATTCTCTGTTTTTTCTGGGATGTTCCTAAGGGTTTACGTGTCTGTAGCCCGCAGTTTATTGATGCTGAAGTTAAAACTATTTATGATATTGCATTGAAACTTAAATACCCAAGGACTTTTGTAGATGTGGCATGGAAAAGAGCTAGAAAAACATTTTATTCAACTAATGACAAACTTGAATTTAGTAAGCATAACATTCTAAAATTACCCTATGATGAAAGGTCTTTGGATATTCCTAGAATTTCAAAGCTTTTTAACATAAATGTTGTTTTCAATAATATTAATGTCAAGAGTTTAGTAATCAAAACTTCTCCTAAAGATCTTTCAGGCTGCATATTTGAAATTCCTTGCAAAAAGTGTGATAAAGTCTATTACGGACAGACTGGTAAATCTCTTTCACAACGTCTCAAACAGCACCAATATCCTGTGAGAACTGGGCAAATATCGAATGCATTATTCGTACATATGAGAGATTTAGATCATCCTATTAACTGGAGTCAAGCAAGAGCCTTAATCCCATGTGATGACACAGTTAAAAGGAATATCATTGAATCTTGTTTCATCAAGTCAAATAATAGAAATGTTCTAAATTTAAGTCTTGGTTTATCTAAACTTGATGCTTTCATAATGAAAAAAGTTGTAGATAAATATAAGCAACAAAATTAATATATTCAGTTTTTACATGTTTTGGACTGTAAAGATACTTTGTAATTTCGGTTAGGGTCAAATCTGTTTAGGTTTGTGACCGTGTGATATCCGATAATCCTGGATTATCTCTTTAATTTTTACCCTTTTGACAATTAACCATTTGGTATTCTTGATCTTGTTGTGTACCTGAGACCTTTCTCTTCAATTGTATTTCATTCGCTCCTTGACAATGTCTTAGTAAAGACGAAAGGGCTTTGAGTTCTGACTATCTGTTTTCTGTGGTATTCGCTTATTTAATGAAGTCACGTGCATCTACTGTGATTTTTTAAGCATATATATATATATATATATATATATATATATATATATATATATATGTGTGTGTAGAGAGAGAGAGAGAGAGAGAGAGAGAGAGAGAGAGAGAGAATCTTGTCGAGATACTTTCCACAGCATTTAAAGCGACACTTGTCTATTGTTTCGGGTCATAGAAAATGGTTTTGAAATCTAATATATAATATATTATATATAAACATATATACATATATAATATATATATATATATATATATATATATATATATATATATATATATATATATATATATACACACACACAAACTCTTGTTTGCATGACAGGACAAGTAAAAATAAAATAAAAATAAAAACAAGGAGAGAGAGAAAAAACTCGTCTTCCCCACGGTGGGAATTTGCCCTGAGATATGAAGACTTAAAATTTTTAAAAATGGGAATAAAAAAAAAACATAAAAGATAAGATAGACTCATGCAGCGGATAATGGACGAAAGATTAGCCAGATATTACTCGAACGAAACGCGATATGATAATGATTATAATAATGAGATTAATCTGAATTATGATGCAAGAGAATATTTACATATTAACGTGACTTACATGAGCTCACTTTTGCTCCATTTATGTATACATTTTCGCTTACTCGGGGAGTAAGCCTACAAACTGAATTGTTGTTGTTGTTATTCCTGTTGTTGGTCTTGCTCTTGTTGTCCTTGTTGGGGGTAGGAAAGGTCTATGAAAAACCTTAAAAAGGTCTGAAAAAGGTGTTTCGCTTTGAGTTAAAGACACAGGAATTTTAGGATAGGAAATTTATGATTTATTAGAATGAAAATGTAAAAAAAAATAAATAACGTACAAGTTAAACACTACGGAACAACTATTTCCAATAAAATATAGCGTATTCATTTTAATTTTCGTTGGTAAAACAACGCGCTAATTGACGGTAGATTTTAAGCATGCGACCGCGAGTAAGCTGGAGGTCGGGTCATGCCTTTTTTTTTTTAATGCAAATTGCAACGCTGAGAAAGTTTCTGATTTCATTCATCTTAAATGTAATATATTTATCTTGAATGTGATATCCATATCCTTAAACTTATGATTATCTTAAATGTGATATCGTTATATTAGATGTAATATGATTACCTTAAATGCGGTATCCATATCTTTAAACGTTTTTTTTTTTTATACCAAATTTGGCACAAACTTAGCGTCTGGGAATTTTACTGACATACCCTCTGACCTTCACATTAGGTCAAGATCATCGATATCAACAAAAATTGATGGAAATAATAATAATAATAAATAGAATATGTATCTGTCCACATACATGCAAAGTATACATCTAACATACAAAGTATAAAACTGTACACAAACAAAATATACATATCTATAAAAACAAACATATGCATTTTATAAATGTACAGAAAAGTTATATATGTATACATACACACAAAATATACATCTGTATATATAGCATACGTACACAAAATTTACATATGTACATGTACACACAAAATGTATTTGTACACATACAAACAAAATCTATATCTGTATGTACAAACAATATATGCATCTGTATATTTGCACGAAAAAAAATACATACACAAAATATACACACGTATACATACATATGTACAATTATACGCACGTATACAGACAAAAATCCATATATGTTTATAACGAAGGATCGTACGTATTAAAACCAGTTACTAACAAATTTCAGTACAAAAATTCGACTTCCAACAACAAAACAAACGCCAATCTATCACAAACTCTTCGGAAAGCAGTGCGCCTGCAATCAAAAAGTGTCGCAAAGAATGCTCCCTGTCAACAAAACACCAGCGACGACGATTTTTAACCGAAGGAGAAGACAAAGAAGAAGAAGAAGAAGAACCGTATGCGTGATGTCACCACAAAGCAAACGCCCTTTTTCAGCATTCGTATCTTTGTTTACATTTGGTCGAACGTCATAAGGATCAGCCGGCCGGCCACAGGAGTCTCTCTCGTCTTGAGGGTAGTAGGTGCGTGTGTTTGTGTGTGGTTAAGCGACTGGATGATGATGATGAGGAGGATGAGGCGGAGTAGGAGGAGGAGATGGAAGGAGGAGGGAGGTATATGAGGTGATGATTGGGTACTCCACCCATACGGAGGAGGTCTGACGGAGACGGGAGGGGTGGGGGGGGGGGAGAGATAGTTGGGGAGGGTCTCTGGCCGAGCGCACGTTTTTGTAGCGAGCCTCTTCTTGTCTGTCTGCTGGAGTCCCCTAAAACTGCTTCTGCAACTCGCGGGATGACTGAGAAAAGTTATTCTCATTCTCTCTGTCTCTGTCTCTCTACAGCCGTGTTACCCCTGGCCTCCCCCACCCTCCCAGAAAAATGGGGAGACGGGGGCCGTTTTATCCCTCCTTGTCAAGAGCACGTTTGTTTCGCAAAGAAAAGATATCGGAAACCGCTCTTTTCAGACTCAGAAGTATCGGCTACCATTTTCCTTCTTCCCGTAAGTTTCCGCGACGAGACGAAGTTCCCCCAAAACGAGCAAAGATAAACACAGAGAGAGAGAGAGAATCATAACAACACAAATTTTAAGGTCACCACAAGCAGCGAATGACTGAGTGAGTGGCTGACTGGGGGCAAAAAGTTGCGCTTTGTCCATTTCTCCTGTCACAGCATTTAACTATATTCATATACCCGAGCCGAGGTGTGGCCTCGGGCGATTCCCGCCGTCTGTCTCGGCGTGTTCCAAGAAGAAGAAGAAGAAGAAGAGGAGGAGGAGAAGGAGACAGAGGGAGCTGGGTTGGTAGGAAGGGGAGGGAGGAGTAGGGAATATATGCAAGGTGGTTAGAGCGAAGAATAACAAAAAACGGCAAAATAAGCATGAAGAGGAAGCCTGACCACCATTTGTAAACAGTCCAATAACAAAAGCTGCGTCTCTTCTACCGCTCCAAATTCCTCATAATTACTACGCCTCTTTCTGTCTATGAACTGTATACCGTTGTCTATGACTGACACAGTCTGACTGACTGTCTGTGCAGAGAACACTGAGGAAAACAAAGACTGGTCTCCGTGCATACGACTGACTGACATTCCGGACACAAGATTATCTGACTGACTGGCATACGTACCACCTGATTGGTTGCCTGTGCAAAGCTTGACAGAAACAAAGACTGGTTAGCTGTGCATACGACTGGCTGACATTTTGCACACAGGACTAATTGGCATAAATGGCCTTGTGACTGGCATTTTGAATGGTATGCACAGCATTTGACTGTCAGTCTTTACACCAAGGCCAATAAAATTTTAAAATTCTATTGGACCTGCTTTACACAAAACTGAATTGCGTATATATGACTTTACTTGCACTGTGTATACATAGCTCGGACTGAACATGCATATCTAAGTACTTGCTTGGCATTAGGGTGTAGTGATTGGAATATGTCAACAAGTGCACATAATAATTGTGTGCGCTTATCCATGTATTCCACAGGCTTCGCTGTACGTCACTGACTAAAAAAAAATCCGAAATATCCAAACCACACAGCTCGACTTAGAAAGAAAAATATTCTCAACTCAAAACTTATTTTAAAGTTCCCAATCTTTGCGAAACAGCGTGACACACCACAGCTTTGTCTTCCCTGATGATGTTTCTTGGTTCAATTTTTTTAAACTTTTCTTTTTTTTTCAAAAATGACAATATACGATTTTTTAAAACTCCTTTTTTGCAGATGCTCGCTTGACTCTAATTTTTGTTTGCCTAAAATTCCTGGTGTTCGATGCCGCCACAAGAAAAGATTGGGGCGTTTGTTTTGTCTTTTGAAGCATTTTGAAGCCAACCCTGGGTCGATCGAGTCGTTGTTTATTAAGTGTTTTAGGAGTTTTTTGTATAGATTATAACCAGGAAACCGTAAGGAATAAACAGCTTACTTGGTAAATAAAATGATTTCGGTTTTGGTCACCTCTCTTCAGTCATTCGGGGAAAATGACCCCTGTTGTCTTTCGCGACGTCAAAATGGTCAAGACACTGAGTCTTAACTCTGTGTAAGTGTATGTGCATGTGTATGTGTTTATGTGTGTGTGTGTGTTACCTTAACAGACGACGATCTACACGTGAATGCGCATTACGGGTCCCAAAGTACCATCGGTATCTGACGAGTTTTCAATTTTCAATTCTTACTCTCTCTCTCTCTCTCTCTCTCTCTCTCTCTCATTATCATTCTCATCAACCGGTGGATTTGTTTACACATTCCTCGGGCTCTGATAAAAACTTCTCCAACTGCAAGTGTCTGTCTGGGCTCTCTCTCTCTCTCTCTCTCTCTCTCTCTCTCTCTCTCTCTCTCTCTCTCTCTCTCTCTCTCTCTCTCTCTCTCTCTTCTTTATGTGTGTATATATAGATATATAGATTCATGGATTATATATATGTACATATACACTGTATACATATGAGAGAGAGAGAGAGAGAGAGAGAGAACTCTGGCCCAATTCATGTAGAAACTCTATAAAACATCTCCCGACACAAGCAATGAATTGTGTACCTAGCAGTCAGTTCACTGCAAGGGGTCGACGCTAGGTTAGAGAAAGTATAGGGTAGGGTCCTTAATTCTTTTTCTCTTTTTTCACACTCATATACATAAAAATAAACAAACATATACACACTTCAGAAAGAATTTAAAGACAGCCAACCACAAAACAATCACCTGCTCGCGTATACAAACGCACGAACGAACACAAACACCAACGCACACTGAATCGCAGAGGTACTTATCGTCCTGGTCCATCCGAGTTCTTCTGCATTCTTCCTTTTTTCCTAAAAGCATGACGATGAGTTCTTTAAGTTTTTTCTTGAAAGCATGACGATGAGTTCTTATAGTTTATTTTTGTTTCCTAAAAGCACGACGGCTAGTTCTTTTAGCATCTTTTTGTTTCCTAAAAGCATGAAGATGAGCTTACAGTTTCTTTTTCTTTTTTCCTAAAAGCACAACGATAAGGTCTTTTAGTGTCTTTTTCAGTTTTCCTAAAACCACGACAATTAGTTCTTTTAGTTTTCTTTTTCTTTTTTCATAAAAGCACGACGATGAGTTCTTTTGGTTTCCTTTTCTTTCCCCCTAAAAGCACGACGACGATAAGTCGTGCATTCAGTTTATTTTTCGACAAGTTCTTTTAGTCTCCCTTTTCTTTATTCCTAAAAGCACGACGATGCCGTCACGTCCGCCTGCACACATAAATGTAAGTCATAAATTGACAAGAGGTCCCCGGAATACAAAAGACGCGGAAATCCGATACGATAGGCGCAAGACTCGAGGTGGAACCGTAGTAGTAAAGGCGCTGGCAGAAGAATGTTATCTGGGAGCTCGGTCGAATACAGGTAGGTTTGTAAACAATGCCAGGACATATGGCTTGGCTAGGCTCTTTCTTAAGGTTATTCCTCCTCTTCTCTCCTTCATACCCTGTCTTATTTTTTTAATTCAGTTTTTCTTTATATCCTCCTTTAACTCAAGATAATGACAAACCAACCTGACAGACAAGTGGACAAATGAGTGTCAACAGGGCGCAAGCGCACTTGACCTCTTATAGTGGATGTGGGTATCTTTGTTCTGCGTGGTCATGGGGTATCACTTCTCCTCTTTTCTTTTGTTGTGCATTTAAGTTTTCCTTTGGGGTAAGGGTACAATCTTGCCTCTTTTCTTTTGTTGGGTATTTGGCTTTTCCTTTGGGGCACGTGTATAATAATCTTTCCTCTTTTATTTTGTTGGGTATTTGGGTTTTCCTTTGGGGCACAGGTATAATAATCTTTCCTCTTTTCTTTTGTTGGGTATTTGGGTTTTCCTTTGGGGCACGGGTACGGAAGAGTCACCGTGGCTGTCTTGAAACATGACATACCCAACGTTTTGGGCATGGGTATCCTGGGTATATGATTTGGTTATTGAATTCGATTTTCCAGGATATTTTTGATCTGAATCCAAACAAATAATAATAATAATAATAATAATAATAATAATAATAATAATAATAATAATAATAATAATAATAATAATGTGTTACGGAAATACAACACATCTTTCCCATCCTTCCAAAAGTGAAAGGCTCTCTCTCTCTCTCTCTCTCTCTCTCTCTCTCTCTCTCTCTCTCTCTCTCTCTCTCTCTCATTTTGTTCATTTTGGGCATCGAGAGGTCATGATGGCATTTACCCGTTCTTGCTTGCAAGCTTTGTCAGAATGACCAATTCTCCTGAGTATTCGGGCACTTGCTATCCGAGGAAGTTGGGTATACGACGACGAAGCATTGGAAGTCAAATTATATATATATATATATATGTATATATATATATATATATATATATATATATATATATATATTTTTATTTGACATTTGACCTAATCTCCCATTCAAGGTCACTCACCCATCCACAACCCATCTATAATCGCAAGTCTTTCCATTCGGTTTTCAATCAATCGATTCATAACCGCTCCAGCCAGCCACCAAGCGGCCCTCCCACCCCCCACCACCCGGCACCACCCGGCAACCACCCGTAATCCCGGGACCGTCCGTCCGTCCGTCTAGACTCTCTCCGACAAATCGCCGCGGCGGTAAGCGGTAGCGGCGGCGATGCGGAGTCTTTGAACCACCGCAGAGAAGAAGCTCGGGTCTCGCCGTCGTCCGCGATATGGCTGACTTACGAGTCGATTGAAAGGACGCGCAAATGTCGTCTTTATTAGGGTTATTACGAGGCCCAGTTGCGTTAGTTATTCCGACGACGCCGCGGCGGCGTTTGTTAGCATGCGCGGCGCGTCGCCGACGCGTCCGGCCGCCGAGCGGCGCGACTCTCCGGGAATCGCTAATTTTATCACAGAGGTGACGACAAGGAATCAGGTAATTCAAAGGGAGAAGAAGAAGAAGTAGGAGGAGGAGAGAGAGAGAGAATGTGGAGGAATATGTTCTTTCTATCTTCGCATGCAATCTATCTGATTAAAATACAAGAATGAATTTTATTTTGTACATTTCACACACAAAACACATACACACACACACACACACACAGAAACTGTAGATGTTGGCAATATAATATGACTGTGTCTAAGAGTGACGAGAATATTGGTTTTAGATTAGACCAACCTATACTGTGTGAGAGATTGTGGTGTGTGTTTATAAGAGAGAGAAGAGAGAGAGAGAGAGAGAGAGAGAGAGAGAGAATCAATTCAGCATCTTGCGTGCGCTCTGAAATGCAATTCCCATCGACATCTCTCAACACGAGGCTACCACCACCATCTTACGGTCCGCCAAAACCAACTTTCCTTAAACCAACAGGAAACGAAAACTTTCACGCTTTTTTTTTCTGGGGTCACTTTCGCCCTCGAGAGAGAGAGAGAGAGAGAGAGATACAGAAAGAGACAGAGAGATACAGAGAAAGCTGTTGACTCTCGTTAGCCGTTCGGGATTCGAAAATAGAATTCCAAGGGAACCAAATCATACTCATTTGCGAGAGTGTAAAATCGCAAATGGGGCATCTGTTTGGGCAATACAATCACTACTTTGGGCATCTTTGTTTCGCTCGCAAATCGCAAATAGTAGGTGGGCCAAGGAGTGCATAATGACCCACTTTTAGCCCTGTTTTTGGGCGAAAGGATTTTTGGGACTTTTGTTATACCTGAGGACCTTTAGCCATGACGTGTGACCTCAGTGGGTGCAAATGACAGGTGTTTAGTGCACGCACTTCCGCCTTTTTAAGTCAGGAACCGCTGCTACACGTTTTTCTTAGTGTTCCGTGGAATCAATCGAGGAGTACAGGAGTAGTTGCTTGGAATAAACGTAGCATTAGGAGTCCTGAGTTTGCATGAGAAAGGACGCATCTATTTCGAGCTTGAATCCTGGGAAGGAAAGAGACGAGTACTTCACACCAAGTAAAATAGGTCTGTACTTCACACTAAATAAAATAAGTCACTTCACAACAAGTAAAATAAGGGTCACTTCACACTGAAGTAAAATAGGTTTGTACTTCACACTAAATAAAATAAGTCACTTCACAACAAGTAAAATAAGGGTCACTTCACACTGAAGTAAAATAGGTTTGTACTTCAAACTAAATAAAATAAGGGTCACTTCACACTAAGTAAAATAAGTGTATACTTCACACAAAGCAAAATAATGGTGTACTTCGTGCCAAGTAAAATAACTTTACACTTCAAGTCAAGAGTACAAAAGATGAGTGTGTATTCCACAGAGAGCAAAATATTGGGTGCGTACTCCACACCAAAGGACACAATAATAACGCACGTCGCACACAAAGCACAGAAATGCTCGGTGTTCTTCACACCAAAATCAAAATTATTCATTGTGTGTGCTACACCAGTTTACACCCAAGAGCAAAAGACGAGTTCGTATTCCACAGAGAGCAAGATAATGAGTGTGTACTTCGCAACACGTTAGAATTATAGTGTTATAGATTCGCCCCACCAGATGGCAGTGATGCGTTGAACCCCAAAAAATAGAGGCAAAAACCTTTTGTCGCATGACACAAGCGGGTAATTGTCGCGTAGTGTCAGGTACTGCTATACCCGCTGGTATAAAAAAAAAAGATATGTGATTTATAACGCCGTATCTAAAGGCAAAAACATACAAAAGGGAGGATTTAGGAGAAGGATGAAACCAATCGTTGCTACTGGACATGTTCGAACCACTTATTTTGATGGATCCACGTTAAGACTAGAGGCCGTTCTTCTTCGAAATCGAAATGTAGCCTCTGCTAGGTCCACTCTCTCTCTCTCTCTCTCTCTCTCTCTCTCTCTCTCTCTCTCTCCCATCAGCAGAAGACTCTATTATCTCTTTCTACTTATCCACTCAATTCTTCATGTTTTCGCTACATTGAACTACATACCCACTTTCTACATTTCCTTAATCACGAAAATATGTGAAAAAAATAGTCAATTTTGGTCTCGCGACAATCCAACACATTCATCCGGTCTTTCCGAAAGAAAAAAAGATCAAAACGATAAAAGAAAAAGAAGCAAACACACAAAGGAGGAGACTGCGCGTACGTATATATACATATATATAACTTGACATCCGAGACCAGATGTTAA
>NC_061105.1:3749876-3759876 GCF_015104395.2 Macrobrachium nipponense | reverse complement strand
ACAGTTTAGTTTGGGACAGGAGCTCCTACAGTTTTCGTTGGAAAGGGACCTCATACAGTTTAGTTGGCCACTGGTTTTTTTTTTTTTTGCTAGGGTTTCGTGGTTTTAGTGTTCATTGCCCGTCGTTTGGTTAGCCTAACACACGGGTGAACGGGACCTCCTACATTTTTGTTGGTACGTGAGCTCCTACAGTTTACTTGGCAACGGGTTTCGTCTGCTAGGGTTTTGTTGTTTTTCGTGTTCGTTGTCGTCATCTGGGTTTTCCCCCACCCAAAACCCCGGTTTCCCAATGGCTCCCCCATTACCGTTTTCATTTACTCGTATGTACTCCCCCACCCAAAAACCCCGGTTCCCAAAAGGGTCCCCCATTATCGTTTTATTTTTATAGGTTTCGGGGTTTTTAAACCGCGCCAAAACAAAGCGTCCGCCATCTTGTTTGTATTTGCTCCGCCGATTCCATAGCAGACAAGACGACCCGTGGTCAACTGAACTGTAAGCGCTCCATATATATATATATATATATGAATAACTTGATCACGAAGTATATGAAACGTGATGCTATGTATAAATAAAGGTTTTTTTGCCACGAAGGAAAAAAATTAAAAAGCGGGATAGCCAAGTACTTTCGGTCCTGTTCGAGGACCCTTTACTGAGGCAAACTGATTTTACAAAGAACAACAATAGTCAAAAGAAGCTTAATATACAAACTGACACTAACCAGATTAGCCTAATAAGGGCGATTATTTTCACTCTACAGAAAGGAGGAGCCGCCAGAGGCTAGCCACACCTTGAAGGATACCCGCAGTAAACAAGTGATTCTTCCAGAAAACAGTACATTTTGAAAAAAACACTGGATCATATACAATTTAATATCATGAATTTTTATACAAATTTTCCCAACAAAAATTATTATTAATGAAAAGACGAAAGAAAATATAAATATAGTTATAATCGAGCAAGGAGAAAGAGGGAAAGAGAGACTATCGAACCATAGAGAGAGAGAGAGAGAGAGAGAGAGAGAGAGAGAGAGAGAGAGAGAGAAATAAATATAACTATATACATGTGGGACTAATTTATTAGTTTGTTCATTTATTTTGAGGTCCTTCATAAAACATCTTACAAATATATGGGTCCCAAATGGTACATTCCCAGACTAAGATTTAGGTGTTTTTATTAGTGTTTGTATAATTGCCGATTCCAGTAAATTTCTTTGAAACAATAATCATTAGATCTAGCAATTACACCGGAGTTATCCACCCCAATTAATACAATGAGATTTTTCACTCAGATGGAAAACAGTGCATTTGAAGTCTGGGCTTGTTCTAACTGAATTCATATGTTGCTTTATACGTACACATAAATTTTTACTTGACTGACCAACGGTAAAACGAAGGGCAATCCTTACAAGGAATTTTGTAAATGATGTTGCTTATTTGTTACGGGACTAATTCTTAATTAGCATATCTTTTATGGTATTGTTATAAGAGAACACTACATTACATTAAACGATTTAAATATTGATTTTATGGTTTCAAATCCACGAAATAACGGTAAGCTAAGTACATTTTTTAGGCATTTATTTATTTTTCATTTAATAGCAACGTTATAAAACTTTTTGTGAGCTTTTTGATAATATAAATGAATTAAATGAGGTGGGTAGCAGAGATCGTTTCCTATCTTTTTTATGTATTCTATTTCTTGGTCCAGATATTGTGGACTCGTGATACGCAAAGCGCGTAGGAACATAGAAGAAAAAATTGAAATTTTAATATTAAGATGGTGGCCAGAATAAAAATGTACATATGTTAAATTATTTGTGGGTTTTCTATAAATACTAAATTTGCATTGGAAAGATTCTCTATGTATTAATACATCTAGGAAAGGGATGACATTGTTATTTTCAATTTCAACAGTGAATTTTATGGATGGCACTAAATTATTTCAATTTAGACAGTAAATCATTTACATCGATACCACCAGGTAAGACTACTAAGATATCATCGACATATCGGTACCATTTTTAAGGGGATAAGTATGATAGTTCGGGAGGTGTTGTCTCTCAAAAAATTTCATATATAACTTTGAAAGGAGAGGTGATAAAGGGTTACCCATGGCCATACCAAATATTTGTTGGTAATATTCTCCATTAAAAGTAAATCTACAATCACAAATACATAACTTAATTTAAAAGGAAATTAAAATTTGTGGCTATTAACGGACCATAGGCAATTTATTCAATGGTAGTCCCAGAAGTTACAAGTTCATCTTCAACCTTAAATATTCTAGCACAGAGGTCAATTAGGGACTTTTGTAAACCAAAGATTAAGTCTATACACTTCAAAACTGACAAAAACTATCGCTAGAATCATACGGTTTAGTTACAATGTTCAATTTAATTTTTCCACAAGATCAAACAGAATCCGGATGTGTGAATTAGATACAGTTCCTAGTAGCGGGGATAACAGTTTAGTAAGATATTTAGATAGTTTATAAGCAATGGCCTAGTCAAAACTCATAAGGAAAACAAACCTATGCGCCCAATTATTAGTACTGTAGGATCAATTGCTTATAAACTATCTAAATATCTTACTAAACTGTTATCCCCGCTACTAGGAACTGTATCTAATTCACACATCCGGAATTCTCTTGATCTTGTGGAAAAATTAAATAACATTGTACTAAACCCTAGCGATATTTTTGTCAGTTTTGATGTATGTTCTTTGTTTACAAAGTCCCTATTGACTCTGTGCTAGAATATTTAAGTAATGAACTTGTACTGCATGAATTGCCTATGTCCGTTAGTCACATAATTTCCTTAATTAAGTTATGTATTTGTCATTGCAGATTTATTTTTAATGGAGAATATTACCAACAAATATTTGGTATGGCCATGGGTAACCCTTTATCACCTCTCCTTTCAAAGTTATATATGGAATTTTTTGAGAGACAACACCTCCCGAATATCCACACTTATCCCCTTAAAATGGTACCGATATGTCGATGATATCTTAGTAGTCTTACCTGGTGGTATCGATGTAAATGTTATTTACTGTCTAAATTGATATTTAGTGCCATCCATAAAATTCACTGTTGAAATTGAAAATAACAATGTCATCCCTTTCCTAGATGTATTAATACATAGAGAATCTTTCCAATGCAAATTCAGTATTTATAGAAAACCCACAAATAATTTAACATATGTACACTTTTATTCTGGCCACCATCTTAATATTAAAATTTCAATTTTTTTCTTCTATGTTCCTACGCGCTTTGCGTATCACGAGTCCACAATATCTGGACCAAGAAATAGAATACATAAAAAAGATAGGAAACGATCTCTGCTACCCACCTCATTTAATTGATTTATGTTATCAAAAAGCTCAAAAACAAAAAGTTATAATGTTGCTATTAATGAAAAAGAAATGCCTAAAAATGTACTTAGCTTACCTTATTTTCGTGGATTTGAAGCCATAAAATCAATATTTAAATCGTTTTAAATGTTAATGTAGTGTTCTCTTATAACATACCATTAAAGATAGTTCTAATTAAGAATAGTCCCGTAACAAATAACAACATCATTTACAAAATTCCTTGTAAGGATTGCCCTTCGTTTTACGTTGGTCAGTCAAGTAAAAATTTATGTGTACGTATAAAGGAACATATGAATTCAGTTAGAACAGCCAGACTTCAAATGCACTGTTGTTTATCCATCTGAGTGAAAAATCTCATTGTATTAATTGGGGTGATACCTCGGTATTTGCTAGATCTAATGATTATGTTTCAAGAAATTTACTGGAATCGGCAATTATACAAATCACTAATAAAAACAACCTAAATCTTAGTCTGGGAATGTACCATTTGGACCCATATATTTGTAAGATGTTTATGAAGGACCTCAAAATAAATGAACAACTAATAAATTAGTCCCACATGTATATAGTTATTATTTATTTCTCTCTCTCTCTCTCTCTCTCTCTCTCTCTCTCTCTCTCTCTCTCTCTCTCTCTCTCTCTCTCTCTGGTTCGATATTCTCTCTCCCTCTTTCTCTTGCTCGATATATATATATTTATATTTTCTTTCGTCTTTTCATTAATAATAATTTTTGTTGGGAAAATTTTTGTAAAAATTCATGATATTAAATTGTATATGCTCCAGTGTTTTTTTTCAAAATGTACTGTTTTCTGGAAGAATCACTTGTTTACTGCGGGTATCCTTCAAGGTGTGGCTAGCCTCTGGCGGCTACTCCTTTCTGTAGAGTGAAAATCGCCCTTATGGCTAATCTGGCAGTGTCAGTTTGTATATTAAGCCTTCTTTTGACATATGTTGTTCTTTGTAAAATCAGTTTGCCTCAGTAAAGGGTCCGAACAGGACGAAAGTAGTTACTTGGCTATCTCGCTTTTTAATTTTTTTCCTTCGTGGCAAAAAACCTTTATATATATATATTTTTATATATATATATATATATATATATATATATTTATATATATATTAATCATTTTTAATGTAGCAATTCTTAATATAGAATTTAGTAATAATAATCGTGATAATAACATTAATAATAATAATTGCATAAATGATACACAATCAAAAACTTATCATGACTGAAATATGAATATATATATATATTATTATATATAATATATAATATATATATATATATTATATATAGATATATATATATATATATATATATATGTATGTATTTATATATATATATATATATATATGTATGTATATACATATATATGGCCATATATAAGTATATATATATATATTATATTATATATATATATAACATATATATATATATTAATATATATATTTCATATATATATATATAATATATCTATGTTACAGTTAATATGTATAATCAGTTAATATGTATATTCCCTGAAAAAAAACAGTTAATACATATATTTTCACTCATGAATATACATAATAACCTTTAGAAATTTCAGTATATATTACCAAGTTGGGAGGCTTTTTTTTATGCTTATTCCCTAAACTGAAAATTGAAGGGGTGAAGTGAAAATATGACAATACAATATGAAAAATAAAATACGATGCTCAAAGTGACATTTGTAAAATACGGTAACTCTTGAGTGCTCATTACTAATTACTTAGCCTCCAATAGGCTTATTAACAATCTGACTATCGACTTTTGCCCTTTGTCACGTCTTCTTTGTTTATTTCTCTTTGTTTATTTCTCTTTGTTTCAGTGTGACGTGTGACCTTCGTAGTGAAAACTTCTAAGTCTCTGATTGTAAAATGGATTCTGAAGCCAGAAGGGAGCAACATTTTGTGGAAGAATTAAAAAAAGTGGCATAGCAAAAACAAAAGAGTGCTAATTACACGCGATGAATACTTTGAAATAGTAATGAATTAATTACCAGCCAGGAGACGAAAGTCAAAAGCCCGCGCCAGTACTATCTAATTAAAAGAATATGAGCTGCTGAACTGTAGTGACACTCAAAAACTGATAAGAAAACGCAAAGATGAAAAATCTGAACCAGTATACTTTGTATTCATTGAGGAGATATTTAGTATTCTGAAAAGGGCACACATTTTGACAGGGCATGGTGGCTGAGACAAAATGATAAAAAATCGGTCACAAAAGTATGCAAACATCACACAAGAGTCCATCAATCTGTTCAAGGCTGGATGCATTGAGTGTCAGAAGAAAAAGAGACGACCTACCACTAAAGGGACAGTTGTACCACCCTAATGTTGATCGAGGAAGAACTGATCCTAAAAATGTGATTGGAGTCATTGTTGAAAAAGATTCACAAGATCTGTACAAAATTGCAACCGAAAGTGATGTGCTAGACGGAAAATTTAGTAGAAATCAATTTGACATTTGCGGGTACGCTCTGTGCTCTATTGAAGATATGGATATGCAAACGACACTCCCAGTGAGAAAAGCAGTCCAGGAGGTTTCTACTTGCGGAGGTCAAGGTTTTGTGAGATGTAATTGTAACGGAACAAGAAGGTGTCAGACAAAAAGATGCAAATGCTTTAAATCTCAGCTGAAATGTAACTCAAGATGTCATTCTAAACTGCCATGTAACAACAAAGCGTAACAAATGTCACTTTTAGTATTGTCTTGGATTTTTACATATCATGTTTTACGAATAAAGATGTGTTAGAAATAAATGAATATCAAGAGTTATCGTATTTTATTTTTCATATTGTATTGTCATATTTTCACTTCACCCCTTCAATTTTCAGTTTAGGGAATAAGTATAAAAAAAAGCCTCCAAATTTCAGGTAATATGTATAATAACTGAAATTTTTAGGTATTATGTATATTCCCTGAGTGAAACAGGTAATATATGTATTAACTGTTTTTTTCAGGGAATATACATATTAACTGATTATACATATTAACTGTAACATATGTATATATATATATATATATATATATAATATATATATATATATATATATATATATATATATATATATAATATTTCAGTCATGATAAGTTTTTAATTGTGTATCATTTATGGAATTATTATTAATATTATTATCACGATTAGTATTAGTAAATTCCATATTAAGAATTACTATATTAGACATTATTATTATTATTATTATTATTATTATTATTATTATTATTATTATTATTATTATTATTATTACTCAACCAAGATACACAAAAGTCACAGTTTGAGTGACGTCACTCGAACTCCCTCAAAAAAAAAAAAAAAATGCAAACATAACACCACACCTGCACGAGCTAAATACCTCCCAACTTCGTTCAACTCTCATGAATAATAATAATAATAATAATAATAATAATAATAATAATAATAATAATAATAATAATAATAATAAATAACCACCTGATGTTCAAGGACGACATCAAGCTGTATGGTAAGAGCATCAAGGAAATAGATACCCTAATCCAGACTGTAAGGATTGTATCTGGGGACATCAGGATGGAGTTTGGAATAGAAAAATGCGCCTTAGTCAACATACAAAAAGGCAAAGTTTAAAAAAACGAGAACTGAAGGGATAAAGCTACCAGATGGAGCAACATCAAACACATATATGAGACAGGATACAAATACCTGGGAATAATGGAAGGAGGGGATATAAAACACCAAGAGATGAAGGACACGATCAGGAAAGAATATATGCAGAGACTCAAGGCGATACTCAAGTCCAAACTCAACGCCGGAAATATGATAAAAGCCATAAACACATGGGCAGTGCCAGTAATCAGATACAGCGCAGAAATAGTGGAATGGACGACGGCCGAACTCCGCAACGCAGACCAGAAAACTAGGAAACATTTGACAATACACAAAGCACTACACCCAAGAGCTAACACGGACCTACTGTACATAACACGAAAGGAAGGAGGGAGAGGACTACTAAGCATAGAGGACTGCGTCAACATCGAGAACAGAGCACTGGGGCAATATCTGAAAACCAGTGAAGACGAGTGGCTAAAGAGTGCATGGGAAGAAGGACTAATAAAAGTAGACGAAGACCCAGAAATATACAGAGACAGAAGAATGACAAACAGAACAGAGGACTGGCACAACAAACCAATGCACGGACAATACATGAGACAGACTAAAGAACTAGCCAGCGATGACACATGGCAATGGCTACAGAGGGGAGAGCTAAAGAAGGAAACTGAAGGAATGATAACAGCGGCACAAGATCAGGCCCTAAGAACCAGATATATTCAAAGAACGATAAACGGAAATAACACCTCTCCCATATGTAGGAAGTGCAATACGAAAAATGAAACCATAAACCACATAGCAAGCAAATGTCCGGCACTTGCACAGAAACAGTACAAAAAGAGGCATGATTCAGTGGCAAAAGCCCTCCACTGGAGCCTGTGCAAGAAACATCAGCTACCTTGCAGTAATAAGCGGTACGAGCACCAACCTGAAGGAGTGTTAGAAAACGATCAGGCAAAGATCCCCTGGGACTATGGTATCAGAACAGATAGGGTGATACGTGCAAACAGACCAGACGTGACGTTGATTGACAAAATCAAGAAGAAAGTATCACTCATTGATGTCGCAATACCATGGGACACCAGAGTTGAAGAGAAAGAGAGGGAAAAAATGGATAAGTATCAAGACCTGAAAATAGAAATAAGAAGGATATGGGATATGCCAGTGGAAATTGTACCCATAATCATAGGAGCACTAGGCACGATCCCAAGATCCTTGAAAAGGAATATGGAAAAACTAGAGGCTGAAGTAGCTCCAGGACTCATGCAGAAGAGTGTGATCTAGAAACGGCGCACATAGTAAGAAAAGTGATGGACTCCTGAGGAGGCAGGATGCAACCCGGAACCCCCAAACACTATAAATACCACCCAGTCGGATTGGAGGACTCTGATAGACAAAAAAAAATAAATAAAAAATAAATAAATAATAATAATAAAAATAAAACTACCCTTAAAACAAAAAAGACGTCAATCAACGTCACCCATACATATAAACCAAGCCCTTGAAAAAAAAAAAAAAAAAAAAAAAACACCTTAAATAAAAGGGGTCCTGATTTGTTTTTCTCGGAGTGGCCTCACATCACCCCCCCCCCCCCCCCCCACCCCCCACCCCCCCCCCCCCCCCCCCCCCCCCCCCCCCCCCCCCCCCCCCCCCCCACAAGTTACAAGCAGTCTGTAATTACCTCCTGGAGGAGGAGGAGGAGGAGGAGGAGGAGGAGGAGGAGGAGGAGGAGGAGGAGGAGGAGGAGGTGATTAGGACGTGGCTTATATTAGCAGATCAATGATTCTTCTTCAAATGCTGCTATTACCAGCAACAAACAATCAACCATTTGAGTTGATTATTGAATATTTCACCACTCACTGCAATTTTTCCTCGCTAGCAACGCTGTGCCCCACACCACTCAGAGTCACACATACATCACATCATTAAACTGGAATGCTTTGGATGAAGATGCATACAAAAGAATACGTTAACAAATACAATATACGTATACATATGAAAAAAATACGCACGAACGAAAGAACGCTATTACTGATCTCCAGCCAAAAATAAATAAATAAACAAATATGCATAAAATCAATAAACCAACAAATAATCATGAGACAAATAAACCGGAAATGAAATACTGGAGCGGAAAATGCGATGATGACGACGATAAGGAAAAAGTGATCGGTAAAATCAATAAAAAAAATGGAAAAAAAAATCAGTCTTCATTGATTCAATCAAGTGATCAGCTGATTTGATTCCGCCCAAATACGGAAAGAAGAGAGAGAGAGTAAATGTATTTTTTATCTATGGAAATAAAATTATGACACCGCAGAGAGAGAGAGAGAGAGAGAGAGAGAGAGAGAGAGAGAGAGAGAGAGAGAGAGATTTTGGGAACTATAACTTCGAGTTGGAGAGAGAGAGAGAGAGAGATATTTTGGGAACTATAACTTCGATTTGGAGAGAGAGAGAGAGAGAGAGAGATATTTTGGGAACTATAACTTCGATTTGGAGAGAGAGAGAGGAGAGAGAGAGAGAGAGAGATATTGGGGACTGTAACTTTTGAGGAAGAGGAGGAGACAGACAGACAGAGAGAATATCTAATCAGTACTCTAACAGAACCGCAAGATTCATGCACATTACAATTACGTAAATGCCTGTAACTCCAAGAAGAGAGAGAGAGAGAGAGAGAGTGGAGGTAAAGCCGGGCGCTGGTGGGGGAGGGGGAGGGGGATGGAAAATGAGGGAGGAGGAGGAGGAGGAGGGAGATGCAGGGTTGGCTAAGCTGGGAGAATCTAACAGCTATGCAAGTGGTATAGTTAAGGGGTCAACGGATGACTGGGCTGCAGAGAGAGAGAGAGAGAGTCTATACACCTGGATTTGCCGTGAATCGAGATTCTTCCTTTTGTGTGCCTGTCCTCTCTCTCTCTCTCTCTCTCTCTCTAAATCAAGGGTTCTCTCTGTCTCTCATAGGAAGTTCCTTTGTTCATAAATCCGAGAGCATCTCTCTCCCTCTCTCTCACACTGTCTCTATT
>NC_061105.1:3727376-3747376 GCF_015104395.2 Macrobrachium nipponense | reverse complement strand
AAATCAGGGACAGTCAGTGACGCTATCCAATCAGCCAACCAGAGACGCTATAAGTTCATATCGATTCTGACCTTACAAATCACCCTCGATCTGGGCGCTTTCGTAATTAGAATCGATATGAAACCCCGTCTACCATGTTGGCCAATTCGAGCGTTTGACAGCACGTAGCCTTTTGTTATGAATAATTATCATATCGAACCGTGATCCTTTATATATCAATTCAAGCTACAAATGTCCTTTAATATCTAAATTCACTTAGATATTAAAGGACATTTGTAGCTTGAATTGATATATAAATGGATCACGGTTCGATGTGATAATTATTCATATATGTTATATATATATATATATATATATATATATGTATATGTATATATATATATATATATATATATATATATATACACACACACACATATATATATATATATATATGTATATATATATATATGATTTTGAAATGATTCCTAAATTCACAGGTTAAGGTGTTCACTTTACTTTACATGGCCAAGACTGACCAAATTAGCTGATTTAAGTGCTCCCTGGACATTGGTTTAGTACTTATCAATATAAAGGAGTTTTTTCAATAATGCTTAAATTATACTTTCATTTTAGATATTTCCATATATATATATATATATATATAAATATATATATATACATATATATATATATATATATATATATATATATATATATATATATATATATATATATATATCAAAACATAAGCCTGTAAGAGTTAAACCTCAATTTCAACCAAAATATTACAGGATCTAGAGATATTTTAAACCAAACACATATTCATAAGCACACAAATTTAAACCAAATATATTTACATAGGTACATATACTCTGAACTACAGTTTCAACCTGTAAACAGTCAGAATTGATTAGCAATTAATAAATAAAATATTGGAACACAATATTCTATCTTTCCTGAAACCACAAACAAAAAATGACCATTCCACTTAACATATCAACATGGGAAAAAAAACCTTATTTGGATTAAAAGAATAAAAACCACCTTCATCTCAGTTAACATTTTATTATTAGTCTCGAAAAAAAATAAGGCACATGACGTGATATCTCTCTCACTTCAAAAACATGACACTGCCTCTCTCTCCCCTTTTGACGTGAGAGCGAACGAACGCTCGCGCATGCGCGTGAGTTTGAAGTGAGGCGAGCAAATGGAAAAGAATCAAAACAATGAAATATTTAAAGAAAAAAAAACAGAACTGGTTTGTATATCATTTGACAATTGTTTTTTTTTTTCAATGGTACAGACATCCTCCACTATGACAATTTATAATAAGGTCCGACCACTGGGATAAAGAAAGGAGATGTATATTGAATGCTGGTGGGTTTAGTATGTTTTATTCTCTCTCTCTCTCTCAATCTGCTTTCCGTTTTTCTTCTTCCTTGATGTTCTTTTTCTCTCTCCCCCCTTCGTTTTCATATCCTCTTTCCAATTATGCACAATGCTCTCTCTCTCTCTCTCTCTCTCTCTCTCTCTCTCTCTCTCTCTCCCTCCTTTCTGATTCCCCATTCTTTCCATGATATTAATTTCTCTCTACCTCTCTCCCCGCTTACATTTTGCCTTTTCCATGACACAATCTCTCTCTCTCTCTCTCTCTCTCTCTCTCTCTAGTTCATGCAACGTGGCTATATATCAGTGGCCTATCGGCTAGATCACTCTAAATAGGAGACCAATGGAAAACTCCTCATTTGTAAAACCCAATACGGAAAAAAAGGGACCCACTTGAGACGGCAACAGTATTTACAAACTTGGCTATTGGTAAGTTTGTTAGTCTTAACTTCGATCAATCGTTCTTTTAAGAGCTTACTATAAAATAAAGGCCGGAAATAGGAGGTGGGGGGGGGGTGGGGGGGGGGGGGGGGGGGGGGGGGGGGGGGGGGGGGGGGGGGGGGGGGGAATGAGGAAATGCAGATTTCCAAACCATTTCGACCAGAAGAGACTAAATTCGAGTGTGGGAAAAAAAAAAATAAAACATAAACAAACACTGGCAACTCTTGCCAGCCCAAAACCGAACAAGTTGGCAACCTGTAGGACGCCATATTGCGTGAGTTACGACCGTAACTCTTGCGAAGGCGGACGGCGGTGTTCGCCTATTTCATTGCGAGGAGACTTGGAATCACCGAATCATATCTATGTTAATTATACACCTTGAAATCTCCCCTCTCTCCTCTCCTCTCCCCGACCGAAGAGGAATTTTTCCCCCCCCTCGAGCTGATTCGGGTGATAAGGAAAGTAAACAACCCATTCCACTGACAGCATGATTATGCCACAAACGCGGGCTCCACAAACGTCTATAAGGAGAGGAGCGACACACGCAGACACAAACACACACACAACACGTATACACACTCGTACACACATATATAAGTAAACACACATACACGAGGTTAAAGAAACCGAGACACGCCAGTAAACTGACTTGGCTATTACAGTTGTTTTTTTTACAAAAAATTGAGTATCGCTTTGATAAAAGGAAGGAATACATTCGTATGTATATATATATATATATATATATATATATATATATATATATATATATATATATATATATATATATATATATATATATATGGGACGGGGTGGGGCGGGGGGGGGGGGGGGGGGGGGGGGGGGGGGGCGGGGGGCGTGTACCCTCAGGGCTGTTGACAAGAGATGGTCAAGACAGAAGACGTAAATTTAGAAGGCATAACTAATTTAAAACGAAAAGAAGTGTAGAAAAATTATTTTCAAAATTCTCCAGCAGAATTTTGTCAACAAACGAATCCATTTCAACTCTGGAACAACCAACTAGTCAAAGAAATGGATTTACGGTTTTGTCGTAATCATTTTATCGTAAAGGGATTTACAAAGTGGAACAATAAATCGCCTTAAAAAGAGAATTTACAAAACTGGGATTAAAAATTACCTAAATTACCCATAAAAGGATTGTGCAAACTTGAGCAATAAATTTTCGATTGTGGACTTGGAAACTGGACCAATAAATCACTGATAAGGGATTTACAAACAGTAACAATAAATGAGTGATAAGGGATTTCCAAACTAACAAATTAATGAAGGGGGATTTACAAAGTGACAATAAATTACTGATCAGGGATTTACAAGCAAGTGGCAATAAATTACCGATAAAGGATTTACATACAGTGACAATAAATTACTCAAAAAATTTATTTACCGAGTAGTGCAATAAATAAAAAATGATCAGTCAACTGGACCAATAAACTTTTAAAAAAACCGCTTCGTACAAATACACGAAGAAATATAAAAAAGGAAAGGATTTTATGTGATAAAAAACAAAAGACTCGTAAGAATAATAATAGAACAATATCAACAAGAACATTAAAAAAAATTGTGATGAGTTTGTTGAAATGTATAATGGACACAAAGACATACAAAAAACAAACACACATCGGAAGGGAGCGCGAGTTTTTGTTTTGGATTTCCATGAATCACACAAAAGCGAATTTTGTGTGTGTGTTTTTTTTTTTTTTGTAAAAGATAAAAAAAAGGGGGTAGGGGGACGGTGGAAATGGGTAAATAGCTGAACATAGCTTTGCAAATTGGCAAAACTAATTATAGCTTTGTTTATGAATATATATATATATATATATTATATATATATATATCTATATATATATATATATATAGTACATATGTATGTATACAGGCTATACAAGCGCACAATGAGAGAGAGAGAGAGAGAGAGAGAGAGAGAGGATTTCCTGAATTCTCGGACGAGAACAAATTTCCTGCCTGAGAAACAACACTAACACGGCAACCCCCCAACCCAAACACCCCCCAGCCCCCCCCCGAGTTAAGGGAGACCATACAGCGTTTGTGATGCGAGACACCATTTGAACTCTTGGCAACAAAAAGAAAGGAAAAAAATCATGTTTTGTAAAAAAAACTGTTTGGACCAAATTATTGGTCTGATTTGCACCAAATTTCTCCACAAAATAACAATAGCAGTTAATCAACATTTCATTCAAAACGGTGTCATTGCAAAATAAACTGAAAAATGTCCTTTTAAAATTAATTTTCAAATGGAGTATGATTTCTTTTTCGACGCACATGGCTTGATTTTCAACAAACTGCTTATGAAAAAAGGCTGGCTCGCTTAACAACTTCCACATCAAAATTGCTATTAATATGCAACACTTCACAAAACATCATGCTTTTACACTTTTCGTCATAGACAAAAACTAATCCCTACTTCTGTCCAGTCTGATTGGCTATTCACGTGGGCTATTAGTGGCTAACAGTGGCTATTGGCACCTACTTTCATTCTTACGATCATAATACTATACCAAAGATTCGCCTTGTTAAAAAAATGACTGCAAATCAAATTATTTCTCTCAATATGAATTATATAAAAAACTATTTTACTTACAAGAAATGGCACCTCGAGATTCATGTTCCAGTTTTTAAACATTTAACTGTAATATACAATCATTTTAAAATACTTAAGAAACGATCAAGTTGTCATTCATACGTAGATTTAAATATCTAGCCCAGACTCACTATGAGAACCACATGCTGTGGGTATGGTACTTGATCTGTGTACATTCGTAAATATTTTATTTTAATGTGTCAATGTATACATGGCTACATTTTGTAAATAAATAGCTAATATAAAACTATCAATGCTTTTGTTTTTCTTGCATGTTCTATTCCTAGCTATTCACACCTAGTGCACGTATTAAACTAGGTGTATTAAGTTACGCTGCCAACATCAACACCTCGACTCGAAAGAGAATCTACTATTGGAGCCTCCGTTACAGAGAAGTCGCCGAATCCAAGTCTCTGTACACAGCGAAAGACGCGAATTAAAAACGAGTGAGGATTGGCTCGCCTGAAACTCTCATAGCTCCCTGTAAGTGAATAATAATAAGTCTGTTGACGATTTAGGGGACGGAGTTCATGAATATGGAAGGGCAGAAGGCCACGGCCACAGACTCTGAGTGTATTTACGAGGTTACCACGACGACTCCCCCGAAAACGGATTGAATTGAAATGTCATGATGGTTCGTGGTTTGTCTGAGCGGAATTGGAGGCGATTGGGAAATGAATTGTAAAACGTGGAATGCTGGTATTCAGAATTGATATAGTAATGGTGGAACGAGGATATTATTAAGATAATACAAAATGTATTAAAAAAAAATAAACTGTAAACGAAAGTGCTGAACATTTTTTTTTATAAAAATTGCTAAAAAAAATTATATAAAAATTGAAATGAAAGTGCTAAAAAAATGATGGTATTACAAAATACAAAATATTAAATTTTCAATGAATGTAAAAAAAAAAACATATATAAGTATGCTAAAGGTATCAAAACGAGAGTAAAAATAAAAAAAATACAAAAGGAAAATGAGGGTCAGAATACAAAATGAAGATTGAAATCCCACATTTTAAAACAAATTTGAAATTCCACATTTTCCTAAATTTTGAAAAATAAAACCTGTCTTTTTCTCATACATAAAAGATTGTATTTGTTGATTTTGATACTATGATTGTAGGGGAAACAAGGCGTGATTCGACTTCCAGCTTACTTGAGGCACGCACTAAAGTCTACGGTCAAATAGCGTTGATTCACCAACGAAAATTGAAATGATTTTTCTGTAATGTTTAACATGAACATAATTTATTTTTTACACTTTCAATCTAATCAATAAATCATAGATAACCTCTCCTAAAATTCCTGTATCTTTAACTCAAAAGCAAAACACCTTTTTCAGACCTTTTTAGGCTTTTCCATAGACCTTCCCTATCCCCCCAACAAGAACAATAACAACAAAGTAGTTTCTAAGCTTACTCGCCGAGAAAGAGAAGCAAAAAAAAAAAAATAAATAATAAACAAATACATATATATACCTACATAAAACTTGCAAAATCAACAAATGTTGAAAACTAAAGAAAATAATATTAGCCACATAAAAAAAAAACTTCATGAACAATGCCAAGCAAAGCAAAACTTTTAAAAACTGAAAAAAAAAAAAAAAAAACTTGCAAAATCAACAGTTTAAAACAAATGAGGCCGGAATGAGGGAAAAAACGTTATTAAAATTTCGATTAAAAAAGTACTTGATATATAAAAAAAACTAGACAAAATAATTACGTGAATATGTTTCATTGCAAGCACAATGTTTTTAAGTACTGAACAACTATGACTTAACAAGTTGGTGCACACGAGCGCAACACTTAAGCATAATTTACGTACAACTACTATACAATCTTCTCGGTTTCTTTGCCCTCACAATGACCCAAATCAAAACATTTTAAAGAGTACAAACAAACAGGTATTAACGAACACACACACACAAATCAAACATGCACGAGATCACACAAACAAACAAACCAACAAACACGCTTTCAAAACAAAAACAAAAAGCAAGGGGGGGGGGGGGGGGGGGCGAGAGATATTTCTCAAATCCAAACCGGGTATTAACAAAAATATATAACCAAACATGTTAAGCAAATATCAAAACACAGATGTTAACACAAACAAGTTAAACACGCATTGAGAAACATGCTAACATAAACATCCAATAAACAAACAAAGAAATATGTATCAGGCTGCAGATATTATCACACAAACTTCAAACAAGCAGATATCACCAGGTAAACACGAAATGAGCAGGTATCAACAAACATGCTCATTCAAGCTAGCAGATTCTAACAAACACCAGCATGAACATTTCATAAAAAATAACAAACAAACAACACACAAACACGATTTTAAGACACCTTTGATACTGACGTCATTAAACTGAATTTTCTTATTACAAAGTCACATGAATTTGTTTGTACACAAAAAATAATATCAAACAAAAACTCCACTTTCTTTGAAAATTAGACATAAACACTCCAATTACTTTGAAAACCATACAAAAACACTCCATTTTCTTTGAATATTAGACAGAAACACTCCATTTTCTTTGAAAATTAGACAAAAACTCTCCAGTTACTTTAGAGATTAGACAAAAACACTCCATTTTCTTTGAAAATTAGACATAAAACACTCCAGTATCTTTGAAACTCATACAAACACTCCATTTTCTTTGAAAATCAGACAAAAACACTCACTTTCTTTGAAAATTCGACTTTAGTTACTTTGAAAATTAGAAAAAACACTCCATTTACTTTGAAAATTAGACAATATCACTCCAGTCACTTTGAAAATTAGACAAAAACTCTCCAGTTACTTTGAAAATCAGACAAATATAGTTTATTTTCTTTGAAAATCAGACACAAAACACTCCATTTGCTTTGAAAATTAGACATAAACTCTCCAATTACTTTGAAAATTAGACCAAAACCGTTCATTTTCTTTGAAAATCAGACAAAATCACTCCATTTGCTTTGAAAATTAGACAAAAACACTCGTTACTTTGAAAATTGGCATACATTAACAGACATTTCAAAAACACATGATTCTAACAAAATTGATATTTTTTTTAAACTGCAAAGTTGACCTATGATCAAAACAATTTTCATTCGGCAGTTTGGTTGCAAGTCGAATCATCCCTAATGGATCATTTAAAAAAAAATATGATAGTTCTTGTAAACTACGTGTTTTAAAAATAATAATAATAAACACAAACATATATTACTTGTTCACCAGCACCATTACACAATCTCCTTTCTTTATAAGGGCGTGGGGGGTGGGGGGGGGAGTGGGGGAATGATAATAACAAAAAAAATTTGTTTCACACCAAAACTTAATCCGTCTTTCTCCATATCCCGAATAGCAGACGAACCTACAATAACCGTGAAAGATATAAATAACACACACTCATAAATATATCTACAAAATAAGGTTATTTCATCACAGATCGATTTCAATGTTTCGTATCAATGTTTATTATGAATCTATAGAACTATTTTTTATCTATAGAACCATCTCGCTCGTAAGAACACACTGACGGACCACCTTGATGGATGCAGTTACAAAATTTTCATTTTTTTTTTTTTTGGTAAGAGCCAAAAAAATATGATAAATGCAAGACATGGCAGAAAAATTGAAAAATGTCCCAAAATGATTATGGAAAAATTTTCAAAAATTACTTTCGCTATTTTTGAACCGAAAAAATGTTAAATAGTCAATGTAAGACATGAAACAAACATTGCAAAAATGTCCCAAAGTTATTTATATATATTTAAAGGTTTGGTTTGTGTTATATTGGAAGATGATGGCGTTATGGATTATAAAAAAAAGTGACATGTTGACATTTCATAATTTTGATCAGTGTTAAAAACAATTTTGAATATATCTCTAAATTTCTGTAGGTTACTCTATGGAATGCGTGAAGGGTTTGGGTGATAAAATTTCTGAGAAAAAAAATATATGACATAATTTGGATGATTTTATCACAATAACTCAATTTGGCATCGTATTTGAAAGATATTTCAACAGATACTTTAAAAATATTTAAAAAAAAACTTCAAGTATCACATACCGCTTGGACAAATACAATAATAATAATAATAATAATTACAATAATATTTCGTTTGACTAGACAAGCAATAACAGAAACAAATGAAATAATGAACAAACAAAAAAAAAAAAAACAAGCACAAAGACCATGGCAGTACAGGATAGAGCATTCAACACTATGGTAATAAAAAGTATTTACAAAATACGATACAAGTACGTAGGAAGCCCTTTGCATATACAGCGGAAATACACTTCTCCTTTCAGCAAGTGTCATCATTACGTAATGCGTTCCATTATGCGTATACACCACAGACGATTTCATTTCCACATATGACACTTGTGGAGAACACGTGCGAGAGTAATATACTCCAAAAAAAAAATGACACACGATCCGATAATCTGACTTTTACGGACAATTCAACTAGTATTTTATCGCTCGAACACTGGGGAATAATGGAATGGGAGATGGCATACTATAATGACATGTATAATGACATCACAGTTACGATGCACCGACGTCTTCGAAGTCACGTGTCGTAATAGACGTTGACGTCACACAAAAGCACTGGTTTTGGACGCACCGAATTTGTTAAGGTTTCACTGTTCACTCGGACTGTCTCCAGCCCTTTTGGTTTGGGGAAAGAAAAGATTTCCTTAACAATTAATCAAAGCGCGCTTGGAATGAATAGATTAAAAAAAAAGGAGGGGGGGGGGATATGATGATACATACAATGATAAGTGACTATTTATACAAAATGCTGTAGTAGTAATTTGCAAGTTTCGTAGCAATGTCTTGATTCACTCGACCTACATGTGCAGAGGCACAGTCCTAGGAACCCCCGTCTGTTGCTGCTGCACGGGCGGCTGTTGTTGTACCTGCTGCTGCTGCTGCAGTTGCTGTTGCTGTTGCTGCTGCAGTTGCTGTTGCTGATGCTGTTGCTGATGCTGCGACGCCAGGGCGTGCAGCTGGTGGTTTCTGGTGGGGGGCTGGGCGTCGGGCATGGCGAATTTGAGCTTCTCCCAGAAGTGGGTGTCTCCCCACTTGAGATAGGTGTTCGTCTTCAGGTAGAGACGGATGTCGGGGTCCAGGTCCCTCTGGGGGACGTCCCCGAGCAGGATGACGATCAGCCGCCTCCGTCGGTCCTTCAGCACCTCGTGGTGGGCCGAGCGGAACTCGAACCTGCACCATTCCGACTTGATGAAGTTTTCGGACAGAATGAGGATGGTCCTCTTGCTCGTCTCGACGGCGCTGAGGATCGTGTCCGTGATGAAGGCGCCGACGGGGAAGTCCCGGTAGTGGAGGCACAGCTTGTAGGCGGGGCTGCCGCGCTCGAGTTCGGGCGCGAGGATCTGCGTGACGAAGACCTCGTCCTTCGAGCTGTAGCTGACGAAGGCGTCGAAGGCCTTGTCGGTGTCGCCCTCGTACTCGCTGCGGTAGAAGAGGCGCACTCCGTACTTGGCGTACACCCACACCCGCATGCGGTTCCTGTTGCAGAAGATGACGAGGGTGAGCGTCAGCAGGACGGCGAAGGCGCCCAGGGTGATGGTCGGCAGGAAGACGTAGTCCAGATAGGCCTCGTGTCGGATCGTCGTCGTCGTCTCCGTCTCGTTGTTGCAAGACGAGTAGTTAAAGCTCGTGACCTGTGCCACCACTTCCGCAGAGCCGTTCAGGGCACAGGTGACCTTCTCGATGTCTTTGAGGGCCCTGGCGATGCCCGAGACCCACGTCTGGATCTTCTCCAAGTCAGCGCAGTCGCAGGTCCAGGGATTGTTCCCGATGCGCAACGTGTGGAGCAGCTGGTTGTTCCGGAACATATTCACGGGGAACACTTTGAGCTGGTTGCCGTCGAGTCTCAGCACGGTCAGCGAGACGAGGGACAAGAAGGTCGTGTTGTGGACGGAGACCAACTCGTTGTTCTGCAGGTGTAGCTCGCGCAGGTGAGCCAGGTGTTCGAACTCGTACCCTTTCAGTTCCTTGATGTGGTTGTCGTGCAAGTAGAGGATTTCCAGGAGCTTCAGCCCGTTGAAGGTCCTGTTGTGGATGACTTCGACTCTGCTGTCGTTGATGTAGAGGACCTTCATGTTCTTCCGCCCGATGAACGTGTGGCTGGACAGCGACGACAGGTCGTTCCCGTCCAAGTAGACCTCGGACGAATCCATCGGGATGCGATCGGGGACCAGGTCGTAACCCGCGGAGGAGCAGTCGACGATGTTGGCCGCCCAGGACTCGTCGTGGAAGCAGGTGCAGTTGGAGGGGCACGTCATCTCGCAGTCGCAGGCGTCGAAGTCGCAGCAGTGGCAAAGGGCGAAGCAGTGGGAGTCGTACTCGCAGAGGAACTGCAGCTTCTTGGCCTCGAGCAAGGGAATGACCCCCTTGTTGTTCATCAGCTTGCAGTTGATCGAGTCCAGATCGATGACCGTCGGGTGCTGCCTCGTTTCCTCGAGGCTGTTGATGTTCTGCAGCCACTCCATCCGGCAGTCGCACTCGAAGGGGTTCCCGCCCAGATAGAATTCGGGGGGGTCGCGGGAGGGGTCCATGATGGAGATCCGAAGGGCGTTCTGGTCGATGTTCTTGATCTTGTTGCCGTAGAGGTCGACTCGCGTGAGGTTCTTCTTCTTGAAGAAGGCGTAAGGCTGGACCCTCGTGATCTGGTTGTTGTTCAGGAAGAGGATTTCGACGCTGTCGGGCACCGAACTCGAACTGATGTCTGTCAGTTTGTTGTTGCTCGCGTCGATGATTTTCAAATGCAACTGACTCTCGATCTCGAAGTGGTTCCCCAATTCGTTGATGTAATTCTCGCGCAGATCCAGGTACTTCAACCCTCTCGGGATGAAATCGTAATCGAACATATTGAGGTGATTTTTGGACAAATTAAGCCACTGGAGATTTTGCAACGACGAGAACAAACCCTGCACACTCGTCAGCACATTGTCGTCTAACCTGACCGCCTCTAAAAGCTTGTTATTTTCGAAAGCACCGTTTTCTATGGAATGGATATTATTCCTAGCTAAATCGAGCACTTGCAACGAAGGCAAATTCACGAAGACACTTTTCGTTACGTTGTCAATTTCATTCGAGGCGAGTTTGAGGACACTGACGTTGCGCAACCCGACGAAGGAGTTGTTACTAAGGACACTCACATGATTGCCACTCAGATCGAGGGTCTTCAGCGTCGTGAGGCTCTTGAGGAGGTGGGGGACGTCCTGCAGGTGATTCTTGCTCAGCTGCAGCTCTTGCAAACCGGTCGAGTTGAGGAGGGCGTTGCTGTCGATGCTGAACACCTCGTTGTCGTTCAGTTTCAACACCCGCAGCTCGATCAGGCCTCGGAACGTCTTATCGCTGATCACCTTCAGCCTGTTATCGGTCAAGACCAGCGTGTGCAGCCGAAAAAGGCCGCGAAACGTGTTGTCCGATATCGTCTCGATCATATTCTGCTGCAGCTTCAACACCTGCAAGTTGGTCAAGTTGCGGAAGGTTGCTGCATCTAATCTGGTGATTCGGTTGTTGGATAGGTCTAGACTGGCGAGCCTGAGGAGATCGGTAAAAGTCTCGGAGTTCACCCACGTATTCGTCAGCTGATTATCAGACAGCTCCAGCTCCAACAGCAGACTCAGGCCCGTGAAGAGGCCCGGGGCAAGCACGCTCACGGAATTATTCCTTATGTACAATTTGGTCAGCCTCTTGTTCTCCTGAAACAACTCGGGCGGGAGGGCCGTGAGAAGGTTGCCCGACAGATCCAATACTTCGAGGGAATACATGCCGAAGAGGGCCTTGTCCTCCAGCTTGCTGATGCCGTTGAGACTCATATTGAGTGCCTGCAGGTTTTTCAACGCTGCGAATGCGTACGCAGGCACATGCACCAAATGATTGAAGGATAAATCGAGAGAGCGCAAGCTCGGGGCACATATGTGTTCTGCTTGACTGAAGCTCAGCACAGTGAGGTCTTGCAATTTGTTCCTCGACAGATTCAAGAGCTTGAGGTTCTCGAGATCGCACAGCAGGACGGGCGGGAGTGTCCAGATGTTGTTGTCCCCCAAATCGAGCCTCTCCAAGTTCCTCTGGTCCTTGAAAGCCTCGCTGGCGATCTTCAGAGTCATGGCGGACCAGTCCGTGTTGTAAGTCCGCAGCGTCAGATTCCTGAGGTTCGTGAGGCCGAGAAACGCCTCCCGGGGCACCTCGCCGATCTTGCAGTACTCGATGTCGAGCTCCTGCAGTTCCCTGAGCTTGACGAAGCTCTTGTTCTGCAGGGCGCTCTGGAAGAACAGCACGTCGCTGCACTCGATCTTGAGACGGATGGTGTTCCGGGCGGGGATGATGCTGAAATTGGTCGTGTCGAGTTCGCTGTTGATCGTCCGCAGTCGACACAGGAGGGCCACAAGGTCGGTGCCCGCCAGCGAGGTGACCTGGCAATCGTCGGGGCTGTGGTAATCGGGCCCGACGTTGGCGGTGACGGCAGCCCATAGCAGAGCTGCCAGGCTCAGACACCAAAGGTTGCGTTTCATTTTTTAACCCTAAAAAAAAAATAGAGGCGTCCTCTTCTTTCATGAGAGCGCCATGATCCCGGGGGCTAGTCCGGGGCCGACCGGTCTCGCCATCTTAGGACGAGCGAAGCACAGTTCTCATTTCTCCATGGCAAAAGACAACGACACCTGAGGTCGATCGGTCCCATCACTTCGATTCGATGCCGCTCGCCGAGACGCCTTCGTCAGCCGCACTCCACAACATCATCCACTCGGCTTATTTCGTCCACGAAACGGCTTTAGATCCACGCAAGAGGAGGGCACAATCCGAGAGCGCGCCGCCGTGCGATGGTATTCGCAGCGCCGAGGCAAGAAGACCACTGGCTCTGCAGCAGAAAGAGAGAGAGAGAGAGCGAGCGAGCGAGCGAGATCCTCGCATTCATCACCAATTGCCTCGAGCTAAACAACATGGCGACCGACCGGTAACTCCAACGCTCTCCGCTAGAGAGAGCCTCTCTCTCTCTCTCTCTCTCTCTCTCTCTCTCTCTCTCTCTCTCGACGTGCAGTAGACACAACCACTTTCATGGCAATCAGGAGAGAAGAGAACAACGTTCCCTCCGCAGGCAAGCAAAAAAAAAAAAAAAAAAAAAAAAAAAACAATAGCCCCAACTTCGCTCCCTATTCGCCCAGAATGCGAAAAAGAAGTCTTCCAGGACCCTCAAATCCTGGAAAACTGGAACAGGCTGGAACAATATTCCAAAATCCAGCTTCGTAGATACTGAATACGAACGAGGCTCTCCTGGGTTTCTGGTTGCGTTATCGCAAAACAGATCGCTAACGGGACATTCTCTCTCTCTCTCTCTCTCTCTCTCTCTCTCTCTCTCTCTCTCTCTCTCTCTCTCGTGGACGATCCCCAACTCAAAGCAAGCACGCACACGCACACGCACACACACCAGCGAAGAAGTTAGCTCACACTTCCATATAGGAACTGGAAAGGAATTCTGGAGTCTTTGTCCCTTGGTTCGAACAAGCGAAAGGTGAAAAATAAAAAAGAATAAAAAAAAAATCTAAGTAAAACTGGAGGAATTGCCTTCATTTTTAAAATGCAAGAGGAGGGAGGCGTCTCATTCGATGATCAATAAAGCTCAAAAACGTCTGACAAAACGAGGCCGTGAAACGAATGACATCGGACAACGCAATGAATTATTGACAAAGAATCCTACGATGACAGTAAAAACGTTCTCTCTTCCTCTCTCTCTCTTTCTCTTTAGCAGCCTTTGTGTATCTAGGCCTTGTTAAGTAAACCCTTCCCTTCCCCCATCCTCCCCACCCTAACATACCCACACACACCCCTCCCACACGCCCACCCAGATCCCACAAGGTCCCATCCCACCCTCTACCTTCCACGACATCCACTGGCCGGTCCTTCTCGTCCACGTTTCCCACACCCATCCTCCTAACGGATCCTTTAATGCAATCCCCTAAAGGATTCGATGGGGGTCCTACCATACTACCCCACACACCCCACTTTCCCTAAGACTCCCCGCCCCCCACAGGAGGGGGGTCTGGTTGCCGATTTAAAAGGGGCCCGGTCCCTGTATACACTTGCCGAAGCCCTACAGACCAAAGGGCGGAGGATGGAGGAGGGTGGGGAGTGCTATAAAACGTTTAATTAAATTGGGGAGGTTAGATATGAAAGAGACCTTACCTTACCTTACAGACCTTACATCTTGTTCGGGTTGCCCCAGGTCCCTCAGTGTGAGGCACCTCTAAGTCTACCAGAGAGTTGCTAGTACATCTTCCGGTATATTTGCATCTTCTTCCAATCTTGGATGGTCTGGGATGCAGTTTAGATATTTGTCGAGCTTATTCTTAAACACATCTACGCTCACTCCTGATATATTCCTCAGATGAGCTGGCAACGCATTGAATAGACGCTGCATTATCGATGCTGGTGCGTAGTGGATTAATGTCCTGTGTGCTTTTCCTTATTTTTCCTGGTATAGTTTTGGGCACTATTAATCTACCTCTGCTTGCTCTTTCTGATATTTTTAGTTCCATGATATTTTCTGCTATTCCTTCTATCTGTTTCCATGCCTGAATTATCATGTAGCGTCTCTTCTCCTTTCTAGACTATATAAATTTTAAGAATTGTAGTCTTTCCCAGTAGTCTAGGTCCTTAACTTCTTCTATTCTAGCTGTAAAGGACCTTTGTACACTCTCTATTTGTGCAATATCCTTTTGATAGTGTGGGTACCATATCATATTGCAATATTCAAGTGGAACTACGAACATATGTTTTATAAAGCATAATCATGTGTTCAGCTTTCTTGTTTTGAAGTGCCGTAACAACATTCCCATTTTTTGCTTTACATTTTGCCAACAGAGTTGCTATTTGATCATTGCATAACATGTTCCTATTCATCATCACACCAAGGTCTTTAACTGCTTCCTTATTTGTGATGGTCTCATTATTAGGTCCCTTATATGCATATAGCTTTCTTTCTCTGTCTCCATAATTTATTGATTCAAATTTATCAGAGTTAAATACCATCCTATTTACCTCTGCCCAATCATATACTTTGTTAAGGTCTCTTTGTAGAGCGTTTCCTATCTTCATCACAAGTAATTTCTCTACTTATTCTTGTGTCATCTGCGAAACTACTCACTACCGAATCCTTAACATTATTGTCTATGTCTTCAATCATATAACAAAAACAGTATTGCAGCTAACACCGTACCTTGCGGCACACCGGATATTACCTTGGCTTCATCCGATTTCTCGTCGTTTGCAATAACTATCTGTTTTCTGTTGTGTAAAAATTCTTTTAACCATCTTCCTACTTTATCCACGATATTGTGTTTTCTAATTTTCTTCGCCAATATATTATGGTCTACTTTATCAAAAGCTTTTGCAAAGTCTAAATAAACCACATCTGTTTCATTTCCGCTTTTCATATTTTTGAATATGTTTTCACGGTGGACTAACAGTTGGGTTTGTGTACTTTTTCCGGTACGAACCATGTTGTCCTTTATTAAACAAATTATTTTTTATTAAATGTTTCATAATATTTTTCTTCATTACCCTTTCATACACTTTCATAATATGTGATGTTAGACTCACAGGCCTATAATTACTTGCCTCTAGTCTTTGATCCACTTTGAAAGTAGGGGTAATATATGCTAATTTGTGCTCATCATATATCTTGCCTGTATCTACACTTTGTCTTAATAATATTGCAAGTGGCTTTGCGATAGAATGAACTACTTTCTTTAACAAAATAGCAGGAATTCCATCAGGCCCTGCAGCAGCTCCATTTTTAATTTCATTAATAGCCTGCACAATATCAGCTTCATTGATATCTATGTCAGCTAAATATTCACTATTTTCATCCCTTACTTCTATATCATTATCTTCATTATCTATTCTAGGGGTGAATTCTCTCTTATATCGTTCTGCCAGTATGTTGCAAATTTCCTTTTTTTCATTCGTTAATCTCCCTTCAATTCTCAGAGGGCCTATTTCTATTCTTCTTTTATTCATCTTCTTCGCATATGAGTAAATAGTTTGGGGTTTTGCTTGATATTTAATAGTGGGTTTTGCTTGATATTTAATATTGTTTTTTCCTTCCAATCCCGTTTTTTCATTTTCTTCTGATTGTATAATCTTTTGTTCTGCATTTTCTATCTTTACTTTTTAGTTTCTTACTAATAACTTTCCATGCATTTTTTTCTTTTGCAAGACCTTTTTTCCACTTTCTGATTTTCTGGAACAAGATCCTTCTGTCTCTTGGTATGCATGAATGATGTTTACTTTTCTTCTTCGGTATATATTTTTCCACTATTATCTCCAATATTTTATATAATATCTCCGTATTTACCCTTATGTCATCACTTACGAAAATGTTATCCCAATCTTTGTTTAATTCTTCATTAATTTCTGACCATTTTATATTTTACTGTAGAAGTTGTATTTTCCATATCCTTCCCACTTTTTCATTTCTTGCTTATCTCCTATTTTCACTTGCTTTGGAATGAACTGTTAATTCTATGACATTATGTCTTGAAATACTACGCATTATAAACTATTATTTCTTTAACATAATTCATCTCGTTCACAAATACTAGGTCTAAAGTATTTTCCTTTCTTGTTGGCAGGTGATTTATTTGTTGAATGTTTGTATTCTAGTAGCATATCTAATAGCTTTTCAAATTGCCTCTTATCTTCTGCACTACTATTACTCTTTTTTTTTATATGTATAAATACAACCACAATATCCTATTCGTTCTTTCCATTCTACAAAAGGAAAGTTGAAGTCACCAGATAGGAGAATAGTCCAGTCCTTGTGATTTCTACATATATCATCCAATTTTTTTTCAATTTATTAAGTCAAACTCTTTAGTATTAGGAGGTCTATATTATTACTATGTTCATCAATTTTTCAGATTCAAATTGCGACCGCTATTAGTTCACATTCTGAGTTACTATATTTCTCATATATTTTTCTTGTTTTTTGTCTTTCCCATATATTGCGGTTCCCCCTTGATTCCTATTTTTTCTATCTGATCTATAAGTTTGGAACCCTTTTATTTGATCATCATTCCCAGTCTCTTGGGAATACCAGGTTTCACTTATATTCATTATATCTATTTTCTTTTCATTTTGGGTTAGTTCTTCTAAGTACTCTATTTTTCTTTTTGAGTTTACTCGTAACTAAACCCTGCGCATTCATCACTATGATGGTTTGCGTGGTTTTTCTCCTTCATTTAATACTGATAGTAATAAGGATTTTCCCATGTCTTCTTTCCTGTTCTGGTATGTTGTTCTTTTTTCATTTCCAGAAATTCTGACATTAAAAAATCCAACTTTTCATAATATTTTGATCTTCCTTCATCATAATTATTAATTTTTGTGTCTGAATCTGCAATTTTTCTCCGTTTCTGCAATATCCCTCTTGCATAATAAATACAGTTATTATCTCTTGAGTGAATTTCGGAGCTGATGCTTTGAAATTTTTTGCTGACACCTCTGCATATCTCATTGGTGGTTTGCTTTTCTCTTTTACCTGATATTCTTGATTTCTCTCTTTATTTGTTTCTTTCTTATTTTGGATTTTGATTACTTGGTTGGTTATTTATTTGATTATGATTCATGGCTACAGGGTGCATATATTTGCATTTTTTGTCGAACTTACATCCTTTTCCTTCTTTTAGGTTTTTACATATTTTTGGATGCAGATCTCTGCAATCATCCCCATATCCATCTAAGTATGCACATTTACCATATATTTCATAGTTTGACATATCTTAGGATGTTTGTAGTAACATCTTTCTCCAAATCTGCAATTCCCCTCTTTTCAAAAGGTTGCAGATTTTGTCCTTTCTTGTCTATTTTTTCCTCTTTCCCGTCATTGTATAGATCTGGGTAGAGCCTCTTCGGATTTGCTTTTCTGTTGTCATATCGTAATTTATTTCTTTCGTAGGTATGCTGCTTTATTGCCTCATATGTAGTATCAATGAGTATCTCTGCATCCATACTTTTATCTGTTCTTTGTTTTCCTTATTTTTTTCTGTCAGAGAGAGAGAGAGAGAGAGAGAGAGAGTGGGGAAGTGGTTAGAGAGAGTGTGTATGGGGAAATGGGGAAGAGGAGAGAGAGGAAAAGAAGAAAGGAGTGGGGAAACTGGAGAGAGAGAGAGAGAGGAGACGGAAGAAGGAAAAGGGAAAGAGTGGGGCGGGGAAATGGAGAGAGAGAGAGAGAGAGGAGAGCAGAGAGAGAGATAGAGAGAGGAGCCCAGAGGAAAAGGGACAAGAGTAGGGAGACGGAGAGAGAGAGAGAGAAAATGAAGAGAGAAGAGAGGAGAGAGAGAGAGATGTATCTTGCCCATGACTTCCCGGTGACGGTCAGAGAGAGAGAGAGAGAGAGAGACAGAGAGACGGAAAAGGGAAAGATGGGGAAATGCCGAGAGAGAGAGAGAGGATGGAGAGAGAGAGAGGGGAAAAAGGCCGAAAGAGTAGGGACAGAGAGAGAGAGAGAGAGATGAGAGGAACGAAGGAGAAGGAGAGAAGATATGTCTCTGCCATGACTCAATCTGTTGGACGTCAGAGAGAGAGAGAGAGAGAGAGAGAGAGAGAGAGAGACAAATTCCAAGCTCGATCATTTTTTGTCTTTTTCCTGTAAAATATTTCATTTCTATCAGTGTACTTATTCTTAACTCAAACTCTAATTACATTCCTTAAGGTTCAAGTCTTCGTCTTTTCCATTACGCCAAATTGTTGTTTATATTCTGGCGTAAAGATGGTTTTCAATAATAACAATAATATAATAATAATAATAATAATAATAATAATAATAATAATAATAATAATAATAATAATAATAATAATATAATAATAATAATAATTATATCACATACAATGTGTAACCAGACATTGTATTAATTGGTGTAAAGATGGTTATCAATATAATAATAATAATAATAATAATAATAATAATAATAATAATAATAATAATGAATAATAATATTATGAACGACAGTCTACGGTAAACAAACCGCACCTTCAGTTAATTACCGGCTGTGATTTGCAGTCAAAAGGAAATTACGATACTACAAAATCAAGCACAGTTATTTGGCCTTTGGTGAAATTCATTCAGTTTCTCGTAAACTGATTTTTTTTTTTATTAAAGAAATCAAATCTTTTTGTTAAGTTATCGCTGGAATAAAACTCGAGTCCGTCTGTTTAAATATTAAGAATTTAGCAAATCAATTCGCCTTATTATTCAAATACTTATGAAAAAATTTATTCTATTGATGACGTGAAACAAAAAATATTCATTATTCAAGAACGTAATTCAATGTCAATATAAAAAAAAACTACGGAAGAAAATGTGAGTAAAAACTGCAATCTTTTCTAGACAAAAAAAAAAAAAAAAAAAAAAAAAAAAAAAATCCTACAGACAGTCTAATCTTACTTCAGTATCAATACACTGTGTCAATGAACAAGATGGAAAGGGGGCGGGGTGGGATCTGGGGTACTGAGAAGATGGGATAGGCCGGGGGGTTGCTGGCT
>NC_061105.1:3679876-3722376 GCF_015104395.2 Macrobrachium nipponense | reverse complement strand
GGCTTATACCTTTATATATATATATATATACACACACACAAACACACAGAGACACACACACACACACACACACACATATATATATATTATGATATATATATATATATATATATATATATATATATATATATATATATATATATATATATAATATACCTATCATATATACTATATATATTATTATATATATATATATTATATATATATATATAATATATATATATAGATTATAAATAAAGTGAAAAATAATTCACGGCTTCACGTCAAAATTTCATACTGGCTAACATAGACCGCTGAGGTGTGACAAAAATAAAAATAAAATAAAATAAAACACAAAAAATCAACCTCGGCGTCATTAGTCTCGCTCAAATGGATGTGAAAGATTGAGGAGCCGACCAGTGTTCCTTTCCTCCTCCTCCTCCTCCTCCTCCTCCTCCTCCTCCTCCTCCTCCTCCTCCTCCTCCTCCTCCTCCTCCCAGTGAGGAATAATTATTCCTTCCTTCCGTTTTGTACCCCATTTTTTCTCTTTCCTTCTTTTTTTCTCTCTCTATTACTGTGGTCCTTTATTTTTTTTAACTTTTGACTCCTCCCCAGTGGTTATTTCGTTGTTTTTTATTTTTTTTTTCCTCTGGTTTAGTTAGGTTGTGGTTGACTTCGGTTTTTCTAATTTTTTCTTTCAAGTTTTAGATTGGTATTTGTTTATTATATTTTTCAGCTATGACGAGATGTATGAAATGCTTATATATGTATATGTATATATACATATACACTATTACCCCTCAGTTACTGCCACTCGTGCTTCCTTATGCTTCACGAATATCGCGTGCAGACAAGCATGCATGTTGCATCTGCACGCAACCGAATTGCAATATATATATATATATATATATATATATATATACTATATATAGATTATATATCTAATATATATATATATATATATATATATATATAAACAATACAACACAGAAACAAGCTATTAATATAGTATGATAATGTTACGAAAAATACAAAATAGGCTCGTTTCCCCTAAAGGAGGGAGCCAAGCTCCCAATCCGTTTCTTCTTCTTTTTCTTCTTCTTGTGAGTTAAGTCTCCTGACCAGAGGACGGAATTTCCCGTTTCCGGCGATTTCACGAGGGACAATGTGGTCCTCGACGATGACAACGCTATTAGATTTGCTACTGACGAACGGAAGGACGGGTCTCCGGAATCCTCAAATCGTTGCAAAATTAGATATTGTACAGACGGCCAACGAAGAATTGGCGTAGTTTCTTAATTCATTGTTCGTTATGGAAATATTGCCATATGCAGGTGCCAGATTATTTACTTAACAATAAATAAAATATCCTTTCAAAGGTGCTATACTTGAAATAAATTACATTAGAATTGAGTAGACTTATTCAACCGTATTAAAGATAATCATTTTGCAAAGTGAGGAAAATATATACCGATGGGTCCACGATTTCTAATTTTATTCTCAACTCTAGCTTCGTGACAGTATACCAAAGATTTTGAAGTTGGCTTTGCTGCCGCTCGAGTCTTGACTCAACGTATCGTACTGCACTGGGGTGTTGTCATTTCGTCTCCTACAGCCGATAAATAATACATCAAGGCGTTAACATTCTTTGAAAACGATGTTTAATTAAACTAATTTTGTCCTTTGATCAATAAAATAAATTTGCATGACACATTTAGTGGGCCTTAATTGGACTTCTGATTTTGGTTTTCCCACAAGATTAGCCTAGGTCTTATTTTCAGCATTATACTCTCTCGGATACGTAATATTAATGAATATTTAAATCGACTATATATATATATATATATATATATATATATATATATATATATATATATATATATATATATATTAATCTGCTTTATTTGATTATTCCCGTTTTTCTTCTTATCCTTTTCATAATTGCTTAACATAATTAACTCAGACCTAGCTATTCAAAGTCAAAAAGGCAATCATAAAAAAATCAAACGTATATAATTCCGTCTTATTTTTTTATCGAATTCCTTGCATATCATCCTGTTTCATTTGGACACGTTGGAAAGCTGTGGGAGTCAAAACTGACGAGCGCTTACTTTCACTAAACATTTCTAAGGTTGATCTATCTGTAGCTATTCATTTCTTCTAAATAGAAATTAATTGTCGGCACGGAGAATTTTTAAATTACCGTTATCATTTGTGATGCTTTCGTACGATGGAGTTCGTAGCGAGAAGTCGGATCAAGTCGCCTGAGATGTAGAAGAGAACGGAGGTGGAGTATAGGAGTGATGGAAGGATTAGGCCGATGTTAATAAAGTATCTCCCAATAAAATGTATTCTTCAGGTTTTGAAGAAAAAATGCATGCATCGTTGAAACTGTTTCCCTCCCTATCCGTGGTATTCACTGGCCACCGATAAAAACAAACAAAAAGAGTAAGCCTAACTTGAATCTCTCATCATCAAAGCGATAAGTTTGCTTAATTCATTTAGACTTATTCATTAGACAACTATCAAAGATTTCGAGTGTAGATTTAAAAAATCTCTTCCTCTCCATCTAAAGTATTCATCAGACACCAGTCATATAAAGCGTAGAGCTAGTTATGATTCCTGGTTCAGCAATGTCGTGACGAGGCAATTAGAATTCAAAGTTCACAAGTGAATGTTGTCTTGCTCTCTTGTGGTGCTCCGAGGTGTTCCACCTCTAAGCCCATAATCTAAATTTTTTTTTTGTTTTGCCGTTCTTTAAATAATTTTATTCATCTATGTATGATTCTCTCCGGTTTATTAAGCTTTCTTGATATCTCTCCAACAGGAAACTTTGCAGCACCGAATGCAGTGCAATGATTCTCTCGCTCATTGAGGGATGTTTCTTAGACCGATAAACGACACATTGACATTAGATTCCCGTGCACTGAAATCAAAAGCAATAGAGTGAGGTCGCCTGGTTCACAATGTTACGATATCGTTTGTTTTTTTTCTTTTTGTTTTTAAATTTGATAGCGTTTTATGAGATTCCAATGTTTTCTGTAAAATTTAACAATGAAATAGTTCAACTACCTTCAACTTAATATCGAAATGATAATTTAAGGACTATGTTTATGTGATACTACTAGTGATAGGTGTCTCCTATCTATTTGGTAATGTATATCTATGGTTGTGATATGACGTTTTTTATCACTTCGTTTCGTTCACGTCAATTTTGCTATATGGAAAATAGTTTTACACAATAACATAACATAATGTTCTAAGATATCAGTGACTGTTTTTAGTTTTTTTTAACGTCATTACACATGATTTCTTCCATCTTTGAAAAGAAAAATAGATAAATAAAGCATGAATCGTGCGTCAGGCAGGTGAACGAAAAATTATGAAACTCTGCCACGAGTTTTTTTGGCCGACAGTACATTGTAAGCTTCAGGCTACCCTGCAGGCTACGTGCTATACGTATCCAGCGGCTATAGCAGAATACGCTACGCTCGACGCAAGGATTCATTTTCACAGGACGAGGGAACTGGAGTAGGGCATCGTTGAAGAAGGTGGACAACTTCATGAGAAGAGGCAATGGGTAATGGATGAATAGTGTAAATGACGGAAAGCAGTTCAGCTTAGGCTTATAAATAAAAAAAAAAATATATATATATATATATATATATATATATATATATATATATATATTATATATATATATATATATATATATAATATATAGTCTCATCTACAGGGTGACAAGCTACAAATCGTTGGCAACATTCCTTCATCTTCAAACATGTTTTCACTGATCAAAATCCCTCGCCTGGAATATGTCTTTGTTCTTTGCATGATAGCAAGTGGGTCTGCTCCATTCTTCGAGGTCTAGCCAAAGTTTGTTTCCTTTTCCCTACCGAAACTGGCTGGATTCTTTAGGTGGTCCAGTTGAATACGCCCAGTCTATCGTACTATGGAGGCTTCTGTTCTGCTTGTTCCATTTACGTGTCATTCTCTCTCTCTCTCTCTCTCTCTCTCTCTCTCTCTCTCTCTCTCTCGCTCTCTCTCTCTCATATCTAACTTATTTGACAGAACCCTACCAGTCTTTCTAAGGTCACATGCCCAACTCAGCTGATTTAACTGTAAGATGTAGATGTAGTAGGCCTATAGATGACGAAATCATCTTTCTCTCTCTCTCTCTCTGACAGAAGAGGAAAGATGTAGTAGGCCTATAGATGCCGACATAATTCCCAGCAAATATAAACCAAAATATAAAGATACGAGACAAGGGCTCCTGGAGGAAGAATATAAAGGCAGATGGCAAAAATCGAAAACTTGCCGGCACAACAGAAGACGCAATTTGAGGTTCCATGTAAAAACCGGCAAGAAGAAGAAGAAGAAGAAGAAGAAGAAGAAGAAGAAGAAGAAGAAAAAGAACACGGCGGGGAAGAGGAGGCACAGAAGCCCAAGAGATTCTTCGTGGCTTGGCGAAGATCTTGAATTCTTCCAAAAGTCCATTTCAAAGTCACCACAGCCACAAGATGTGCACGACGCTACTTTGAGAGAGCTCTTCGGTCTAGCCGCATGCGCACGCGCACACGCACTCACTAATGCACTTACAGGACGACAGGCGTGCACGGAAGTCCTTAGATAGATATACGTCGTTACTTGGGTCTAGCGAGTGAAGCCCACTGCTACTTATATTTACAAATGCATCTCTCTCTCTCTCTCTCTCTCTCTCTCTCTCTCTCTCTCTCTCTCTCTCTCTCTCAAGCATACTGCAGAAGTGTTTCCCTAATTCCCTAACCAAGACCCCTAGTTAAGTGTTTTATTCGACAGGCATTTTTTTTTTTTTATCTACGAAAGGCAAATGCATGGAGATATTGAGGGAAATATTCATCTCTCTCTCTCTCTCTCTCTCTCTCTCTCTCTCTCTCTCTCTCTCTCTCTCTCTCTCTCTCGTCTCCAGCAATCTCCTGACGATCTACGAGACAGATAGGACATTTCGGCACCAATCAAAAGAAACCTCATTGCAGAGTCAGTCAAAAACGCACAAGACAATCCTTGAATATTAACTAACGACAACTCTGTTGCCACTTGCGAGAGAGAGAGAGAGAGAGAGAGAGAGAGAGAGAGAGAGAGAGAGAGAGAGAGAGAATTGACCTTTCCGAGTTCGGTTTCGTTTTCGAGACAGGAAAAACCGGCGGAATCCTACGGTATCCTACGGGACCTCCGTAGGATCTCCTCCGTCACACCTGGTGGATGTTTGTCCTGATTATTTAAGGACGCCGGTGAGTCACATTCCACGATACCCGTAGGACTCGGGTGAAGGATTCTTGGATAAGAGACGGAAACGGGAGCACGGTAAGGTTATAAAGAAGTTGGACAGCAAAATAGGAAATTAGAGAAAAACGAAAAGTACAAAATACTAGGCGACTAAATTATTAAACTCTCGATGTGCTGCAGTATGAAACTCTCAGCTACGACCGGGCAACGCTCACGCTCAGTTGCTCCCCAGACGCGGTTCAGTGATGGTGCGTCGGCTAATGGCTACCTTTCACCTTAAATAAAATGAAAACTACGAGGCTGCAGGGCTGCAATTTGGCACATTAGATGACTGGGGGCTAGATGATCAACCTACCAATTTGCAGCCCTCTAGCCTCATTAGTGTTCAAGATATGTGGGCGGACGGACTGACAAAGACCCATGTCAAGAGTTTTATTTTACAGAAAACTCAAACCCGACAAACAAAAGTAGGAAACAGGGAAATTCCACAAGACCTTGGAGAGGGCTCATCATTTCACGTCTAACCCCGTCAAGGGAAAGTATCTGCATTTCCAGCGACAAATCTGTTTACCAGAAACTATTTATTTATTTATTTATTTATTTAGTTTTTACGAAAATTGGTACGAGTTACTGAGACATATCTGGGAATGTTGTTAAAAATGCTATATTTTAACATTTCAGTTTAACAACTATTCATAATAACATGAATTTTATTTCTTAACATAGCATTTTAACATTTATTAAAAAAACAGTTATGACATTGGAAAACAATATAAACATAATGACGGCGATTATAGTAAGATTTAGACACACGTTCCTCAAATAAACAGACAATGTCGTAATTAATAAGCCTCCCGATAAGTCATGAAACCATCGTTGTCTAATAAATCCCATTTTCTTTGTCTCTCTTCGTCTCGTACCGATCTTCACTCGCACTTCACCGCCTCTTGTAAATAAAGCATCTTATCTCTTACCTTACAGACCTTACATCTTGTTCGGGTTGCCCCAGGTCCCTCAGTGTGAGGCACCTCTAATGTCTACCAGAGAGTTGCTAGTACATCTTCCGGTATATTTTGCATCTTCCAATTTTGGATGGTCTGGGATGCAGTTTAGATATTTGTCCGAGGCTTATTCCTTAAACACATCTACGCTCACTCCTGATATATTCCTCATATGAGCTGGCAACGCATTGAATAGACGCTGCATTATCGATGCTGGTGCGTAGTGGATTAATGTCCTGTGTGCTTTCCTTATTTTTCCTGGTATAATTTTTGGGCACTATTAATCTACCTCTGCTTGCTCTTTCTGATATTTTTAGTTCCATGATATTTTCTGCTATTCCTTCTATCTGTTTCCATGCCTGAATTATCATGTAGCGTTTTTCTCTTCTCCTTTCCAGACTATATAATTTTAAGAATTGTAGTCTTTCCCAGTAGTCTAGGTCCTTAACTTCTTCTATTCTAGCTGAATAAGGACCTTTGTACACTCTCTATTTGTGCAATATCCTTTTGATAGTGTGGGTACCATATCTATTATTGCAATATTCAAGTGGACTACGAACATATGTTTTATAAAGCATAATCATGTGTTCAGCTTTTTCTTGTTTTGAAGTGCCGTAACAACATTCCCATTTTTGCTTTACATTTTGCCAGCCAACAGAGTTGCTATTTGATCATTGCATAACATGTTCCTATTCATCATCACACAAGGTCTTTAACTGCTTCCTTATTTGTGATGTCTCATTATTAGTCCCTTATATGCATATAGCTTTCTTTCTCTGTCTCCAATATTTAATTGATTCAAATTTATCAGAGTTAAATACCATCCTATTTACCTCTGCCCAATCATATACTTTGTTAAGGTCTCTTTGTAGAGCGTTCCTATCTTCATCACAAGTTAATTTCTCTACTTATTCTTGTGTCATCTGCGAAACTACTCACTACCGAATCCTTAACATTATTTGTCTATGTCTTCAATCATAATAACAAAACAGTATTGCAGCTAACCCGTACCTTGCGGCAACACCGGATATTACCTTGGCTTCATCCGATTTCTCGTCGTTTGCAATAACTACTGTTTTCTGTTGTGTTAAAAATTCTTTTAACCATCTTCCTACTTTATCCACGATATTGTGTTTTCTAATTTTCTTCGCTAATATATTTATGGTCTACTTTATCAAAAGCTTTGCAAAGTCTAAATAAACCACATCTGTTTCATTTCCGCTTTTCATATTTTTGAATATGTTTTCACGGTGGACTAACAGTTGGGTTTGTGTACTTTTTCCGGGTACGAAACCATGTTGTCCTTATTTATTAAACAAATTATTTTTTATTAAATGTTTCATAATATTTTTCTTCATTACCCTTTCATCACTTTCATTATATGTGATGTTAGACTCACAGGCCTATAAATTACTTGCCTCTAGTCTTGATCCACTTTTGAAAGTAGGGGTAATATACGCTAATTTGTGCTCATCATATATCTTGCCTGTATCTACACTTTGTCTTAATAATATTGCAAGTGGCTTTGCGATAGAATGAACTACTTTCTTTAACAAAATAGCAGGAATTCCATCAGGCCCTGCAGCAGCTCCATTTTTTAATTTCATTAATAGCCTGCACAATATCAGCTTCATTAATATCTATGTCAGCTAATATTCACTATTTTCATCCCTTTACTTCTATATCATTATCTTCATTATCTATTCTATGGGGTGAATTCTCTCTTATATCGTTCTGCCAGTATGTTGCAAATTTCCTTTTTTTCATTCGTTAATCTCCCTTCAATTCTCAGAGGGCCTATTTCTATTCTTCTTTTATTCATCTTCTTCGCATATGAGTATAATAGTTTGGGGTTTTGCTTGATATTTAATAGGGTTTTTTCTTCCAAGTCCCGTTTTTCATTTTCTTTTGATGTATAATCTTTTTTTCTGCATTTTCTATCTTACTTTTTAGTTCTATAACTTTCCATGCATTTTTTCTTTGCAAGACCTTTTTTCCACTTTCTGATTTTCTGGACAAGATTTCTTCTGTCTCTTGGTATGCATGAATGATGTTTACTTTTCTTCTTCGGTATATATTTTTCCACTATTATCTCCAATATTTTATATAATATCTCCGTATTTACCCTTATGTCATCACTTACGAAAATGTTATCCCAATCTTTGTTTAATTCTTCATTAATTTCTGACCATTTTATATTTTTTACTGTAGAAGTTGATTTTCCATATCCTTCCACTTTTTTCATTTCTTTGCTTATCTCTATTTTCACTTGCTTTGGAATGAACTGTTAATTCTATGACATTATGGTCTGAAAATACTCGCATTATAAACTATTATTTCTTTAACATAATTCATCTCGTTCACAATACTAGGTCTAAAGTATTTTCCTTTCTTGTTGGCAGGTGATTTATTTGTTGATGTTGTATCTAGTAGCATATCTAATAGCTTTTGTCAAATTGCCTCTTAGCTTCTGCACTACTATTACTCTCTTTTTTATATATGTATAAGTACAACCACAATCTCCTATTCGTTCTTTCCATTCTACGAAAGGAAGTTGAAGTCACCAGATAGAATAGTCCAGTCCTTGTGATTTCTACATATATCATCCAATTTTTCAATTATTAAGTTCAAACTCTTAGTATTAGGAGGTCTATATATTACTATGTTCATCAATTTTTCAGATTCAAATTCTACCGCTATTAGTTCACATTCTGAGTTACTATATTTCTCATATATTTTTCCTTGTTTTTTGTCTTTCCCATATATTGCGGTTTCCCCTTGATTCCTATTTTTTCTATCTGATCTATAAGTTTGGAACCCTTTTATTTGATCATCATTCCCAGTCTCTTGGGAATACCAGGTTTCACTTATATTCATTATATCTATTTTCTTTTCATTTTGGGTTAGTTCTTCTAAGTACTCTATTTTTCTTTTTGAGTTACTCGTAACTAAACCCTGCGCATTCATCACTATGATGGTTTGCGTGTTTTTCTCCTTCATTTAATACTGATAGTAATAAGGATTTTCCCATGTCTCTTTCCTGTTCTGGTATGTTATTCTTTTTTTCATTTCAGAAATTCTGACATTAAAAAATCCAACTTTTCCATAATATTTGATCTTCCTTCATCATAATTATTCATTTTGTGTCTGAATCTGCAATTTTCTCCGTTTCTGCAATATCCTCTTGCATAATAAATACAGTTATTATCTCTTGAGTAGAATTTCGGAGCTGATGCTTTGAAATTCTTTGCTGACACCTCTGCATATCTCATTGGTGGTTTGCTTTTCTCTTTTACCTGATATTCTTGATTTTCTCTATTTATTTGTTTCTTTCTTATTTTGGATTTTAGTTACTTGGTTGGTTATTTAGTTGATTATGATTCATGGCTACAGGGTGCATATATTTGCATTTTTTGTTTTTTTTGTCGAACTTACATCCTTTTCCTTCTTTTAGGTTTTTACATATTTTTGGATGCAGATCTCTGCAATCATCCCCATATCCATCTAAGTATGCACATTTACCATATATTTCATAGTTTTGTTTTTTGAATAATCTTAGGATGTTTGTAGTAACATCTTTCTCCAAAATCTGCAATTCCCTCTTTTCAAAAGGTTGCAGATTTTGTCTTTCTTGTCTATTTTTTCCTCTTTCCCGTCATTGTATAGATCTGGGTAGAGCCTCTTCGGGATTTGCTTTTCTGTTGTCATATCGTAATTTATTTCTTCGTAGGTTTGCTGCTTTATTGCCTCATATGTAGTATCAATGAGTATCTCTGCATTCCATACTTTATCTTGTTCTTTGTTTTCCTTATTTTTTTTATGTCATTTTCATTTTTGTTTTGACGTTATCTTACCGTTTTCCTCTTCATTCTTTTTCTTTTTCTTTTGCTTCGTTCCTCGAGGGGTACCCGATTGCAAAAGGGGGGGCAGAGCACTGGGCATTCTGTAGGGAAGAGGTGGAGGGGGTGATGGAAGGGGTTGGGTTAGCGCGGTGGGTGGGGGCGGGGGCGGGGGGGGGGGGGATTTACCCCGAATAAGGGGCAGAAACTGCTTCATTTTCGGATAAGCCCTATCTGAGTTACTCGCCTACTTTAAGGCATGGACGGAGATTTCAACGCTGCGACTCTGTTTATATATTCTTCTTCTTCCGAGAAATTCGACGGTCGGGCTTATGAATTTGGACACAGGTTTATTTTCAATTAATTTTTTTTATTCCACTTCATAGCAAAATTCATAAATTTATGAATTTGTCTTGATTTCATTTATAAATCAATTATAAATTTTTTTCCTCATTATCAGACATTACGATATCCTAGGCCTATCAATTTCGAACGGATTTCTTTAATCTTTAATTCCATCTGGAATGTCAAGGAATGTAGACCCTCTAAAAAAATAAATATAAAAACTATTCAATTTGTGAAGCAAAACGTGCTTAAGCCTTTGTCGCTTTTGCAAGATGATTATCATAGTTTTACCCACGAGTTGCACCTACTCAAACGGTATCGAAATTTGTGTTAAAAAAAAAAAAACTTTTCTAGTTTTTTCTTTTGTCTCATTTTTTTATTATTAAACATATCTGAGCAGACTTTGCTGATATATAATATATATATATATATATATATATATATATATATATATATATATATATATATATACTATATATATATATATATATATCAGCATTATCCCGGCGAATACAAACGAGATGTCTTGAACTCGATCTGTAACTCAAGATAATTCAACACACTTGGAATTCATTTAGCGTCTTGAATTTCTTTCTCGGCTTTCCTCGTTACATTCTCGACTATTATAGTCCGCCTCCTCCTCCTCCTCCTCCTCCTCCACTTCCTACTCCTCCTCCTCCTCCTCCTCCTCCCAGATCTTCCAAATACTTCTTCTCCTCATCCTTATTTACATAAGTATCTTCCGCCATAACTCGATTGGTTCCATCCGGTTGCGTTCTATCGGCAACAAAGACAGCGCCAGCAACAACAACATTCTCTCAGACACCACCTCCACCCCCTCCCCCCCCCCGTCCCCCGCCACCCCCCAACCGCATCCCCGCCACCTCCTCCCCCACCTCCTGCAAGACGAGCATTGGCAATCACAGTCAAGTCTCATTTTCTTTGTATTATCGCAAACAGATCGATAAATCGCTCGATATCGCTCTTTCTCTCTCTCTCTCTCTCTGGACTGGAGACGAATTTCGTTATGTGTAACGGTCGCGGAGTGAACGCTCCCTCCCTCCCTCGATCCCTCCCGGACTCCACCGAGTAAACGAGCTGAAGGCGGACTAGACTTATAGACTATTAACCAGACGATCACCTTTCCCGATGCTGTGCAATGGTGAATTCTCTCTCTCTCTCTCTCTCTCTCTCTCTCTCTACACACACACACACACACACACACACGAATCGCCATTCCACGGCTCTCAACAGCAGCTATTATTTGTTTGGCTCGGGAAGGGACATCTAGTCTCATACGGAGCTCGCGCTTCTCGAACCAGTTCGTTGTTTCGAGTCGAAACTCGAAGGACCTTGTGATGCACCGTGAAGGGAATGTCTCTCGCAATGTCTTTCTCCAGACATACACAGATACACATCGACATTCCGCTGCTAAACAGCAGCTATTGTTGTTTGGCTCGGGGAAGGACAGCTCTACATAGTCTCATAATACGAAGCGCCACTCGCTTCGAAGCAGTCCGCTGTTTCGAACCGAATCTCGGAGCTTCTTGTGCTACGCTAATCCACCATGACGTCTGGACATTGTTAACATCATCGAAAGCTCTTTCAAGTTTTTCCGAGGCCCTCCTCCTATCGGCCCCTTCTTTTTGGTCCACCTAGCTCGCTCAAATTATTTTAAATGATAGTTTTAGTTTGTTTTTGTTTTCCTCAATATCTTCTTGCCCTTCTGTGACATATGTGTTTGTGAATAGACAGTTTTATGTCTAGTCTTCATGTCTTTCGAGTTCTTGGGAGGCAATTGTCTAATATCTATGTTGTATCTTCATCTATCATTATTTATCATTGTTTCAATATTTACTTATACTTTTTGTGTTAGATTTATGTAGGAGGTCTCTTATTTATTTAGTTTTGTTCCTCAAAGTGCGCAATAAACTCATTATATTGTCACATCACAGACTATACTCAGAGGGTCTTGGAATGAGTTAACTACCAACGCAATTTAAACCAACAGCTAGGCCAATCGACTCACTCGTTTTAATCTGAAAAGCCATTTATTATGTTAAAAAATATATTAACAGCTAATTTAACTTTTAATTCACTCCACTCAAAAAGAAAGTAGCTTTACTCACCGTTAGTTTCTAAACAGGTCTACAAACACGTCAGTGACTGAATAGACCCATTCACAAAATAATTATCGTAGCTTGAAAATAATTCATATGAATAATCGTCGACTTTGCAGAATAAGGAATCAAGACGTGATCCGAACTCCAGCTTACTAGGGAAGCATGCTAAAATCTACGGTCAAACAGAGCCTTCTTTAACGCTATGTTTTATTAGAAATCATTTTTCTGCGCTGTTTGACGCGTACATTATTTTTTTTACGTTTTCACTCTAATAAATATATCATAAACATCCTATGCTATAATTCCTGTATCTTTAACTCAACGCGTAACACCTTTTTTTCAGTCCTTTCCAGGTTCCTTCCATAGGCCTTTCCTACCCCCCTGACAACAACAACAACAACAAGAAAGCAGTTTGCAGGCTTACTCCCCGAGTAAGCGAAACAAAATTTCTTTGCTCCCATATACATTTCACAAAGGAGCATTACCTTCAAACCCTATATGGTTTCTAGGTAACATGAGCCTGTGTGTACTACATAGGGTTTCCTTATCACGTGGTTCTATGCAATCCTCTGCCATTATACGACATGAGAGGGTCTTTAAGGACGAAAACAGCAACAAATTAAACGAATATTTTGGGAGAAAAATTCACAAAAAGATTAAAATTCTTTATCAAAACCGAAAGTTTGATGAAATACAAAATCAAATTGAATATAGAATTGAGGCCAAAGGCCAATCATTGGGACCTATGAGGTCATTCAGCGCTGAAACGGAAATTGACAGTGACAGGAGGAAACCTACAAAGTAATTGCACTTTGAATCAATCGTTAGGAGATGGTGGGAAGTAAGATGGAAGAAAGTGAATATGAAAGGAGGTTCAGTAAAATAAACGAAAGGGGTTGCAACTATGGGCAGAAGGCACGCTGCAATGAACCTTAAGTAATGCCTGCAGTGCACCGCATGAGGTGCACTGACGGCACTAACCCACTACGGGGGAAATGCAAAATTGAAAGCTTATGTATTTTCAATTACTTCCTGATTTTTTTTTTCTGAAAATTAACACAGAAAAGGAATTATTTCCAAATGCTGTAATTCTCATAAACGTTTTTTTTTTTTTTTTTTTTTTGCAGTTTTCTAGAAGAATTTTTTGGCAATTTTTAAACATCTAAAAGCAACCTAGATGCTATATTGGTTCAGTAGAAGATTAAAATACTACTTTAATATTTGGAAATAATTTTTAAATCTTTTTATTAAAATGTTTAACTTAAAAGTTGCTTCAAGTTAATATAAAAAAAACAACCATCAATAATTTTTCGGTTACTTGAAAGCTCAAATATTAAACTTATTTCAACAAATTTCTCTTGAAAAAAATTAAAGAAATTAAGACAAATCAGATTATTAAAATGGTTTAATATGGGATTAAATCCCCTATAAAACTAAAATGCAGAAGTTACCAGACAATATATTTAACAAAAATAAAGATTTACAAACATCATGAAATCAATCAGTAAATATGCTATTTATTGAGAAAATACAATGAAAAAAAATAAACATTAGTAAAAATTTAAAAAAAAAAATTAAAATTTAGAAAAAAATAAAAAATAACGATTCAAGGTACTGCTCAAACAGGCCGAGAATTTACGACAACAGACAGGTGATGGGGGGGGGGGGGGGGCTAGTCCCCCACAACCCTCCAATAACTAGTACCCCCTGAGAAGGTATCATTCCCAGATGGAAAATCATGATAACCAATATTGGCATTTGGGTAATCGGCCCGGTTTGGGTCGGGGTCTCTCTCTCTCTCTCTCTCTCTCTCTCTCTCTCTCTCTCTTCAAACTCAACACAATCTGTGTCTCGCACAAAACTGGATGTTTATAATATCTGACTCAAACATAAATTAATGACTGGGCCACAGATACTATTCTCTCTCTCTCTCTCTCTCTCTCTCTCTCTCTCTCCTCTCTCTCTCTCTCTCTCTCTCCCTGTGACAAACACAAAATCCCCAATAACAGGAAGAGAATGGAACGCTCTCAAGATGACGACACCAGATAATGGCACGGAACAGACATTAGGTCTATCCCCAAAAATCCTTGTATAGTAGACCGCCTGCTCTCGTCAGGACAGCACCAGTAACCAACAACACACACACACACAACAACCACCACAACCCCCTCCCCTCCCCATGGACCAACACTCTTAATCAAGTTACAAATCACTTTACAAATGGACGAAATACACACATTCCTTTGGGTGAGCATGAGCGAACGTATGAATGTGTGAGAATTAATACACAGGAGAGAGAGAGAGAGAGAGAGAGAGAGAGAGAGAGAGAGAGAGAGAGAGAGACTCAGTAATACACAACCATAACAAGCGTCTGAGAAAGTACAGACTTATTTTTTTGTTTAAGCCTGTAGTACGCTCGAAAGTTTCAGGGAGGGCCAAATCAAAGATCACCTGGGGTGACCTTTACAGACCGAGACATTCCACTGATGTTAATCAGCACCGGGCGAAGGTTGGCTGAGGAGAGAAAGGCTTTGGGTGGCGACGCGACGAGACTGACGCTGCGAGGAGACTTTGTTTACATCCTCCGCGGGAATATAGAATTGTGTCTTACGGTTATAATAACGCACAGATAGCCTTCCAAACAGCTGATTTTGAATAGATAGAATCACAGCTAAAAATCATCTACTTGGATGTAATGAAGAGAATGATTCAATAGAGCCAAAATCTTTAGCAAGAGACCTTTTTATATCAATTGCTCATTGCTCGAAAAAACTGTAAAGCTTATCCTAATATCAACCTCATTCTACAGGCATCTAGAATGATGAGAGAAAGATACCGTCAACCTCAAAAAAAAAAAAAAAAAAGAGAGAGAGAGAGAGAGAAAGACCCCCTGTAACCTCCAAAAGATGGTATTGTCTAGAATGGACTCGGCTGTCTAGATGCAAAATTAATAAATTTTTCGCTAAACAGTAAAGATATCACGGATAAAGACACAGAGATGAAATGTATTTTACTGAAACATAAGGAATTGTTCTTGTGACCGACAAGGAACCAATAAAATTAGGGCAACTCCACAAAAAATAAATAAAATCAATAAAAATAAAAAAAACATGGAAATCAATGTAGGTCACCGGAGACTCATATACTGTGTACTGTGAACGCTAGGTCACACCGTTACCGACAGCGTGACGGACACGAACGCAGTTGCGGTGTTACAATGCACGGGTAAATGTTTGACCGCAATATACGTTTAAAAAAAAAAGTTCGTATAGAGCTTATTTGAGGAAAGAGAAAATGGAGGTACGTGAGCAGAAAAGATATATATATATATATATATATATATATATATATATATATATACATATATATATATATATATATATATATATATATATATATATAAACATATATAAATTACACACCAAATATACAATCTGTGTACCACACACGACACCCAAAAAATTAATAGTATAAGTACAAAAAAAAGTTCTACTAACATTAAAATCCACACCAAAAAAACATGAACACAAGATTTATAAAAATATAAAAAAATAAAAAAAAAACATATTTTCAGGTAACTTAAAGTTTATTAATACAGGTTACATACGATTTCATTCATGAGAGAATGCTGTTCATATATACGCCTATGTAACTGTTTATATAGGTCTATATGACTGTTTGCATAGGCCTATATATTTTTTTAGTTAAAGTCCAATGTTTTTCGTATGTATAGACCTATATATATATTTTTTATACATGTCCATATATTTCTGTATATTTAGGTCTATATATGTTTTCGTATACAAAGGTCTAAATATTTTCTGTATATTTAGGTCTATATATTTTTCGTATACAACGGTCTATATTTATATATATATATATATATATATATATATATATATATATATATATATATTATACACAGGCTATGTATTTTTCTCTATAGGCACATATATTTTCATACATAGGGCTACTATATATCTTTGTATACATAGGCCTAAGTATTTTTCCTGCCCCTAAATAAATAAAATATTCGCCATAATTATCCCCCATTTAACCTCCAGAGAGAGAGAGAGAGAGAGAGAGAGAGAGAGAGAGAGAGAGAGAGAGAGAGAGAGAGAGGTATGCACCTGTCCATCCACAGGATATCATTGAGAGAAGTCCCACCCCCCTCCCCCCCGCCCCCACTTTTCTGGTCTACAAGACAGGAGGGGTGGGAGGAGGAAGGTATAGAAAGGAAAGGAAATACTCTCTCTCTCTCTCTCTCTCTCTCTCTCTCTCTCTCTCTCTCGTTACCATGCAGTCAGTCTTCATATCAAAGTCGCTTCTTTCATCTGGGTGTACACATACACACACGCACACCTACAGACACACACAAACACGGCAACAGTAGCACGGCCAGAACAGAACAACTTAATTAACCAATTAATTAAACAAATATGGCGGTGAAAGGGATTTGTAAAAAGTAGCAGCAGTAACCAATTTAATCATCCATTGATATGTCAATGGCTTTTTAAATTCTCGATGATGTTGGGAGTGGTCTAGACCTATAGTACTACTCCAGGTGACTTTCATAATGATATAATAATGATAATAATGGCGTTGCAGAGAGAGAGAGAGAGAGAGAGAGAGAGAGAGAGAGAGAGAGAGAGAGAGAGAGAGCTTGTTACCTCTAGTCCACTATGTCCTCTGGTGCGCCTGCCTGCATGTGTGCGTGCGTACGTACGTTTAAAAAGGCTATTATACCAATATGTAAATATATAAATAAAAAAAGAGCAGACACAAATATAAATCTGAAAAAAGAATAAAGTAGAGAAATAGGGAAACAAGAAATAAATTAAAAACATTAAAAGCTTTAAGTAAAATGAATTTCCTCTCGCGCATTCCTCCCTTAACCAACACTCCCCCCCCCTCCCCCGGGGCCCCCAGGATCCCCAAAACACCCAGGGAGACCGAATAAACCTGCACTACAAGTCAGCCGGGTAAACACTAGCCCAGGATTACAGGCCGTGTTTGCTTTAACTTGATATACCATCGCATGCACGGGTCAATCACCCTCCCGCCACCTCTCTCTCTCTCTCTCTCTCTCTCTCTCTCTCTCTCTCTCTCTCTCTCTCTCTCTCGTGCAGAAACAGAGACAGAACTAGACCTAGTTCAATTAGGAATATTAGATCTAACGTTCTCCCGTACAGGATATCAGTCCTCTCTCTCTCTCTCTCTCTCTCTCTCTCTCTCTCTCTCTCTCTCTCTCTCTCTCTTTCCTCGTTCTCTAAATAAGCGAGAACGTTTCTCTCTCGAGCAAATCATTAGACCTAAAAGTCCAATGAGGAATAGTATCGATATGACAGCTAAATCGTCTTCTGCACCGGGTATCAATCATCTCTCTCTCTCTCTCTCTCTCTCTCTCTCTCTCTCTCTCTCTGTGTGTGTGTGGTGTGTGTGTGTGTGCCTGATTATATCCATCCCACTTCTAAGCAATCCCTTCCACCTTAGCCCATTTTAAGAGGATGTGTCAGCAACCGCTGCCTTCCATTCGCGCCGGATTCTTTCTTTGCGCTAAAGCAAACAGCGGCTTAAATGAATGACAATTAACGCTCATTTGCATAGAGAGAGAGAGAGAGAGAGAGAGAGAGAGAGAGAGAGAGAGAGAGAGAGAGAGAGATGCATTGCATGAGAAGGCTTCGGCCGCTTCGTGAGGAGCCCCGAGCCGTTTGAAGTGATAGAAAATGGAATATTTGCGTTAAGTCCCGATGGGAGGGGAAACTATGACAGGTGGGTATTGTCTGATTCGGGGTTTTGCCAATCATATTCATGGCTTCTCTCTCTCTCTCTCTCTCTCTCTCTCTCTCTCTCTCTCTCCTTCTTCTTCTTCTTACACTCCTAATTTCGGGGTGGATTCTCGCTGGGCCGTGCAATAGCTCTCCAAATTCCGCGACGAAATATACAATACTATTCCATCTTTAAACTTAAAAAAAAAAAGGCTTAACGTGTTGGTTGACTGTAGTCGACATGTCATTAAACGGTAAATGAACATGTTGATGACATGCGTACATACTGCTATTTAATGTAACGTTATCGTTAATCAAAACTTATTCCAAACAAAATATTCCGAGTTTAACTTTTCTTCAAGTTAGTCATATATATTATATATATTTAATATATCTTATATAATATATATGTGTGTGTATGTATGTTACCCTTTTTTTTAATACCCAACTTTCAACTCATGCCCTCAGAGAAATCCCTAACCAGCATTGAGTCATACCCCGCCCCCCCACACCGCCCATGGGGGTGGGGCAAATTTTGGGTATATAACTTTAAGAACCGATGTGGTATTGCCTTTACCTACCCTTATCTTGATTTCATCTCGATGTCGAAACCGTCTATCGTGAGAGAGAGAGAGAGAGAGAGAGAGAGAGAGAGAGAGAGAGAGAGAGAGAGAGAGAGAGAATTTATCTCTCCATCGCGTCCATATTATTATTATCTAAAAAATTCTCTTCTTCAAGTGTAAAACAAATACCAAAAAATTAGGCAAAAAAAAAAAATCAAATAAATAACAAGATGGTGTTGGACTAGGCCTATGTTAACCAACCAAAAAATGGCAAACAATATTCTGCATAAAAACAAAGGCATTCGGTCTTACCCCAAGATTAACTTGGCCTTATGCCAGCAAAGGGGCGCCGCCCCAACTCTCCTCCTATGAGCAGCCTGTTATAATAACATTTATCGAGGGTTGTATTGTGGTCTCCAAAATGGTAGGCCCCACGGCGCCACTTACTATAAGTTCCCAGTAACGACGTTTTGGAGGACAAAGTTAAATTGGCATGGTAATAAAACTACGATCATGACGATTGGGAATGACCCGGGAATGACCTGGGAACGTCCTCCACGTGACCTCCGCTTGCATCGAAATGGCTATACTGTTTAGAATCAGCGAGAACGTTTCCTGCTGAGGTCAGGATATTGTCGTTACAAATTTTCCCCAAAAGTAAACAGATCAGGAACCGTAGTACCAACCACCTCAAAATGCAAGCCAAGACGATGATGATTAGGCCTATACAAAAACTAAACTGGTAAATGTAAAATAAAATTAAATTTGAGTCATAATCGTGTACGAAATCCACCTTATATAAGCAAAAGGACTTGAGCAATACGTAGGCCTAACCGCCTCAAAAGGCAAACTAAAAGATGAGGATTAGGCCTATACAAAAACCCCAGAGCAGTTTCCATATGAATAAACTGTCAGGAGGCTTTGGAAATTCAGAAGGAAGAAAGAGAATATGCAAAGAACATAAGTAATGCCCACAGTGCTCGGTATGAGGTGCGCTGACGAAACTACCACCCTGAAAACTAAACTGTGTTGACGATGCCTGAGTTGCAGAAACAGCAGCCATAAAAAGTTCGGTCTCAGAAAATTTGGTCCCAGAAATTATCTACATACTGACAATGAAATCGTAATGTAACTGATGAAAAAATTAAACAAGGTATAGAATTAGAGTTTTATTAATAAAAGTGTAGAAAAAGGTATGTTCCTTCAACAAAAAACCTATACAGTGTAATATAAAATATAGCATCTTGTGCACAAAATCAAGAAAATTCGGTCCCATATCAGAAAAAATACTGTAAATGCATAGAAGTTTAAAAAGCAAAAAAAATATAAAGTAACAAGTTCCTTCTTATCAATAAATACATAAAAAACTCATGCTTAAACCATCATGAAAGTTATACATAATATTCCTTTTACTAAAGAAATCAAAACATAATTTAGGAAAATGCAGAGCAAAATAAATCAATAAAAGTTTAAAAAGTATGTATGAAAACACATGCTTAATCGATTGTTTAAGTCATACATAATGTTTCTTTTTATCAAATTTATCAAACCCTGAAATAGGTAAATTCTATTTAAAATAAATCAGTAGAAGTTTAAAAATTATAAGAAAACTAATGTTTAAACTATCAAAACATAAAAAGAAAAATTAATGCAACGAATGAGCAATAGCCTTAAGGAAAGCTAATTTATCTTCACTATCAAACGATTCTACAAGATTTTTATTCTCATATCTGTTGACTGGTATTTTTTCTTCTTTTGCGGATTATCTTCTCTTTGCGCCTGAATTATCTTGGTCTGTGTAAGGAATTCTTCTTTTCGCAGAGCATCAATAAGCTTCCAAATGTTTGGAAGAAGAGTGAATAAGAACTGAGTTACAAATGTCACCGTTTCTTATATATAGGCGGTGTCAATGAACGTTAATGAAAGTACACAAATTATCTTTCTCAAATACCACTACAAGTGCTTAAAGTCCTATATGACAAAACTACCTAAAATCATCATTTAACACCACGTACCCTTTTGTTTACAGTTTGTAAACAAATCCCAGGATTACAAAGTTCTCACGCTCTTCTTGATCTTTGTAAAATATCTCGTCTGGATTGCTAAACAATTGATCTCTAAACCAAACGAGTCATTAAAGTTATTGATAGAAATAAAAGATTTTCTTTTCTTCTAACATCATATTTTCCATGTATTTATATGCCTTTTTCCAGAAAGGTTATATTGGGCTTGGTTATTTAGATTTTAGAAATTTAAATAAATTAATGAGCAAGCAAACGTAGGCTTGGAATCTGCCAGGACACACACACACACACACACAGGCTGTGAAATACGAGATGCCACAGCAATACCTCAGTAATCTTATACAGATGTAACGAAAACTGCACAGACATTCTCTGTACACTTGTATAATATCTGTATATTATATATATATATATATATATATATATATATATATATATATATATATATATATGTATATACATATGGGGATACAATCCACAATGAAGTAAAATCCTCTTGTAGTTTATAATATATATTCTTGTACAGGATTAAAGCTTTCGACCATCACCTATGGTCTTGTTCACAAGACCACAGTGAACAAGACCACATTGTGGATTGCATCCCCATTTACTTAGAGGTACGACATAGTACCTGGCTTCTGCATATATACATACACACACACATATATATATATATATATATATATATAATATATATAATATATATATATATATATATATATATATATATATATATATATATGTAAAGCTGAAAGACCATAAACCATATGCATAAATATGACAATATATTATTTAATATATTTATTCATATGGTATATAATAAACATACGGAACTATTGTAATAACAAAATACCAAAGCTATCAATCTTTTACGCAGTTTCACAGCTCACTACTCAAAAATTCTAATTTTTCTCACCTACTATGAGATTCAGGGCCTCTGTAACACGCAATAACTTTTTATCTATGCATTTCATAAATATAGCGCTTATTCAGAATACACATTATATCTACACATAAATTTTGACTGTATTCTGCATTACGTAGGTTGAATAAATTTGGTACTTGTAATGTAAAAGTGACCTTTTTTGAAGACGGGCCAACTCACTCAGAGAAAAGGTTTCGAACGCACTCGTTACGTAACTTATGACAGCATTTCTTCCCTCTTTCTCGATGGATGATTGGCTATACGTAACGAAGACTAAACCTCTGGCAACAATGACATACAAATTTAAATACAAGCAAAGCAGTACACCTTTATGAACTCTGGAACCTCTCCACTGATAATTGTCATAATGAACAAGCCAACAAAAGATGTTAATAAATAAAAAAAAAACACTTGGATTATTAGTCTAACTCCCAAAATAAGTTTCCTAAGAAATTACAGTCTACTTTATAGGTCTCAATCAGATTGACAAGATGTAAGGAATAGTTGGTAATTTTCAAAAACAGTAGACAAGCTTGATTTGATAACTGCTATATCCAATGTCAAGCAATTCTTGTTTATTGGCTATCTACCTATTTACTGAAAAAAAAAAGCCGGTACCGTATTTCGGCTTTAAACCTTCACCCATAATTATCGTCAGAATGATGACTTCATGAGGCTCCACCCACTTTAGTCTCGTTATAATTCAGGATAACACTGAAGGCTACCATGGGCATTGTTGGATTAGAAAATGTAACTTCTGGCTATAAAAACTAATTTCTCGAGTAGTTGTAAGAAATGCTAAATGATCCTCAAGGATCCCAGCAGTTGGCATAAACGTATATTACTGCTATTACTACAGTAGTATTACTACGCTAGCACAGACACCCCACCCACATCTATGTATCGTTCCGCCATTCATAAAGTCTTTATATCCAACACGGTCGTACGGCCTAAAAAAGAAGAACAATAATAATATCGGATGATCCGTTGGTCTGCTGGAGATTTTAGCACTTACAAGCTTGTATTTACTTTGGATAAAAATCTTATTTTAACAAAAATAGTAATATAAAGACTGCTTACATTCAATCTCTCTCTTTCTCTCTCTCTTGGTGGCATAGTGAATAGTTAATGAAAATGTTCAAAATCCTGAATGACATTACAAGTATTATAATCACGTTACGCTAAATACAAATCAGACCATAAACATTGGATTTAAACTAGAAACTGAATAATTACCTATTCAGGCTATAGTAAGTATGGCCATGGGCTTTCTCTTGACTGTATAAAGTTGCAAGTCGTAAGACAAATGCAGTTTTGCAACCAAGGAGAGAATTCCAAATCCTGTTAGCCATTCTTGACTGCTATGGGTTTCAGAGCCGATGGAACAAGGTGAATGAGTTTCTTTCTGGTGGATGGGCGGGGCAACATTTCGTAAAACGGTGTTTACCTTGCTTACATAATGAATGTTTTTCAACTCTTGGCTCGTAATCATTGGCCATGGCGTTGGCTCGATATTTTTTACTCTATAAAAATTAAAACTATCGGGTTTAGGTTATTGATAATGCTGACAAAATTTGTGTGGTTGTAAACTATATATGAGTCAACTTTCAGCTACATGCGATGTTTTGATAAGGAACAAAGTCCAAAAAACCGTGTTACAGAGGCCCTGAATCTCATAGTAGGGACATGTGATTCATTCATGAAGCTGAGGACAGTTTGCCGTACGCAATAACACTACACATACGTTTTCCACACCTTCCTGTAGTGACCTGACCTACAAGCGCATTTTTCAGGGGGGTCAGTGGTCTTCAATTTCAAATATAAGATTAATAACAAAAAGCAAAAAACACACACACACGAACAGTGGTATGGTAGACTGACCGACGGTGTACGAAGACAGAGAACTTAAAGTTTTCTCAATCTATGACGGAGCCAAACGAGGCAATTACTCTCCAGATTCGAGTCGTTATAGGGGTAATGACGTTAGAATGTCTAATTAATTATTATGTTTGACAATTATAAGCGTTTCAGAAGATCGTCAAAATATATAAGCACGATAACAGCTCTCTCTATCAAGGTTTGGCTACTGCTAGTTCTACTACTACTACTACTAACTATTACTACTACTACGAATAATAATAATAGTTAATAATAATAACGGATACATTACCAGGTTTCGCGCTTAGCTAGACATAATTCAGTCGCAAGACTTGTACTACTCGATTTTACGGGTAAGTAGACCAATCCTACTTTTATTTAATGCAAAAATGACCGTTCATAGATTCCGTGCTCTCTCTCTCTCTCTCTCTCTGTACTATACACATGTATTATATATATATATATATAGTATATATATATATATATATATATATATTATATATAATATATTTATATATTATATATATATATATATAATATATATATATATAATATATATATTTATATATTCTCTATATATATAAGATATATATATAATATATAATATATATATATATATTATATATATCTAATATATAACAATTAAGTGAATCAGGATTATTAAAACGCATTTGGACTTGCAAAATTATGTTAGACAAAGATGATGACATCTGTGTGCATTGTATGGATACAATGACATTCATTACAACGACATTCATTATCAGCCAAAGCATCTCACCACACCGACACGACATACATTATAATAATAATAATATAATACATGATTACGAAAGGTGTAGTCAATAGTATAAAATAATTCAAAAAAATGTACTTGTCATGAGAACATTGATAATATAGCAAACCATTTCGCAGTTTTGAGATTAATATATTTAATGTTTATTTTTATTTTCTGATAAATTCCAAGATTCAATCCTTCTTTTGCGAAGGAATATTAAGCATATCAAGCCAGATTTACGTGTAGATTTTTTTCAAAGACATAAGTATCCATCAGGAGAGGTGGAACATACTACATCCTGCCTTTGTGAACTCTCTCGAGAGAGACTGAGAGTTTCCAGCCCTGTGATTGGCTTATCAACAGCCAATCAGGAGCGTCGTAAGGGACTGGCCTAGACACAGGATGCACGGTTGATGTGAATCTACTATAGCACTGTACAACTCAATGAATTCCTAGTTTGTTTTCATAAATTCTAATATATATATAAATGCTTTTAAAAGGAATAACCTTGATTTTCTCAATGCCAAAATGTTCTGGGTAGCCTGGCCATTACTGCCCCTTAACACACTTGTAATTATGAAATATAGTACGAAAATATCTTGGAGTTGACAAAGATAAGTTTAAGGGAAAAATGGCAATTCTAAGAGACAACAATGATATGACTCTTTGAGGTAAATATAAAACGTCTTCCATTACAAAATTTGTCAAGTACATTTCAATTAATTTCTGGCCCCCTAGGAATTCCTCATTCAAGATGTCTTACAATTGCTCTGGGCGTGCAACTCCACAACATCAATGATCTGGGATGCTTGCGCTTCTATATCAATGTCACAGTGGTCTCCGTCATCCTCCACAGGAGTCGTCGACTTTGGCGTGGAGCGCCTTCTGCCGGTACCTCCCTCATGTTGACACTCCTGATACCTTCGGAACGTCTCCTCTTCATGCCTGCTGCTCTTCTCCCTAGCACCGGTGGAGTTGTCGCTAACAGGCCCCTGTCCAGAGATTTCTGAAACTGGGCCTCCATTTTCTCTTCTTGGGATCACCACTGAACTGTGAGCAGAAGTCTGTCCCTGAGCAGGAACTTGACCGCCTCTTGGCTCAGCTGACGACGGCATCATACGTTCATTCTGTTTCAGAAAGATTTCACTGTTTTCCTTTGTGTGAGACAATCTGCCGATAACATTTCCACTATCAGCTGCTTCTCTTACGGCAACGTGCTCCTTGTTCTGCGTGGACAGTTCGTAGTAGTACTTGTCTTGAGACGCCACGCGACTCTGGTAGTCGAAAGTTCTCCTCCTGGTTCCTCTCTCTAAGCTTCTGTAAATGGATTTGTCACCCATATTCCTTCTTGGTCTCTTGATATAGTGAGAATACCTTCCACGTGCGATGGGTGAGGTGTTGTCGTCAGCATCTTCGATGCCCGCACCCATACCCCTGCGTCGCCTGAAAGAGGACGTTTTACCAAAGGGTGAGTGTTGTTGCACTGACTCCCTAAGGCCTTGATCGTCGTCCCATACATAGCTGGTGTTGTTTACATCAGGTAACGACAAGGCTTCCAGGCATGAATGACAGACTGGCATGTCACCAACTCTACTAGCAGGGTACACCCTGGTAGTTGACCAGACATTCCGGAATTTCTTCTCTTCTAGAATTACAGGCTGACAACTAGCCTGAGGAGTTAGATTGCCATTCTGGTAGTAAGTTGGATGATAGTCCTGCATGCTCTCCGACTCGCTGTAGTTTCCCAACGGCGGACCCTGAGCTACTTGAGAAGGAGTGGGAGAATGATGAGTGAAGTCGACCGCTGTGTTGCTCCTACTGCCTTTACCATCCATGAACTCAAACTCAACGGGCGTTGGCGGTAAGTTCTGGGACGGTGGTGATGTTTCGGGATTGTCCGTGGACGTGCTCAGGTGGGGCTGAGCAACGGTCATCCAAGATGCCGTTCCGAACTGCCGTAGTCCCCGGAGTCCTGCCATGGCCATCGTCTGAGTTTCCGTTGGAGTTGTCGCCACGCCTGCGGCAAAGAAAGTTGGTCGTGAGAGTCAGCTGATAGAGAATCCAATAATTTTAAATACTAATATGAACAGTACATGACAATGATACATATTCAGTCATGTCTTTATTCACCTAATTTACTTTATTTTCTACTCATTAAAGACAGTTTCCACTACATGCTTCTGCATAGCTGTTAACAGCATGGTATGAAAATCCACTCCATAGTTACTAGGTTAAGCCACTTATTAAAAGTAGGTTTCTTATCGAACTGACCGAACTAACAACTCTAAACTATTCTCAAATTTAGGCTTGTAAAGTTACCTTGGCTAACATTTTCTACATTACCCCCGAAAGGTTCTCTAGTCATAACTTACCTAAACACTTAATGTTTTTAGTTAATCTGGTCAAAAACCCTTAATATTTCATCCACATGAACTTATACTGGACTACGTAATCTAACTTTAGGGAGTTAAAGTTATCATGGAAAGCATAACATAACTATCTATTCTAATTGTCAAAAGGTATACTCATGAGATCACTTAGCTCTGGCTTAACTCAAGTTTATGATTAAGAATTTTTTTTCGGTGGATTTAATAACTAACGACCTCCCTATGACTTGAGTTGGTTGCTTATAGTGAAATGAGAGACTAAAACTGAAAACAAACATCTAAAAATACAGCCTATGCTTTATGATGATGATGATAAACCTGGCAAGGCTTTACGGAACTCTGTGCAGCTTTACCTCACTATTAAGCCCCGCCCACTCAGCACGGTTGAGAGTGATGGTGAATTAATGTTAGTAGGAATGAAAAGCTAACTTCAGTAAACATGAATGGTATAGGACTACATATTTATACAATATGCTTTTAATGCAGATGGAAAGAGCAATGCAATCACCCACAATGCATCACTGGCTGTGAGTCTAGATGTACGAAAAAATGGGAAAGTGTCTCAAACAGAAGCAGTTTAGGATTATAGTTTTCACTGTAACACGAGAATCACCCGACATTGTATCTCCCCTTCCAGCATACACACGCACGCACTCCCCCTGCCCCCGCCCCCCAACACCTTTCCCTTAGCTAAGCGAGAATAAAAAAAAAAACGTTTTTTTCTTGTGGTAAATAAGGGACACTGGCCAGCCATCAAATCGAGCGGTTATTCAATTTGGGACCAACAGACGAGGGTAAGGTCCCTAAGGGATGATTTCGCTGCCTTTATAAGTAAGAAGCTCCTTCTCTCTCTCTCTCTCTCTCTCTCTCTCTCTCTCTCTCTCATTTTCTTTGAAGACAGGTGTCTCTCTAAACTTTAGTACCCTCTCTCTCTCTCTCTCTCTCTCTCTCATTTTCTTTGAAGACAGGTGTCTCTAGATCTCTAGACTTTAGTACTATGGGCTCTCTCTCTCTCTCGTCGAGTACCTGAGAGGGCAAACTAATAGATGAATCTCTCTCTCTCTCTCTCTCTCTCTGTGTGTGTGTGTGTGTGTGTGTGTGTGTGTGTGTGTGTGTGTTTTATTCCCATCTTATTACATCAAACAAGTAGGCCTACCTCTGGCTTTTATCGTTACCTATTGCCCATTCTCTCTCTCTCTCTCTCTCTCTCTCTCCTCTCTCTCTCTCTCTCTCTCTCTCTCTCTCTCCTTAAACCCTTTTATAGACTGGAAAAGTTTTATTTACGAACCCATCCGATATATATAGTCGATTCCCAGTCACTGCAAGTTTCCCCCCACCTCGTAAAAAGCCGGACTTGTGTCGTACACTCCCAGATCTTACACGCTGTCATTGGGGCTAACGAAGCGTTTATTGTGGTGGCTGGCGGGGGTTTGGGGGTGGGTAGGGAGGAGGAGGGGATGGGGGGAGAGAGATGGGTATGTCTTTATGGGAGGGATGGGGCGTTGTCTCCCGCTGAAAGCCTATATAGCTTCCATCTTTTAATTCTCATATATCGATTTACGCGGGATTTCTTAGCCATCATAGCGAGCGAACGCTACCGGTGTTGTTATATAAAGGCAACATCCGTTATATATGTTACGGTACGATCGTGAAACCAGAGTTCAGGAAGTCCCTTTAGTTTTCAGGGAATTCGTGAAATTTCCAATTCTCTCAGGGATTAATTGAAACGGAATAAATCTCGTCCGTTATATATGTTACGGTACGCACAGTCTAGGTATATTATACCTAGACCGTGACGGTAAGATTGTGAAACCAGAAATTTCACGAAATCCCTTTAGTTTTCAGGGAATTCGTGAAATTTCCAATTGTCTCAGGGAATAACTGACCACCGAGAGGATATTACTAAACACTGTGCAACAGAATTCAAGCAAATTTTAAGAAAGTATCCCTTAAAAACAAGAGTTACGAATATTATTTTATATATAACAATAAATAAATAAATAAATAAAAACAGGCGTGGCAGCCATATAAAACTAGCGCGGTTTGCCATAAACCATATACCCGTTTTCTAAGATTGATTTTCATGGGTGACTTCAACTAACAACACCGATGAAAATGAGACGCAAATAATGTATAAAAATTAATATATACAGTAAATTGCATGTCGCATTTTTAAACTAAAAAATTAAAATATTTTAAATGAAATCGAAACTTATGAAACTTATCGTAAATAAAATTGGGAATGACTGCACACACATGGTACTTATATTTAGAGAGAGAGAGAGAGAGAGAGAGAGACCTTACCTTACAGACCTTACATCTTGTTCGGGTTGCCCCAGGTCCCTCAGTGTGAGGCACCTCTAATGTCTACCAGAGAGTTGCTAGTACATCTTCCGGTATATTTTGCATCTTCCAATCTTGGATGGTCTGGGATGCAGTTTAGATATTTGTCGAGCTTATTCTTAAACACATCTACGCTCACTCCTGATATATTCCTCAGATGAGCTGGCAACGCATTGAATAGACGCTGCATTATCGATGCTGGTGCGTAGTGGATTAATGTCCTGTGTGCTTTCCTTATTTTTCCTGGTATAGTTTTGGGCACTATTAATCTACCTCTGCTTGCTCTTTCTGATATTTTTAGTTCCATGATATTTTCTGCTATTCCTTCTATCTGTTTCCATGCCTGAATTATCATGTAGCGTTCTCTTCTCCTTTCTAGACTATATAATTTTAAGAATTGTAGTCTTTCCCAGTAGTCTAGGTCCTTAACTTCTTCTATTCTAGCTGTAAAGGACCTTTGTACACTCTCTATTTGTGCAATATGCCTTTTGATAGTGTGGGTACCATATCATATTGCAATATTCAAGTGGACTACGAACATATGTTTTATAAAGCATAATCATGTGTTCAGCTTTTCTTGTTTTGAAGTGCCGTAACAACATTCCCATTTTTGCCTTTACATTTTGCCAACAGAGTTGCTATTTGACATGCATAAACATGTTCCTATTCATCATCACACCAAGGTCTTTAACTGCTTCCTTATTTGTGATGGTCTCATTATTAGGTCCCTTATATGCATATAGCTTTCTTTCTCTGTCTCCATAATTATTGATTCAAATTTATCAGAGTTAAATACCATCCTATTTACCTCTGCCCAATCATATACTTTGTTAAGGTCTCTTTGTAGAGCGTTCCTATCTTCATCACAAGTAATTTCTCTATCTTATTCTTGTGTCATCTGCGAAAACTACTCACTACCGAATCCTTAACATTATTGTCTATGTCTTTCAATCATAATAACAAACAGTATTGCAGCTAACACCGTACCTTGCGGCACACCGGATATTACCTTGGCTTCATCCGATTTCTCGTCGTTTGCAATAACTATCTGTTTTCTGTTGTGTAAAAATTCTTTTAAACCATCTCCACTTTATCACGATATTGTGTTTTCTAATTTCTTCGCTAATATATTATGGTCTACTTTATCAAAAGCTTTTGCAAAGTCTAAATAAACCACATCTGTTTTCATTTCCGCTTTTCATATTTTTGAATATGTTCTCACGGTGGACTAACAGTTGGGTTTGTGTACTTTTTCCGGGTACGAAAACCATGTGTCCTTTATTAAACAAATTATTTTTTATTAAATGTTTCAATAATATTTTTCTTCATTACCCTTTCATACACTTTCATAATATGTGATGTTAGACTCACAGGCCTATAATTACTTGCCTCTAGTCTTGATCCACTTTTGAAAGTAGGGGTAATATATGCTAATTGTGCTCATCATAAATCTTGCCTGTATCTACACTTTCTCTTAATAATATTGCAAGTGGCTTTGCGATAGAATGAACTACTTTCTTTAACAAAATAGCAGGAATTCCATCAGCCCTGCAGCAGCTCCATTTTTAATTTCATTAATAGCCTGCACAATATCAGCTTCATTAATATCTATGTCAGCTAAATATTCACTCATCATCTTCTCATATCATTATCTTCATTATCTATTCTAGGGGTGAATTCTCTCTTATATCGTTCTGCCAGTATGTTGCAAATTTCCTTTTTGTCATTCGTTAATCTCCCTTCAATTCTCAGAGGGCCTATTTCTATTCTTCTTTTATTCATCTTCTTCGCATATGAGTATAATAGTTTTGGGGGTTTTTGCTGATATTTAATAGGGTTTTTTCTTCCAAGTCCCGTTTTTCATTTTCTTTTGATTGTATAATCTTTTGCTCTGCATTTTCTATCTTACTTTTTAGTTCTATAACTTTCCATGCATTTTTTTCTTTTGCAAGACCTTTTTTCCACTTTCTGATTTTCTGGAACAAGATCCTTCTGTCTCTTGGTATGCATGAATGATGTTTACTTTTCTTCTTCGGTATATATTTTTCCACTATTTTCTCCAATATTTTATATAATATCTCCGTATTTACCCTTATGTCATCACTTACGAAAATGTTATCCCAATCTTTGTTTAATTCTTCATTAATTTCTGACCATTTTATATTTTTACTGTAGAAGTTGTATTTTCCATATCCTTCCCACTTTTTCATTTCTTGCTTATCTCTATTTTCACTTGCTTTGGAATGAACTGTTAATTCTATGACATTATGGTCTGAAATACTCGCATTATAAACTATTATTTCTTTAACATAATTCATCTCGTTCAATCATAACGCTATCTCTCTTTCTTGTGAACGTTTACTAAGTAACATTTCATTGGTTCAATATTGTTCACCATCCTGCCCACTGGTAATCTCTCTCTCTCTCTCTCTCTCTCTCTCTCTCTCTCTCTCTCTCTCTCTCTCTCTCTCTCTGCCGACAAGTCTTTAGCGGAAATTAAATCCGCGTTACGTATGAGATAAAGATCGAGATATGCTTAGTATATCGACGGGACATATTTGTTCCTTCGTTATTTCAGGAGAGAGAGAGAGAGAGAGAGAGAGAGAGAGAGAGAGAGAGAGAGAGCCTTAATTATAACTTGACCAGATTTGCTCATATAATTGAAAGAGAGAGAGAGAGAGAACCTTAATTATTACTTGACAAAGATTTGCTTTCATATAATTGAGAGAGAGAGAGAGAGAGAGAGAGAGCCTTAATTATTACTTGACCAGATTTGCTCATATAATTGGGAGAGAGAGAGAGAGAGAGAAAGAGAGAGAGCGAGACTTAACTATTACTTAACAAAGATTTGCTTTCATATAATTGAGAGAGAGAGAGAGAGAGCCTTAATTATTACTTGACCAGATTTGCTCATATAATTGAAAGAGAGAGAGAGGGAAAGAGAGAGAGCGAGACTTAACTATTACTTAACAAAGATTTGCTTTCATATAATTGAGAGAGAGAGAGAAAGAGGGAGAGAAAGACTTAACTATTACTTAAAGTTTTGCTCTTATAAAATTGAGAGAGAGAGAGAGAGAGAGAGAGAATAAATATCTTACCAATCACGTGACAAGAATAATTTGCGTCTATATAACTGAGAGAGAGAGAGAGAGAGAGAGAGAGAGAAAAAGCTGACGTGTAGCCATGTTTATCATTCAACTCTTTTCCGTCTCATTAAGCGTCATTCTCTCTCTCTCTCTCTCTCTCTCTCTCCTACCATTTGCACGACTCCCCAGTTCCTCATCTTTTATCTTTCCATCGCTCATTTTACATTCAAGGGTCCACAGTTCCGTGCGGCCGAACCCACCAATGAATACCCAATTCTCGCTCGACATTAGCGAAGACCTCTTTATGATAGGACTTACATAGCATCTCGCTAACTTTAGCAGTTCCACAAATCAACAGGATCTTTCGAGGTTTTGGTGCAATACGCGTATATGTCATGATTCTCCTCTGTTTTCTCTCACTCGGGGAGTAAGTCTGCAAACTGCTTTGTTGTTGATGTTTTCATTCTTGCTGTTGGTCTAGTTCTTGTTTTTTTTTGGGGGGGGGGTAGAGGGGGGGGGGGGGGGGGGGTACTGAAACACCTATAGAAAAGCATAAAAAGATCTGAAAAAGGTGTTTCGCGTCGAGTTAAAGATACAGGAATTTTAGGATAAGATATATATAATCTATTTATTAGATTGAAAATGTAAAAAAAACAAATAACGTGCATGGTAAACAGTAAAGAAAAATTATTTCTAATAAAATAGAGCTTATTCATTCTAATTTTCGTTGGTGAAACAATGCGCTATTTGACCGTAGGTTTTAGCACGCGCCCGAGTAAGCTGGAGGTCGCATCACGCCTCGTTGGCGTTTTTTAAGTTTTCTGTAGACAAATTGAAATGGCTTTTCGTCTATCCATCCGCCAAAATCAGAGACCAAAGACAGACCAAAAACACCATAAAAAAAATAAATAAAAATAAGAAATAAAAAAAAAGACACCACAGACGGACCGCCACCCCCCCCCCCCCAAAAAAAAGGGACCAGAGTAGTCCAAAAACAGAGCAAACAGCAGACCAAAAAAAAACAAAAAAGAAAGACCTAAGTGAGACCAAGAGACCACAAATAGACCTTTAAAAAATGAAAAAAAAAAATAACAGACCAGAAAAAAAAACACATAGACCAAAGATACACCAAAAACAGACCTAGAGAGTGTAAGACCTCGTCTCGAAACGTCTAAGAAAAAAACATAGACCAATGATAGAAAAAAAAAAAAAAAACAGACCGAGTGTAAAAAAAAATAAAAAATAAGACCACGTCGAAACGTCTTAAGACCTAACTATACAAGCCTCCCACCTCCTCCTCCTCCTCCTCCTCCTCCTCCTCCAGGTGAGAGCTGCAAAAAAAAAAAAAATTGCAGAGAACGTTCCTTCATAACAAAAAACATCTAATTTGCGTCGACAGAATACGAGAAGTATATATAATATAATATAATAATTATATGTATATATATATATATATATATATATATATATAATACTAGTGAGTGTGGCATGGTGGCGCTTATGAATGCCAAGTTGATAGATGTGTTATTTGTTGGGGGGGGGGGGGAGCTGGGGGGGGGCACCATTTCTTCTGGATTATTCATGACACACGCCGCCGCGTCTTCCTCGTCGGGCTTAATCCCATTTTGGGAATTTTATTTTGGCTAAATCCCACTTGGAAGTAGAACAGAATACAATATAGAATTTAGGCCAAAGGCCAGGTACTGGAACACATGAGGTCATTCAGCGTTGCGAGGGAAAATTGATAGCAGGAAGGTTTGAAAACCTCAAAAAGCATTAGCTAGGAGAGGGTGGATAGCAAGATGGAAGACAGAGAATATGAACGGAGGTACAGTAAAAGGAATGGAAGGGACGCTGCAAAGAACCTTAACTGATGCCTACAGTGCACCGCGTGAGGGGAACTGACGGCACTATTACCCCCCAGGAGTTTTATTTATTTCTTCACAAATTCGCTCAGAAACTGTCTCTGGAAAAATAGTGTTGCAATTCTGTCACGTTTTCAATAAACTCGCCCTGTCGCTCTCTCTCTCTCTCTCTCTCTCTCTCTCTCTCTCTCTCTCTCTCTCTCTCTTTTGAAAACGTGTAATTATGTCACGTTCCCCTCTCTCTCTCTCTCTCTCTCTCTCTCTCTCTCTCTCAAAGTCTTTTCAGCACAAACACATTTTCGCGCCGTCTTTGAAAAACAACGTAATAAGACTCTTGGACAGAACACGATGACGATGCTCATAAAAATTCTTCTCTCTCTCTCTCTCTCTCTCTCTCTCTCTCTCTCTCTCTCTCTCTCTCTCTCTCTTTATTCGAAATGAGAAAAATCTCCAGGTTAAAAGTAAAGAAGGCCACTCAAACTGCAAAGCAATATTTGATGGAAGTATTAAAAATTATTTTTTGTAGCATCTACTTGACGTATATTATTATTATTATTATTATATTATTATTATTATTATTATTATTATTATTATTATTATTATTATCATTATTATTATTATAACTGATCCTTATACTTCCGTAATTACGCCTAAGACGAAACCAGAATTAACTTCCAGACAATATACTCTACTAAACCTCATTCCAAGATGGCTATAAACCAGCGTAGTACAACTTTCAAAATAAGGCCAGGCAATTAGGCGTGTAATGAGCATTGTGGACCACCTCCCACACTCCGTGGGCGTGGGCGGTTCCTATGCTCCTGGAGCATTAAAAACACCTTGGAAAGTCAACAGAGTTGAATGGAGATCCGACATAACCAAAGGCGTGGAGACACTCCAGACACTCCATTCTGGATTGAATGGAACAACTGGAATTGTAATCTTTTATAAAACCACTTAACTGTTTTCATAGATCTACTAATTCTTCAGTTGTGTTGGATTCCAGGTACACATTCTCTTCCCTTTTATAATCCCCATCTGTCATTTATACAAACACTCTTTGTAAACTTATGATTTTTATAATATTTGTCCAGTCTGCTAAGTAAAGGACAAGAGGTCGAAAGGCCCTGCAGAACTCCATACAAACATTCTTTGTAAACTTATTATTTTTATGCATTTCTCCAGTCTGCTAAGTAAAGGACAAGAGGTCGAAAGGCCTTGCAGAACTCCATCATTTCTCTTTCCTTCGTGGATTTTGTCTTTATTTGTATAGTATGATCTGCTGTATGTAACTCAATTGCTTCCATGCTCCGTTGCAAAGAGACCTTTCTCATTTCTGTTCCTCATTAGTGGGGGCTCACTTTGTTACGGTGGTAAGTGGTACTGTTTCACGCTCCACGGGAGAACAGTTGATTACCTAGAGCAGGATGAGAGAGAGAGAGAGAGTGAGTGAGAGAGAGAGAAAAGAGAGAGAGATAACAAGACTCAAAAGGAATGAGGACATCCATGTATTTCAGGCAGCCTGCTAAGTAAAGGACGCTGAGTCGAAAGATCTTGCAGCTACTCCAGTGTTTCACTTCCCTTCGTGGCTTATACCTTTATTTCTGCATTTATCACGTTCCAAACTTTCGTGATTCAGTTATACATATATACATATATATAAACACATCTCTGTGTTGATAACAACAGCAATATAGAGACTGCAACCCTCCTCAATAATGGCTGAGCAATCCAACCCTTAGAAAATCCTTCTATCCTGATTTGCATTCCTATCTCTCCCAAAGTCTAATCTCTTGTTGCCAGCTATGAGGTCCGCCTTGGCCAATATTTTCATTGGAAACTAGATATATAACTTTTTGCATATCTTATTACCAAACAAACTACCTACGGCCCATGAAATTGTAACCACGGCACAGTGGTGGCCTGCCCTATATCGTTGCCAGATGTATGTTATGGCTAACTTTAACCTTAACTAAAATAAAAGCAACTGGGGCTAGAGGGCTGCAATTTGGTATGTTTGATGTTTGGAGGGTGGATGATCAACATACTAATTTGCAGCCCTCTAGCCTCATAGTTTTTAAGATCTGAGCCCAGACAGACAAAGTGTAGACGGACAAAGAAATAGCCATCTCAATATTTTTCTTTTACAGAAAACTAAAAACAATCGTGGCATAGACGATACACACATGATATTATTCTAAATCTCGCACTCCCTCACCTGCGGAGGTTGTCAACGGTAAGTCTCCTCCATCTTGTGTCTCATTCTTGTCCGCGATGGCCTCATCTCCCTCCTCACCTTCATCTTTAAGCCGTTTGGTCTCACCATTTCCACTCTCACTCTCGTCAGAGCCTTTTTTCTCACCTGCATTCCCATTGCATCATGTTCCAAAGATGTTTTGTAGGACACATAAGAAACATCACTCACATGGCTAACTTTCTTGTCAGTTCTGTTTCTGCTAACGTCGTTCGATGACTTTACGCGCACGAGAGTGGCGGGCGCCGCAGAGTCGACTTTCTTGTTATTTTCAGCAATGATGTTCCCAATGATAACTTCCGACACTTGACGGCCGTCCTCAGGCAGCCTTCCCGTCACCTTTTCCAGTGTGGTTGCCTTCGCAGTTCGTGGAATTGCTACGGCCCTCTTCGGCACTCTGAAGTTTGCCCGCACTGTGCGAGTTTCCAGAATGCTGGACCTTGGAGGGCAATGATTCCGTGAATTCCATCCTTCTGGATGAGGGCCTAAGGCTGTTCCTCATCAGACGCCACAAAGCCACTGGAAGGGTTTCGTGTAGGGGCTCTGCAAAGCACTTCACAGCCAAAACGCTGCAGAGACACAGGAGGATGAGAGCCACGATGAGCAAGGCATGCCAGAAACGAAAAATGTGCCCGAAAGTGAAAGGGAAGACCAGCTGCTGGGCAGTTACCCATTTGCCCTTGTCCAGGCACTGTAGAGTATCCCAGTCGGCTATCCGTACGCCCGTCACACCCCCAAGATATCTCAGTTGGACGAGTGAAGTCACATTACACTTCCATGGGTTGTCAGCCAAAAACACCTCCTTCAAAGTCTTAGTCCTGTTGAGAAGGCGGACAACACTAGAGAACGAGCTCAGTTTATTGTGCGACAGATCGACCGTATGCAGGATTTCATTGTACTGGAAAGTATCGGCCCTGATACTGGATATGGTGTTGTGAGAAACATTCAGCAAATAAAGGGCGTGGACACAATGCAGGAACTCCATATCACTCCCCCGCAGCTGATTGAAGCTCAGGTCAAGGTCACTGAGCCTCTGCATCCCACAGAAGGTGCACTGGTCGATGTCGTCCAGGGAATTGTGGCTCAGGTAGACTTTCATGAGCTTGTTGCTGGTGTGGTTGTGGAAGAGGCTGTGGTTGAGGGACCTGAGCCTGACCCGCGTCAGGGTGAAGGAGGCCAGGTTCCGGAGCCCTTCCAGCCCGCCCTCGGCCGCCATGAAGGGAGTCCCCTCTTCGGCGTTGTCGATCCTGAGGGAGGTGAGGCTCTTGAAGTCCTTCAGGGCAGCTGGGGCGAGGGACAGCACACGGCACCCTTGAACGTGGAGCTCGAGGATCTTGGCTATGAACGGCGCCCAGGAAGACTGGAAGGGCTTCACAGTTTCGCCCAAGAGAGCCTGACTGCAGACGACCCTCAGGCTCGTCACGCCGTGCAGGACTGTGCCCAGGATCTCGGGGTCGAAGAACCGCTGGAAGGACAGGATGTCCTCAGCCCTGGCTAAGAGCTCGTGGGTGTTGACGACCTCCAGCTCACATCTACCGAGGCAGTTCGAGTACTTAGTGGTGGCTCCCGTCGGAGGAAGTCCTATGAAGATTACCATTAAGAGAGGGAGGAGGAACTTCCAACCGACATGTATCATGTCTTTCGAAGTCGTTGTGGGGAAACGGTCGAATGAAAACGGTTTACATCAATCATCTGGACCCCTTCACTGGGTTCACTGAGAGGGACTCGCATAGGAGACCATCACTTCGCCGATAGCAAATCACCTGGGTTCACTGAGAGGGACCTGAGTTGTGAAGGTCACTTCGCCCACAGTAATCACCTCAGTCCAATTTCCATCCGTTTATCACCTCGAGTCATGTTCCCACCACACACGCGGAGTATCATCTCAGACGACGATTTCCCACATTCGGAAGCATTCTGGTTTTATCTCTTTCGAAAAGGGGATTCCGATATCATGATATCATTTCCTTACGTCGAGATACGTCGCGATTTCCATCGTCCACGTCTCTTAAATGTCTTTATCAATCTTTTTCAGCGGCCCGGGGACATATTTCAGGACGCTTGGGGAAAAAGGGGCGGAGGGGGAGGAAGAGGAGGAGGAGGAGGAAGAAGAAAAAGGAGCTAGATGGCCTTGCCAAGACGCGCTAGTAAGGCATCCTCACCCGACGACGCCTCGGGGGTAACTAAAGAAAAATTCCTTCTCTTTTTCCCCACGAGTTCTTCTTCTCTCCCCCAACCACCACGAAAACCCATTTCAAAAAGAGGGAGAAAAAAATAGCATTTTCTCTGACCTTACGTTCGCCTTCTTTTGTTTTAAACCAAACCTTCATTATCCAATGTATCATCTCCTCTCTTATGTTAGATCTATCATTAACAATTAGTCATTTACCTCAAGTTAATTAAAATTCGCGAACCAGGAAACAAATACCCAATCATCCCTCCTTTAGGTCACTTTCCCTAATATCTGTGATTAATCAGAATAAGCATTAGCTTTAGTATTCAGACCTTTGTATTCAGAATACGCAGAACATAATCCCAAACACAACATGGGAGGGGAACGCTCTTTTCATCTATCAGTCTATTAGCCAGGCTATATCTGTTGGCATCTACCAAATAATACGACTCTCTCTCTCTCTCTCTCTCTCTCTCTCTCTCTCTCTCTCTTACATATAATTTTCATCTAACTCGTGGTCTAATTTCATTTCTCCCTCTCCCTCAAAATTATCGATCTCTGTCACTCTGTATTTTTTAACATCGGTCTGATAATCTCTCTCTCTCTCTCTCTCTCTCTCTCTCTCTCTCTCTCTCTCTCTGCATAATATTATATATATATATATATATATATATATATATATATATATATATATATATACATACTAAGAAAACCATTTATTTGAACAACTTACTAAACTTTATATCTCCCCCTCAGTTCAATACTATTGTGTAATTCTCACTCTCTCTCTCTCTCTCTCTCTCTCTCTCTCTCGTCTCAATACCCCTTGACGAATTGACAACGCCATGCCAGAAAAAGGGGGTGGGGGGGGGGGTGGCGAACTAACCCAATTGTTCAGCGATCTAAGTGGCTAAAAGAAAGAAGGAATCCTCCTTCATTTTGAGATGCCGGGATGAGGATGGGAATTGGCGTCTGTGCCCAAAGATTCCATTAGGAGGTCGGGTATCAGGAGAGAGAGAGAGAGAGAGAGAGAGAGAGAGAGAGAGAGAATTTACGTCCTTCCACTCTATTCTCATACGCATTTATAAAGCTTCAACTTTTTTTGTACTCGCTTATAACATGCACACTTCATTTCCATAAAGGAGTACTTGGTTCAACAATCCTCAAGTTATTCATGCATTGACGTTTACAAACCTCCAACACCCTGTTATTTTTACATGCTTATAATATCCATAATTTATTTCCAACTTTCTTTGAACTCGCTTATAACATCCACATTGTATTTCCATAAAGGAGTACTTGGCTCAACAATCCTTAAGTTATTCATACACTGACGTCCACAATTATCCAACACTGCTGTTGTTTTTGCTTACAGCTAACATCCACACTTCACTTCCGTAAAGGAGTACTTGGCTCAACAGTCCTTAAAGTTATTCATAAATCCAACACCCTGCTGGTTTCACATATACTTATCTAACGAGACACTTTCCTACACTCACACTCTAACATTCTCCTCTCTCTCCCCACACTCCCTCTTTCTCTTTTTCTCTCTCAGGTGAAACAAGAGGTGCAAAACTCTCCCCCAAAACGAAAAAATCCAAAATAATTCGAAGTTGAAAGAAAAGAAAGGGAGTTTAACACGTGAAACCAATCTCTAGGATATGAATCTTTTCCAAGATGAATAATGAATAAGGCTGGAAAAGAGTAGGATGAAGTGTCAGCTTCGGTGGAAAAATGAAGAGGAGGAGGAGGAGGAAGAAGAGAGACTTCTGCCGAGCCCATTAGAGAAGACGACATCCAGAAATTCATTTCCATTGTAAAACTTATATTCTGGGAAAATATATATATTTAAATATTCAAATATTTGAATACCTCATATTCTCTGAATAAAGAATTGATCTCTCTCTCTCTCTCTCTCTCTCTCTCTCTCTCTCTCTCTCTCTCTCTCTCTCTCTCATTCCTTTCTTCTTATTATTCTTATTACTAAACTTTCCATCAATAAAGCTTCGAATTCGGCCGTCTGATGACAAATCAATTTGGGGGGGACGGGGAGGGGGGTGCCGGTCTCCCACCCCCACAAGAATAGGGAAAAGTCCCTCTTTCGACGGCTACGCCCCTCGAACTCCCTTATCTATCTATAGGCCTTCGGGAGATTTATAAACAGTCTCGAAAATTCCAGATTAATGAAGGACATTTAGTCTCTGGGACGGACATCTTTAGCCTGGAGAGAGAGAGAGAGAGAGAGAGAGAGAGAGAGAGAGAGAGAGAGAGAGAACTGAACGTAGAATTCAAGCCAAAGGCCAAGCACTGCATGGGACCTACGAGGTCATTCAGCGCTAAAATGGAAATTGACAGGAAAGAGGTTTGAAAGGTGTAACAGGAGGAGAACCTCTCAAAGCAGTTGAAGCACTGTTAGAAGGCGTTACAAGGATTAGGATGTCTCAAAGACTTGTAAGCCCATCCTTAGAAAGAGACATTGTATGCTCACTTATCTGTAGGAGAAGGTTTTACTGTGCATTCACAGTCCCCTAATGATTTTGTCTAGCTTTCTTTTAAACTCTTCCACACTGTTACTGTTTACAACTTCTTTCTGATGGCAGTTTATTCCACGTGTCACATATCTTGTATATCAAGAAGTTCCCACAATGGGATGTGTTGTATCTCTTCAGTTCTAGTTTCCATCCATTATTTCTTGTCTGAGAGAGAGAGAGAGAAAGAGAGAGAGAGAGAGAGAGAGATACTTCCAAGATACAGCTAAAGATATTGGGTTAGATGGACATTACCCATTTCCTTGTTTTTATCGATGGACGGGGATGTCGGGGGGGGGGGGGGGGGGGGTTACTGGGGTGTGAATGGTGTGGGGTGGGGGGAGGGGGTGGGGAAGAGGCGGGTTCTGCGAGGTTCATTGGGTAGGAGAGAGAGAGAGAGAGAGAGAGAGAGAGAGAGAAAGAGAAAGAGAGGGAGAGAGAGAGAGAGGCAGATTTGAAGCTTCACTAGAGGGTTGCCAGAGATCGACCCCACGAGAGGGAAGCGAGGAAACAACCTGGGGCTGAAATTGAGAGAGAGAGAGAGAGAGAGAGAGAGAGAGAGAGAGAGAGAGAGAGAGACTAAATCTTCTTCATACACTCGCGTTTTCAAAAACATAAAAAACTTTCCATCAATCCGTATTCCAAAACTTATCAAATCTAGACAAAAAAAAAATTGTTTCGAGCGAAACAAGACCGAACAACATCCATCACAACAACAAAGCGAGAACAACAAAAAGTTGCTAGAAGTTGTAAAACTCATCTGAAATTGACCACAGGGCCACGACTGAGGTTGACTGGAGAACATAAAAATAATAATAATAATAATAATAATAATAATAATAATAATAATAATAATAATAATAATAATACAGGTTCTATTGAAAATAGCAGCTATGTCAGCCGCGTTTACTTTGTATAGAACTTTCTCTATTCTTCTTCTATACAAAATAGACGCTGCTGAAAAAGCCAATATTTTCTATAAAACCTATATAAATGTATGTCGTCCTCCAGCAAATAATGATAATAATAATAATAATAATAATAATAATAATAATAATAATAATAATAATAATAATTATAATAATAATAATAATAATAATAACAATAATAATATTTTGGTAGAAGACCCTCTTTTAGGCAAATGCTGTTAAAAAGAATGGCAGAATTAAGCGAGTTGATTTTAATATAGTAAGTAAGACAAATGGACAAAAAAAAATATATGAATAATAATAATAATAATTAATAATAATAATAATAATAATAATAATAATAATAATAATAATAATAATAATAATAATAATAGCAGCTTGATTTCGCATCAGCCACACTAGAACGAATTTCACACATACAACTAACACATAAAAATACTAAATGAAAAT
>NC_061105.1:3652376-3674876 GCF_015104395.2 Macrobrachium nipponense | reverse complement strand
GGTATGTATGAAACCTGATGGGAAATACGCCTCTCTCTCTCTCTCTCTCTCTCTCTCTCTCTCTCTCTCTCTCTCTCTCTCTCTCTCTCTCTCTCTCTCTCAAATTCCTGCCGCCATTCCCACACGGATGATTAAAGAACCTAGGCCTCTCCCGAGCCTCTGGACACTCAACCTAGGCCTATAGTTGTAAATGTTATGTCGTTTTGTTAAACGAAGGGGAAGAGCATGTTATGTAATTAGATGTGATGTTATAATTACGGCGTATTTATTTATTAAGGGGAAGTTAATTGTATGAACAATATTCTGTGGATGTAATTATTTACCCTCTGTATGCATACAAACACACACACACACACAGTCTGAGATGGTTCGGTCGTGTGGATAGGATAGGTGATATAGGCCTAGTAATTCTCTCTCGCTCTCTATCTATATACATAGGCCTATTAATTCTCTCTATCTAATAATTTCTTTCTCGATTACAGACTCTCTCTCTTTCTCTCTCTCTCTCTCTCTCTCACTCCCTCTCTCTCTCTCTCTCCCCCCAGGCATTCAAAACCATAGACTCACATAAGTTACGCTAATACGATATCGGACTCCCGACGTATAGGAGGGCAAAAAGGAAATAAAATAATTCTCGGGGAACCGCAAATAAAATATGTTTTAATCTTTGGCTTTATGCCTCCATTCCTCTCTCTCTCTCTCTCTCTCTCTCTCTCTCTCTCTCTCTCTCTCTCTCTCTCTCTCTCTCTCTCTCCTTAAAGTTGAAACTTACGATGGTAGTTTCGGAGGCTTTGGAAAATATTTCTCAAATAACTTTCCAAATAGAAAAATTATCTTTACGGATATATCACGTTGTAAGTAACGGACATACGCACACACAATCATCGCCCAACCTGAAACGGATATGGCATAAATTGTATACTACTTTGTTATTCAAATCCATATATATGACCCTTCATAGATTCAAAATCCCCTACGGCTGGAATTTTTCCCAATTCCGTACAAAGATGGCCCACCCCGACCCCCTTTCAGTTTTAATATATATATTTCAACTCGCGGATTATATTTTCCGTTAGCACCCAGAGAGAGAGAGAGAGAGAGAGAGAGAGAGAGAGAGAGAGAGAGAGAGAGAGAGAGAGAGAGAGAGAGAGAGAGAGAGAGAGCAGACGTGGATTCTTTAAAAGAAAATATGGAAAAACCAATTCTCTAATACCAATAGATTTCGGAAAAGTATTCAACAGGACCTGTAAAGTGGGACAGCTTCTATATATATCTATAGATGACAGGAATATTTATAGGATTAAATCCTATAAGGCTGAGGATTTATATAGGCAAAATGGGGAGTGGGGGGGTTCAGGAGTTAATCTCATTCTTGGGGGATTAATATTGATTATTATTATTATGATTATTATTATAATTATATTATGAAATTTCAATAAATAAATTGGCAACTGTACCCCCCTCCAGTTCTACCAACCCTTCCGATAACCACCCCATCCACAGACCCACCAGCCCTCCAAGATTTTAGTACGCCCCTCAGACCCATTATTCAAAACTTTGTTGTGAGAGAGGAGAGAGAGAGAGAGAGAGAGAGAGAGAGAGAGAGAGAGAGAGAGAGAGAGAGAGGGGATAAATACGGAGGAGATCTGTGTGATAAACTACGGAGCAGTTTGTCATCATCATATTCCGATGGGGCTTCTCCGTTCTCGATATACCGTGATTCATTGGCGCCAACTCTGTCTGGGGGAGGGAGGGGTCGTGTAGGGTGGGGGGGGGGGGGTGAGGGGAAAAGTTGAATTGTATTTCACAAAATGATTGTGTGTGCGCGCGCGCGAGAGAGAGAGAGTGTCGGTCAAACATATCTATGGGTCTAATACCCAAGACGGCTCCAAAGGAAAATCGAAAGAGAGAGAGAGAGAGAGAAATTGTATCTTGCATAAAATCTAACAAAACTGGGTGGTATTGAAGCCATGTCTAGCAAAAATGAAATGAAACACATATGATGTTTTTTTCTATCTATATCAAATCACTTTTTTTTCCTTTTGCAATCCATCCCTAACTCACTACTCATTTGCACAATCAAACTGAAAGTGGCCAAAATTCAGAGGGACAATTTGAGCAATGCGGAAAGTGCTTTGCTTAATAATTATCTATTTAACTGGGAACAATCATTCAGCAACTAATTACAATATCAATGGTTTAATTTCTAACAATTACCAAACGTGTCAAACAAAATGGTAAGTAATTCATGTAAGTCAAGCTTAATAACATTATTATCAGCCAGAGTTTCAATTCCAATGACAATTTTACGCTAATTACAAAACCTGAACTGGCAATTCTCTCATCATTAATTTAATTTAAAAAAAGTGGTGGCTCACCTTTATATACGTAGCCACTGGGGAGGTAGGTAGGCCTACAGCTGACTTCGTCTTGAACTTCTCCCTTTCTTGTTCACTGCTGGGTTGCAACTCTTGCTTTCTTTCCGGGAGGTCTACACCGTTGTGGCCTATTCAGTAGACGATGGTCTCACAGAAATGGCGCCGACTTCAGCCTTGCAGCTTGGCTCTGCCTTTTGCAGATGTGGTATTGATCACTGGTCATGAGAGCTGTCATTGTTCTAAGCAATATCTTGCAGTTTCACCGCCACCGTTGTCTGTGGGTCTATAGAGTTCACTTTCTCTTTGCTGAGGCTGACCTTTACGCACTAATAACTATTGTCTGTGCAACCCTTTGAGGCACTGATCTTGATGGTGTTGCTCACTATATCTAAACTGGTTGCGTCGTTGTCTTGTGATTTAACTACCCTCTCAAAGATGACACACTGATTATTGTCTTGTAACTTTTCTTTTTTAATTAAAATGGTACAGCTTCCCTGTCCGGACCACCACATCAATGTAGTATTGATTGGTACATACTTTCACCTTCATATTGTCTACTTTTCAAGACTAATTTTTCTGGCCTACAGTTTTATCACCTTAACAATCGCAATTGTACTTTGCATGGACTGTATAAGTTACTCTTTAACAGACATTTTAATCATTTCTGAATGTAGGAAAGGCTACCTGTATGAAGTCTTTTATGTCCCGTAATTCACTGGTCTTAAAAATTACCCAAATAGCTTAGGTTTCTACCTTCAGAGCACTACACAAATCACCACAATCCAAAGACCTTTCACCTTCCCATCATGGAGTTACATATAAAGGTGGTTTCCTCCACTCCCTTATGTCTTGTGAGCTTTCCTATAGATCTTTGTCCTATTTTTCTAGGTTTTCCATTCTCTTCACATATCCAAACCACCAGTCTTTGAGATCTAAGTCTATTTTCCTGTTTTTTTTCAGCCACTACTTCACTTTACGTTAATACCTTTTCAAGAACTCATCCACTTTTTCTTATTCACTACCCTAGTCTCAGGCCCTGTTTATGCATCGTAAGTTTCCAATATACTGACTAACAGGGCATCCATATTTACACATTTCGAGCATCAAAAATCTCTTACAACTCTCCTTATAGTATTTCAATAATTGACTTACATTTTTCCATTTATATTTTAACTTATTTTCTTTTCTAAAAACTGATAGCATCTTTCTGTATTTCCCATTATATATACCTTCCTTTACTTTCAATATTTCTTGGAAGCTTGAATTTCAAGTCAATGGCCCCTGTGATGGGCTTGTTCCATATGAATAGGATTCCTCTTTTCAATAATAATTATAATATAAATGCAGAAACATTCTCTTTTGGCTGTTCTGTATCATGCAATTTTTCTTATCTCCAAAAATTTCTCATCTTTGTATCAACCAACAAATTACACAAATTATGACTCAATTATTCAATAATATATGACATTAGAAATTTTTTTTAAAAATTTAACACTACTTGGCAACGTCACATTGAGTCAGAATCTGGACGACTCAAAGAATCATGTTGCACGAGATTTGAGTATCACTGTACTATAAAAAACATAACACCACTAACATTTCGATACACCATGATGAAAGCGCTCAAATTTTCAATGCTGTGCAAAAGAACATGGAAAAAATTCTAAAGTTTCTTGAAAGAATTCACAAATTATCTCAAAAGATAAAATAGGGAAAAAAAAGCTAAAGCATACAATTTGAACTTCCTACTCACTGGCTCCTTTGGTCACATACCACAGGATCTCTTGATTGATTAGAAACAGCTGAAAGAGTAAACAAATAAAACTTCAAAGACAAATCAGGAGGGGGGGGTTATAGTAACGGCCAGCCTATGAATGTCGTGATACTGCAATGTGCCTCAGTCTAGATAAACTGAAAAACAAGAATATAACGTAAGTAACTGAGAGACCACCTCCATAAAAAAGCCATGCAAGTACACTTCTTGTGGTTTAGTAGATGTAGATTTTTTAAAATCTAGCAGTGGATAAGCTTAAATAATTCATGCTAAGGCAGAGTGAAAGCAGCACCCTGACATAATGTCATGTCGCTAAGCTTTTTGTAGCATACATAAAAATAGCATTATAAAACCTATATAGTAAAGGTGCATCCACACGGTCGAACAATGTCCGACGGACAAACAATGTTACCATATCATTGGCCAAGCAGGATGATGTCATAAGTGTTGAATCAATGAACGTAGATCTGGCAACAAACAGTGGTACCAGATGAGGTTGTATACCACTGTTTTTACTCTGCTCACAAGGCAAAGACCGGCAGACAATTAATTGGTAACAATGGTTGTCCGTCGGACATTGCTCAACCGTGTGGACGCAACTTAAGTCATCATGTTACAAAAACTACAACAATAGGCCAGCCATGCAGCATTAGATTTTAATTTACACACAATTTAAACTACGGTACTGTATTGCATTACAGAAGTCAATGCAAAATTTGCCTAATCTTACTCTGAAACTAAAGTTATAAATACAGCAGCCTCACAATGAATGCTCTCGACATCCATACTAACCTTCCACTGGGCTACGTGGAGATACTCGATTGAACAGGTTAAAAATGGAAAAATATAAATTGGTAAAAAGACTACAACGCAATATTTTCATCAACTTTTAACTCTAGGAATATTTTACTTGGCAAACACCTAGAGGTCATGTCACATTTGTTCCAAAATATCCATACAACAATAAGATGCTTGGTGAAAAACACTTATAGGATGAGACAAGATGCACTGTAACATTTTCTGACAAACAATAAAAATTAATGTCAAACTGATGAAAAAATGTGCTTATATAACAAGGTCCATTAAAATGGAAAAGTTTCCCCATTTTGATTAATAATTTGTTTCATTACAAAGACATATTTATTAAGGCTGGTACGTAGTCTGTTCAGCAAATATTAAGGGTGTTAGTCTGACAAAAATCTTTGAACTATGCAGAATTACTATCAATACCAATCAGGAAAATAAAATGATTCTGTTTGACAAAAACTTATATATTTACATATTTTTTCAGAAATTACATACAATATGATACAAAACTTGTAAAATTTTTTATAAAAAAACTTACAATCTCACGGTTACCACCATCAACATGGTAAACTCATCACAGTCCATATTCTTGGATTTGCAACTAAACGAAAGGTTTCAATTTTTCCCAAAGTACCACCTAACTCTGCTTGTGAGCATACTGCCTTTATTAGATGAGAAATAGCCTTACTTCCATATTATCACTGCATGTGCAAACCAAATTCACATATTTACATAGCACGCAGTACTCTTCATCAGTTGAAAATTTAAGAAATAGTTTGATTCACAGTACAGTAGCCATGATCTTGAAAACTTCATTCACACCAGGCTGACATGTTCCTAGGTGTTGTCTTGCTCAGCACACGGCCAATTTCCTCAGTAATAGAGTACATCAAATGTAAAGGATATTCACGAACTTATATTATGCCTAGATTATCAAAACTGGCAAAATTACCAGCCAACCATGTCAGGATCATGACGCACGAAGTCTAGTGTTACTGAATCAACAATGATAATGCATATGGCAGGTGAAGTGAAAATTTTCTTGTCATCCTCTTATAAAATTATACTAATCAAATTTCCTGAGGTTTGTGACCGTAAAAAGACTAGACTAGCTATTTTTCTCTTTGTCTTATTTCAAATAATGTGTATAATATGTACTCCTTTGCACAAAGATCCAGATAATACCTGTACTGCAAAATATCTGATTTAAGTACTGAACCATACAATTGAACCTAGTGCAGTGATTACCTAAGAACACATATGGCTATACTGTGCATATTTCATATCAGGCGCATAGTATACAGTAAAGTAAAAGCACAATTTGTGCAAATGTCCTAAGGGAAGAAATTGGCCGACTCTCCCTTAAAAAAATTTTGTTTTCTGCAATTCAAGAACTTGAGAACGTAGCAATGCACTGACTTAGGTGCACATGAAAAATTACAAATAAAATTCCTGGGACCATATTATATTATATAAAAAAGGGGCAATTTAAGTTTAAAACGATGCTACAGCACTTTTGAGATAAAATCTTCAGAGGATCAAATTGATATAAATAGAGAATAAAAACTAGTGCTTCAATACACTTTCGACCTTCTGTTTCTTCAAGTCTAGGTCCGTCATTAAAGCTTCCACCATGGCCTCCGCACTGACTTCTCGGCCTAGAAATTCTCCAACCATGGCGAGAGGCGGCTTCCCTCCTCCATGTGCAAGTACTTCTCTTCTGTACTTTTCACCCATTTCTCTGTTAAAAGTAATTACCTTTTAAGCAAGAAATACAAATGTAACGTATAAAAAATGTATACAAAACAATACACAGTGAAACAGTTTCAAAACTGCTGTATCGGAAGCAAAATATAAAATCTAGGCCTATGGCCACACGTGGAGACCTACCAGATCATTTACACTACAGAGTTTCAAAAATGCTGTACACACTAGAACTGAAATATAAAATCAGGCCTATGGCCACACGTGGAAACCTACCAGATCATTCAGTGATGAAATTAATGTTGAAACAATTGTTAGGAGAGGGTGGAAAGTAAGATGGAAGAAAAAGAATATAGAGGCTGAAGAGATGCCGCTAAGAACTTTAAGTAATGCCTATTGTCCACCACGTGAGGTGCACTGATGGCACTATTACCCAACAGATGATCTTCTGTGTTAAATAAAATCACCGAATGCTATTTAAACAAAATGTTCTCATTCCTTTAATAATATGAGGATACTCTCAACGTTAACCTAAACAAGCTAATGCAAGGGTTCGCTTGATATAACAGATGATCTTCTGTGTTAAATAAAATCACCGAATGCTATTTAAACAAAATATTCTCATTCCTTTAATAATATGAGGATACTCTCAACGTTAACCTAAACAAGCTAATGCAAGGGTTCGCTTGATATAACACAAAATAACTACTTTTCAAGTTCATCAAGAAAATAAAATGGGGTTGAGTACTTACATGATGATTTACAGATACAAGTCATAAAACTGAACTGTTGATCACCAGGAATTAAATGGGCTCCAAGGATTCTGAGGTTTCTTTGGAGTTCATGAGGTGTCAATATACTGTAAAGCTTAACTGAATCCTTTCACTGCCGTCACAAAAATGCATTCAGTTGCACCAGGTCAGATTCAAATCAGTTAACCGACAATACTTGAAACACTGAGCATATGAGACTTGCATTTACTTGTTGGAAGAATAAGTTTTCCTCATCAATGGAAGGAACTTTTGGGAAGCTCCAACAAATATAAGTCAGAAATTAAGCAGAAGCCCAGAGTTCATTCAAAATATATCAGCGGCTTACTAGTGTGATTGATCCTGCCTAGATTTTAATATACTTCTAGATAAATGCAGAGCTTCCTATCCCAACATTAGAAACACACATTAGCATTGTACTTTATTATGCTGTCCAACATATCTCTACTTGGAAAAACAAAATAATGCTATGGATACATATTGGAGTTTTAGACATCAATTTACCACAGACTGACATGGGAAATACAGCTATCATAATAGAGAGGTAGGACAAAGACCAAAGCACTGGGACCTATGAGGTCATTTGGTACTGAATGTGAAATTGAGAGTAAAGAAGGTGCAACAAGAGGAAAACCAAATTGTTAGGAGACTTTGGAAAGACAGAGAAGAAAGACAGAATGAAGATATAGTAAAATGAAAGGTTTTGCATCTAGGGACCAAAGGGATGCTTCAAGGAACCGTAAGTAATACATACACTGCACTGCTTGGGGTACACTGAAGGTGCTAGCCCCCTACGGGGTCCTGTCCTGCTAGGGACTTCATCTTGTGCAATGCACTACACAGATTAGTCTTTTGCTAGAGGGAATGTCACGCACACTTATCTTGGTTTCTTCTACAAACAACAGCTCTGACTTACCTAATTTTTAATATACAGTAACTACAAACAGAACTTAACTTACCTACTAAACAGGTCATTGGCAAAATAACTCAACTTACCTACTAAATGGGTCATTGGCAAAATATTTCTGCCATATCCAAGAGGCCACAGCACGAGAGACAAGGTATGCATAATATTTTGCACCGTATCCAACAAGATGACCAAACCTTAGTTGCCAAGCCTAAGAATTAAGACAAAAGAATTATTGGTAATTCAGCCTTTATAAATTTTAATTCCCCTGAAAAATTACAACTTATTTCAATTAACCTTTTGCATAATAATAATTAAGTTATATCTAATATAACTAAATTTACTTATAATAAGAACAAACCTATATAAAACAACAGATTTATCACTTCACTGTCAGTGTATCAACAAATATGAAGCGCATAATAAAATTTATATGCCATTCTTTGTCTATACGAGACCAAAACAATAAGAAAAAAAAGTGTATCTGGGCTTACCCAAACAATTCTTAAGTTATTGATTTTTGTAAGATACGTTTGGGAGTTATAGCCAAGCATCTGGACCTTTCAGTGTCACTCAACACAAAGGAAAACTTTGCAAAGAAGGTTTGAAAGGTGTAAGAGGAGGAAAACCTTGCAGTTACACTGCAATAACTGTTAGGACAGGTTGAAAAGTATGACAGAGGAGAGAGAAAATGAACAGAGGTACAGCAAAAGGAATGAATGGTAACAAATGAGAGTTGACCTTGACTTACTGTATTTGTTACATATGGCAGACTATATGACTCTGTCTGGACTTCTTGCAAAATCTCTGTAGTGCTCTTGGTCCTCGGCCATTCCTCGGTATCGTGATATCTTTGATCGAGGATGGAGTAAAATGTCTGAAAAGAGACAGGAGGTTCAATACATTGAATAATCTAAAAGTCTGTTCGGTGACAAAACCCATTTCTGACATGAAAAGTATTTGAAGAACATCATTTCTGATATGAAGGCATTTGATGATTACAACTAGTAATAATAATTTCCTAAATTTCGACACTCATCTATTCGGCAAAGAATATAGTGTCCCAATTGTAATTTGTTTTATCAAAAATTCACTACATGTTTGAAAATTGATTAGCTTAAACACAGTAACAGTATACATTAATGTGACCATATTAATATAAAGATAATTATAAATAAAAATATAAATTTTATAGTACGGAAATAAAATTTCATAGGTTTTCAATACCTGTAAACTGTAAATGAAACTTCTTCATGAACTTTGGGTGTAAAAGTAGATATATAGTACCTCACATAAAAAAAATAACCATGCGTATAGAACTGTTTATTTACTTGGTGATATATATCATACTCTTACTTGCAACTGCATCTCTGAAGCACCAAATATAGACTTGGATCCTACGAGTCGTTCCAGCAGCTCATCAGGGATTGGTTCGCCAGTCTTGTAGTGGCGTGCAAATGTGCTAAGTACCCTCGTGTCCATGGCAAAGAACTCCATCAGGATGGATGGAACCTCTGCAAAATCCGTGCTGCACCTGGTTCCAGTGACGTGCTGGTACTGTGTCCTACAAGTTAAGACCTCAAAAGTTTAAGCACAGATGCTCTTGTATAATTTTAATAATTCATGTACATTTTAATAAATCTATTATTTAATTCCACAGCAACACTCCAAACAATGAATAGCCACATATTCAAGATAAAGACTATGCCTAAACTCACCTGGCCAACATAGAGTGAAGGGCATGTCCCATTTCGTGGAAAAGATTCTCAACCATTCCAGGAGTTAGAAGAGAAGGGCTGGACCAAGATGGAGCTGGTAAGTTTAAGTGCAACACTACAACAGGATCCTATTTGGCAAGGAAATAAAAATTAACATACTTTATCACTACCAATACATATAGTTTGTTATTGAATCAGTTAACGAGCCTTACTTAATAAACTGCAGATCTTTACACAGACGGATGGTCAACACTGAAGACCTCTAGAAACACGAACCTGGTAAGTTCCATCGGGAAGAAGTTTTCCTCCTCTGATAGTGAAATGACAGTCTTGGTGAGCTTTTCCTGGCCTTTCATAAAAATCACAGTATATGTAACCCAGCAATCCTTCAGTGCTATGCTTTACTACAAAAAAAAAAACAGGAAATATTACTCATGATACAATGAAATTGCTTAATTATATATACACAGATGACAACCCTCAAAACTAAAGTTTTGTAACAATAAATCTACATTTCAAAGCCAGACAACCTTACAAGTTAACTAAGATTACATTAATTGCAAGATTTCCTTTAAATATTACTGAAATAAAAACCCTTGTCACACAACAACCGATTAAAGAAAATGTGACTGATGGACAGATAGACAGGAGTCTTTACTATACCTGACCAAACATTATACAGTATGATAAAAAGAGCATGCTTACCTGCCACTTTGTATACATCACTCGCCCACAATTCACCATTCTTAGGCTCTTCCACTTCTAATATAACATCATAAAGACTAAACAAGAGACGATTCAAGCCATCCATGACAGCACCCAAGGACAAATATGGCGACAGTTCGGAGGTGTTTAAGTTGAACTTATTCTGCCGTGCTTGTCCTGTGAAGTAAGGGACGTCCCAAGGTGCCAGACTCTGAAACAAAATAAGAGTTGTAACGGCTCTTGCGAAGAAAAAAAGGATACTATCATTACAAAGAATTTTGTCTGGAAGATAAGGATTCTGGAAGTTGCCAACATACAGAAATGAGAACTGACAATGAAGGGATACTGCACTTCAGTTCTCCCTATTTGCAGAGATGTATTATTGCATATTACTTTTTTTTTATTAATTTCATGTTTACAGTTCAAATGTTTTTAAGCCTAGACCTAACTAAATTCATTCCCCAAGTAAAATTACACACTGCACAGCTCTGCTCAACACCGCCGTACCTTTGAATATTTATTCTGTGTTTTCTTCATGACGAACATCTCTGCAAAATCCTCTTCTGCTCTGGGTCGTACTTCCTGGGACAAAAGATTCAAGAAATTCTGTACTAATTCTGGCGTTTCAGCCAGACTCCCTTTTACGGCTCTGAAAATGAAAACAGTCAACATTTAAAGCAAAACAACATGGATTGTCTTATAAAAATCAACACATTTCTCTCATATATAAAAGATTTTTTTTTTTACTTTCCATCAACAGGAGGATAAACTTGTTCTTAAAATAAAAGGAGTCTCTTCCCACCTAACATATCCAACTTCCTTTAACTAAATTTACTCCATTTTCACTGTCATTTTAGAGGTATCTCATCATTTAAAAAACAGCATCCATACTTAAAAAAAAAAAAACATATAACTTTATGGCAGCATTTCTGCATCTACAGAGCACTAAGCAAGACGTTGAATGTAAGGAACTAAAATAAAAAAGTAATCCTACATTTATCTTTAAAAGTAACGAGAAAAATTCCAGTCAAGATATATCTTTAACGAACAACATGCCAGAGGCACCAACCTGTGTGCATACGAGGGGAAACCACAGGTGGTGGCCATTTCATGTCTTCCACATAACAACTCGGTCAGGAGTGATTCCTGATGACGATCAGGGTACAAGAAGATTTTGTAAGCAGCTTCCCTCGTGATCTCCATATGTGCATCTGCGTACAACCCCGTTACAACGATGTTATCTCCGTCTAGAGCAAACCTGAAAAAGATGACAATTTACTGTAAAAATAGTCAGGATACAATGATCCTTAGCAAGTAGGGCATTGAAGATAATATGGTTAAAATTATAATCAACTCTTCAGCTTGTCAGAAACTACCATCCCATTCTTCAGTGAAGAGTTCACTAAAATGTTTACTAATAATACATTTTCAACCTACCATTCAACAGTTTTATTAAACTATTATTTATCACTGTGTAATATTCTGACAATGGAGCACAGCATAAAGAGCAAAACACTATACAATTTTTAAAGGTACTCTACCTACTACTGCATTGAAAAATATCTACACACCACTGGCATTTTGTATAAAAATGTCCTGCAAAGCAGTCTGGTTCTTATATCTAACTCCAAAACAAAGAACACGAGAACTCTTACTGCTGTCTTATATTTTCTGGAAGATTGCTCTTGGGGATTGCCCTTGGCTGCAAGGTTCCATTCATAAAATGCTGTCCCAAAGTTAGGATGGACTCATTTAAACTGACGACTCTTCTTCTCTTTGATTCATCGAGGTGGATTCCTTGAGAAGAAATCATAAAGAATTAATATAATATTATCATTATTATTATATTCAGAAGGGAAACCCTTATTCATTGGAACGAGTCTACAGGGGCCATCAACTTGAAATTCAAGCCACAAGGAAATTACTGAAGATAATAGAAAAGAAAAAGATATATTAATAAACCAATTATTAAAAGATAAGGCGAATTGTTTTAGAGTAGTAACATAAAGCATCCTTGCTTGAGCTTTTGAGGTTTAAACTGCACAACCAGTTCAGGGAAATCCTGAAACATAGTCTATGTATTAGTGCTAACTTCTACAAAAATTTTAATAATCAACTATTTGAAATAATGTTTCTTACTTCTTTACAGAACACAATGCCATCTACTAGAGACTACAGATAATGACAGGAAAGCTAGAAAAAAAACTTACCAGACTGTTCAAAATCAAAAAGGAAGAGCTTTCCTACGTGTTTATCCACATCAGAGGTAGGAAACTTGTCACCATTTTTAACAACATCCAATAATGCATCATACAGTTGTCTGTGCGTATTTAGCCTAGAAAAAAAACAATAAGTGGAAGTACAACTGACTCGAGAATACATACTATCTTAATGGTCAAACAACTGCAAAACATTTCATGAGACAATTCTGATTTACGAAATCCAACAATGAACAGAAAGGCTTGGAAACATGTGCCTTAGAGCAATGCTTTCAGCACCTTCAATTTCCATTTTATTCAACCTTTCAGAAGTTGTAACCTATTAAAATTTAACTTCCCATTCATTCAAAAACAAAATAATCTTTTGGGCCATCCATAACCGACTCAAGACCTTGACTGAGCAGTAAAAACTTCCTTACAATAATAATATAATGTCATTTGTAGTCCTTTCGGGTGATATATACATTATGTTTTCCATTCTGCATGTATTTACAATAGTCTTTATTTTTCAGATGGTTCTAACAAAGCTGATAGTTCCTTAGTCAGTACTTATCACAGTTTCATTGTGGGCGACATTACTTTCTCCAGACTTAATGTTGGTTTCATATCTAGGTCCCTGCTTTCTTCCTTGTGCTTTACATGCATTCCCTTTGGACTAATCTCATTTTTTTTACTACTTTCTTTTACTTTACAGTCCCATTTTAAATTTTCTAATCCTCTGGGTGAGCCCTACGAACCCTATTAGTAATTTGACAAAGCAGTCTCACTCTACTAAAGAATATTAACACAGAAAACTTACTATAAATAAATCATATTGTTTACTTAAAAACTATTACAATACTCAGAAAGTTTCCTTACTGTTCCACAAGTCCACCAATCGCAATGCAGGCATCTTCTGCGGCATGCGAGTATCGTGCCTGGGGGTGAGCCATGCGGATGAACTCTGCTAAATCAGCAACACGGCACAGTGTGTCAGACAGGTGGTCAAATACCTATTAAAGAGACAAAAACGAAAACTATCTCACACACATGTACATTTGACAAAGTCAGAACTACTGATTATAAATAGAATACATGATATTAACCTTAAATACGTGTCATTTCAAAATTTGTTTAGTAGTTGCTACTGTTTGGGATTAAAATAACATTCTGAGTCTTGTGCAAAGCAGGGAATGGTAACATTTTAAAATACAGTTCACAGAAACTTGGAAAAAAATTCCTGTATTTCATGGAATACAGCTATTATTTTAATTTAATTTTTTTACTGACACTAGCTGCAAATGGCACCAAAACAGAGCAAATGAAAACTAATAGTTTGTGTGTTAATTTGTACAGATGATAATTTCTGTCATCAAAATCACATGAATCCACAAAGACTGGCCTGCACTCAAGTCCTTAAAATTCTGTATCTCAACCAAAGGTTCACGTATATTTCAGAAATTCTGTGTAGAAATATAAGGAAACATAAGCTACATTGAAAAATTCAACTGAACTAATTTTTCCAACATATAAATCTGACCAAAAAAGAGAAATATACTTCACAACCAAATACTAACCTCCACCATTTTCCTGGACCTACTTGGAGAACAGCACTCGGCCACCAAGTAGTGGGTCTCGTGAATGGCATTTTCTTTTAACAGGTAAAAGCCCTCTGGCTCTCTCAGTTCAGGTACACCAAACAAACCCTGTAAAGAATGAGGACGATAATGAATCCTGGAAATATTACAACCTTTCTTCGATGAAATTGCAACCTAACTGATGCACTGATATGTACATACACACACACACACACTGCAACTCGCACCTCAATCCGCATGCACCCTAGTTTTCTTTGGGTATTAGAAGGCCTCCAACCAACACTTTTTCCATTCTATTGTGACTAATGGTAATTACATGGATAAACAATAACTTATCCTAACATAGAACACTTGTCATACCCAATGAGGGAGAACCCTACAATCTCAGCCAAAAAGTGGAGCAGCATGACAAGGTTGCATCCTAACCTAACCTAGTATGTCACATCATACCTAACTGTCAGTGGGAGAGCAGCTAACGGAACTTGGCCATAAAAACTTTTAAAACATTTTTCTGTATACTGCATTAATATTGCATCTGAGACAAATTCCACAAGAACTAGGTAGTCAAAGGTGCATGCATTACATCCAATGAAGATTTTGGAGAGAATATCCAAACAGATACAAATATCGATTCAAAATTTTAAAAGTTAGGCCAATGAGAATTTTACACATTTAGGCTATAAATCACTCGACCATTAGGGTGCCCGAGGATAGGGTAAATGATCAAATGGCCTCCTGGCAACCACACGGATGGTAGCACGACCACCATAACAAAAAAATAACTTCAACACTTAATACTTTAAGAGGAAAGTAGAGGTCTCGAGGGGTTGCTTCCACTGGCGCTGGCTCGTGACCGATGCCTATCCTGTTTAAAGTTATTTTTTGGGAAAGGTGGTCGCACTACCGTCCAGGTGGTCGACATGAGGTCGATTCCATCATTTACGCTGGGTTAGAAATCATCCTTGTTGAAACAGGTTGGTAGGTGTCTTTGATCTTCAAATCTTCTGTTCTTATAAAATTAATTGAAAGACATGGCAGTAACCATTTACTTCAATACCAAAACTCAACAGTAGAAGCCGGTACTCTGTGACATGCTATACTATGGCAGTTGCCATTATTGTACAGAATTTTACCTACTCAACAAGAATTTAAAGTAATTTTTTGCCCAGCTGTAATTAACCTAGAATTTACCTTTAAACTCTGTCCTACAGTAAGCGGAACCCATGAAAAATTATAGGTACCTCAGCTCTAGTCGATGGCTCTAAAATTCACTTAAAAATAAACTTCTGAAAATATAGGGCCACTAAAATCGACAGAAAGCCATTATATAATTCGTCTACTCACCGTAACATCCTTGGCAAACTGCAGACTCAAAAGCTTATTGGGTTTAGTGTTGAAGGCCGAAGCCAGAGGAGACCAAGTGTTGACGAACCGGAACCTCATGTCACTCGGTTTTAGACCCAAAAAGAACCTTGGAGCTCGCGACTTCGACGTCCTCCACCTCGCTCCACGCGAGAATATGTCTGCACCTCTTCTGAAATTCATGTCTGGTCCTTTTTTCGCCCGAATATGACGCAATTCACGACATAGCAATCCTTGGAAACGGCGGTGACCGGGAGTCGATGCGGAGAGATGGAAGAAGAAGCTCAATGTTTACATTTTCAGTTTAAGTGTTGCTTCTTACATCGGCAACTCCCTATAATGATTCTCTCGAGAATTTACGCGAATTAATCTACATTCTTTTACACTTTGCTAGGGTTTTTCTCACACTTTAGACACTTCTTGGCTTGATGATAAGATATATTCTCTGTACGTATCCCCTTGTTTAGTTAAAATCCAGTATTCGACATCAAACGCCTTTGCTTTGGGCTACCTTAGGATAAGACTCGGCTCAGATAAGTGTCAGTTTAATACTTAAAATTTTCTTTAACAGTCAATTCACCTATTTTCTACGTAATTGTCAACACTATCTCCATTATCAACTTTGTTTCGACAGGTATTAAAAAAATAACACTGATTAATTGTTTAAAAATATTAAATATTTTAACTTTTTATCAAATCTTATCGAAAAATTTGGGTGCTATGTTTATACTATCTTGGCTGCATTAATCAATATGTAACAATCTATGCACGATCAAGGTGTTATCCGGGCAAGGTCCTGTACTCTAATCTCTAATCGTTAACATATTTTCAATCGACTGAATATTTCAGGACGCACGCTTTCAATTTGAGTTGTTGTCATGGAAAGATTTTTTTTCTTTCTTTCTTTGATATGACAGCGTTTATCTCTGTCATTCGTAACATTGTTGTCCGGGTGTTGCCACTTGTTGAGACGATTTATACTCTAATCAGATAACTAACCCAGGGGTTTATTTTATTTTTTCCCCTTGCTTTTCCAGAGATTACAAATACAGCATTAATGATTACGCCATCTTTATCATTTCATATATTTTACACTCGAACTTTCATCGTGAAAGTTATGTTTTTGCACTTTTCAACACCAATATGGTTGCATCTCATTTTTTTTATTTATAAAGATGCTAGGTTATCGATGGGAACGTTCATATAACTACATTATTATTATTATTTTTTTTTATTTATTTATTTATTTTTTTTGTGTGTGCTCTATCACAGTCCTCCAATTCGACTGGGTGGTATTTATAGTGTGGGGTTCCGGGTTGCATCCTGCCTCCTTAGGAGTCCATCACTCTTCTTACTATGTGTGCCGTTTCTAGGATCACATTCTTCTGCATGAGTCCTGGAGCTACTTCAGCGTCTAGTTTTTCTAGATTCCTTTTCAGGGATCTTGGGATCGTGCTTAGTGCTCCTATGATTATGGGTACGATTTCCACTGGCATATCCCATATCCTTCTTATTTCTATTTTCAGATCTTGATACTTATCCATTTTTTCCCTCTCTTTCTCTTCAACTCTGGTGTCCCATGGTATTGCGACATCAATGAGTGATACTTTCTTCTTGACTTTGTCAATCAACGTCACGTCTGGTCTGTTTGCACGTATCACCCTATTCGTTCTGATACCATAGTCCCAGAGGATCTTTGCGTGATCGTTTTCTATCACTCCCTCAGGTTGGTGCTTGTACCACTTATTACTGCAAGGTAGCTGATGTTTCTTGCACAGGCTCCAGTGGAGGGCTTTTGCCGCTGAATCATGCCTCTTTTTGTACTGGTTCTGTGCAAGTGCCGGGCATTCGCTTGCTATGTGGTTTATGGTTTCATTTTTCGTATTGCAGTTCCTACATATGGGAGAGATGTTATTTCCGTCAGTCGTTCTTTGAACATATCTGGTTCTTAGGGCCTGATCTTGTGCCGCTGTTATCATTCCTTCAGTTTCCTTCTTTAGCTCTCCCCTCTGTAGCCATTGCCATGTGTCATCGCTGGCTAGTTCTTTAGTCTGTCTCATGTATTGTCCGTGCATTGGTTTGCTGTGCCAGTCCTCTGTTCTGTCTGTCATTTTCCTGTCTCTGTATATTTCTAGGTCTTCGTCTACTTTTATTAGTCTTTCTTCCCATGCACTCTTTAGCCACTCGTCTTCACTGGTTTTCAGATATTGCCCGAGTGCTCTGTTCTCGATGTTGACGCAGTCCTCTATACTTAGTAGTCCTCTCCCTCCTTCCTTTCGTGTTATGTATAGTCTGTCCGTATTTGCTCTTGGGTGTAGTGCTTTGTGTATTGTCATATGTTTCCTGGTTTTCTGATCTATGCTGCGGAGTTCTGACTTCGTCCATTCGACTATTCCTGCACTGTACTGCCCATGTGTTTATGGCTTTTATCATATTTCCGGCGTTGAGTTTTGACTTGAGTATCGCCTTGAGTCTCTGCATATATTCTTTCCTGATCGTGTCCTTCATCTCTTGGTGTTTTATATCCCCTCCTTCCATTATTCCCAGGTATTTGTATCCTGTCTTATCTATGTGTTTGATATTGCTCCCATCTGGTAGCTTTATCCCTTCAGTTCTCGTTACTTTGCCTTTTTGTATGTTAACTAAGGCGCATTTTTCTATTCCAAACTCCATCCTGATGTCCCCAGATACAATCCTTACAGTCTGGATTAGGGTATCTATTTCCTTGATGCTCTTACCATACAGCTTAATGTCATCCATGAACATCAGATGGTTGATTCTGTTGCCTCTTTTCTTGAGTTGGTACCCGGCATCCATCTTCTGTAGTACTTTTGTCATGGGAATCATGGCTATTATTATTATTATTATTATTATTATTATTATTATTATTATTATTATTATTATTTTATTATTATTATTATTATTATTATTATTATTATTATTATTATTATTATTATTATTAAAAAAATGAACCCTATTCATATGGAACAAGCTCACAGAGAACATTGGCTTGAAATTCAAGTTTCCAAAGAATATGGGAGAAATAAATGATTAGAAATGAATCAATAAATTAACAAATGAATAACTAAATAGGTAAAAAGACAAGCAACTTTCGAAAAATACTTTTCCTGTCCGCCTTCAGATCTTGAAAACTAATGAGGATGGAGGACTGCAAATTGGTATGTTGATCATCCACCCTCCAATCATCAAACATGCCGAATTGCAGCCCTCTAGCCTCAGTAGTTTCCATTTGATTTGAGGTTAAAGTTACCCATGATCGTACATCTGGCGCGAATTGTAGTACTATGCAACTACGAGAGACATAACTATAGACTGCACGATAATTCTTAAAGTGAATATTTCATTGAAGACTGTGTCTAACTGATTACATTATCAACGGCTGATTTACATAGTTGGGTACATTTTTGATATATGTGATCATTCGATATTAATTCTTTATGAGTTATGATGATAAAGTTACTCATTTGGTTAGGGTTATCAGTACTTTTTCATTAATACACACACACCACACACATATATATATATATATATATATATATATATATATATGTGTGTGTGTGTGTGTGTGTGTGTGTGTGTGTGTGTGTGTGTGTGTGTGGCGTGTGTAAACATACAAAAGATAATTCCTACTAATTGTAAGATACCATTTGTCCCACCAACACAGCTAACACTCGGTACTGTTCTCTTTTGCGTTTAAAAGTCGAAGTTTTATTAGGTTCATTTCAATGAACCTAATAAAACCAGCCTTGGGAACATCTGATTTTCTCCCTGAATTGAAAATATGCTTAGGATGACGTTGGTGAATAGAAAGACTTTATTTATCTTTTATTCTGATAGAAAATAAACTTAAGCAGACTATACTGTACAACAAACGAACGTATAAACCAGATTAGGATGGGAAGCGGCGTTCCTGTACCGCGGTAAAACGAATATCACATTTATAAAAAAACGGAAGACTTTTTTTTTAGAATTGCCTTTTTATCTTATCGTTCTCAGCTGATATGAAACTTAAACATACGCATACTCGCACACACGCACAAGCCCACACACAGAAACACACACACTCTCTCTCTCTAACGCCCGAACGAGACTGAAATGGAACAGGGATCTCGCAAACACTGGTGATTTGTAGCAGGAATTTGTAATCAATCGTGACAGTAATTGCTGTGTTGGCAATATGGTAAGTGAACTCCCAGTATTATTTATTATTATATTGAGTTGTTAGAAATCAGTCATCTATTTTATGTAGGTGGGAAGAGAGAGAGAGAGAGTGAAGGGATGGTGAGTGAGCAATGCAATGTCATGTCTAGCCCAGGACCTCAAAAAAAAAAGTAAAGTAGTGAATGATTTAAAATTCTCTCTCTCTCTCTCTCTCTCTCTCTCTCTCTTGGGTAGATTAGAATTATGAGTTTGACAGTGCAGCATTTTAGAATCTGTGCATATGTGTGTGTGTGTGTGTGTGAGAGAGAGAGAGAGAGAGAGCCATGAAACAACTGCGTTTGGCATTGAGCGCAAAGATACCTAGAGGTCAACCCCATCTCCAGTAGGTCTAGGATTCAACACCATCTCCAGTAGGTCTAGGATTCAACACCATCTCCAGTAGGCCTAGAATTAGGATTCAACACCATCTTCAGTAGGCCTAGGAGCCAACACCATCTCCAGAACTCGTAACCAAAATGTGTAAAGACAAAAAGCTACATGCAGTGGACTTCAGTCAGATATCAATTTTCAATGCAATATCTTTGAGGTCAACTCATTATTGTCCATATCTCCTCTTTGTTTGAGGGACAACTCCTCGAGTTTGAAGCTTTATTTAAAAAAGGGCTTGATAAGCCCTTGTCTGTTTTGGTAGCACCAACTGCTGAGGAACCTCGATAGCATAGTCTGTTTTTTTTTTCTATATATCCTTGGCAGCTGTGAATATAAACGTGTCTCTTTCACGACAAATGTTCCACGTAGGCTTCATATCTTGTACAGTAGTTCCAAAACTGAAGCGACAATTTTCAGAGGATTTCGTTCGGATATCACTAAACTGGCAACCTACAACTCTAGCTTCGTGACAGCATACCGAAATTTTGAAGTTGGCTTTGCTGCCGCTCGAGTCTTGACTCAACATATCGTACTGCACTGGGATGTTGTCATTTCGTCTCCTACAGCCGATAAATAATACATGAAGGCGTTAACATTCTTTGAAAACGATGTTTAGTTAAACTAATTTTGTCCTTTAATCAATAAAATAATTTGCATGACACATTTAGTGGGCCTAAATTTGACTTCTGACTTTCCCACATGATTAGCCTAGGTCTGTTTTCAGCAGCATACTCTCTCGGATACGTAATATTAATGAATATTTAAATCGACAATATATATATATATATATATATATATATATATATATATATATATATATATATATAATATTAATCTGCTTTATTTGACTACTCCCGTTATTCTTGTTTTATTAGCCATGTTCGCCTTTCTTCTTATCCTTTTCATAATTGCTTAACATAATTAACTCAGACCTAGCTATTCAAAGTCAAAAAGCAATCATAAAAAAATCAAACGAATATAATTCAGTCTTATTTTCTATCGAATTCCTTGCATATCATCCTGTTTCATTTGGACACCTTGGAAAGCTGTGGGAGTCAAAACTGACGAATACATCAAGAAAGGCTTACTTTCCTTAAAGCTTTCTTAGGTTGATGTTTCTGTAGCTATTCATTTCTTCTAAATATAAATTAATTCAAATTAGTTTCACATGTATACCTACTAGACCTGCTACCATAAGCATATTATAATATGCTGAAAGGATAAGAAATATGAAAGGTGACGTTCTCGTTTAAGGCTATTTCATATGTTTGTTTGTTTGTTTTTTTTTTTTTTTTTTTTCAAGAAAAAACCTACTGCTTTAATCAAAGGTTGCTCTTTGACGGCTACAGGGTGTAACACGAGTGTATGCACATATTTTGTGGAATGAAAGATAAAGTTTCTTTGAACAGAAAATATTTATAAACATGCATTTTAAGGCGTCCGTTGTCGGTGCGGGGAATTTTAAAATAACCGTTATCATTGGTGATGCTTTCACGAGATGGAGTTCGTAGTGAGGATGAGGAAGTCGGATCTAGTCGCCTGAGATGTGGAAGAGAGCGGAGGTGGCGTATAGGAGTGATGGAAGGATTAGACTGATGTTAATAAAGTATCTCCCAATAAAATGTATTCTTTAGGTTTAGAAGAAAAAAATGCATGCATCATTGAAACAGTTTCCATCCCTATCCGTGGGATTCACTGGCCACCGATAAAAAACAAAACAAAAAGAGTAAGCCTAACTGAATCTCTCATCCATCAAAGATAAGTTTGCTTATTCATTAGACTTATTCATTAGACAACTATCAAAGACTTCAAGTGTAGATTTAAAAATCTCTTCCTCTCCATCTAAAGTATTCACCAGACACCAGTCATAAGCGTAGAGCTAGTTATGATTCCTGGTTCAGCAATGTCGTGACGAGGCACTAGAATTCAAAGTTCACAAATGAATGTTGCTCAGCAACATTTACACTA
>NC_061105.1:3624876-3649876 GCF_015104395.2 Macrobrachium nipponense | reverse complement strand
AGTTTAAAAAATATTGGAAATACTTTACGTTTTCTATGAATCAGACGAAGCCTTTGCATCAGGTCCCGCATAAACTTAATCATTTCTAGTCTTTACTTCGTTCATACATTTTTTTTTATATAGATAACTATGTTAAAAATGACTGCTTTAGTTAATATAATGCTCTATATACATTTATTTGCGTCATTTAAAGTTTGTATGGTTATATATTTCACGTCAGTCAAGCCATTTCCACAATCATGCCATTCCAATCTAGAATTTAACCATGCAGTATCCCCACCAAATTGATAACCTTTTCAAAATTCCTTCCTCTCCCCCCCCCCCCACCCCCCCCCACCCCCTCAATATTCCAGGCATCCATGGTCCCCATGACGCTTCTGCCCGAGAATAAACTCGTCGATATCTTCGCCGTCCACACCCGCCTGAATTACCAACAGCACTCCAAGGTCCTCTACAGGGACACCAAATGGGTGACGATCGTACGGGAGCCGACAGCCCTCTACGAATCGCTTTATAGCTTTTACGAGATGAAGCGGTATTACGGGTTTGGCCTGGCCAATTTCATGAACATGGACTTGGAGGTTTGTGTCAGCGTTCAGAGAGAGAGAGAGAGAGACAGAGAGAGAGAGAGAGAGAGAGAGAGAGAGAGAGAGAGACGATGTACCCTAAAGGTAATCGATGCATATAGGACTAATGAACGGTGATACTTGAACCCTAATTAATCTTTATATAGCTAATATAGCGCGTTTATCGATCTTGACTCATCAGCATTCTTGAAAAGACGTGATCCATTCTTGATAAGAGAAATGATTTGACCTATTCTTGATAGAACTTTGACCTTTTTCAGTCTAGTTCATCGCTTCATTTCCCTCTCCTGACTTACGAAATGGGGAAACGTTTTCAGAAAAGATTGTTCTTTATAAAATAGATCTGATACACAAAAAATTATGCTAATGAAAGACTTGTATACCATTATTATTATCATCAGAAACAACAACAGCAGTGATGGCGGCCTCATAAATGTAGTATACTGTCATCAGAACGGTCGTTAAAAGTAACCTTTTCCCTTCCAGAAACTGGAAAAAGTCCTAGTACTATCATCAGAGTAGCAGTTAAAAGTAACATTCGTCTTTCCAGACACTGGAAAAAGTCCTAGCACTATCATCAGAGTAGCAGTTAAAAAGTAACATTCTTCTTCCAGAAACTGGAAAAAGTCCTAGTGCTATCATCAGAGTAGCAGTTAAAAGTAACATTCTTCTTTCCAGACACTGGAAAAAGTCCTAGTACTATCATCAGACTAGCAGTTAAAAGTAATATTCTTCTTTCCAGAAACTGGAAAGAGTCCTAGTACTATCACCAGACATTCTTCTTTCCAGAAACTGGAAAAAGTCCTCGTGCTATCATCAGAGTAGTGGTTAAAAGTAACATTCTTCTTTCCAGACACTGGAAAAAGTCCTAGTACTATCATCAGAGCAGCAGTTAAAAGTAACATTCTTCCTTACAGAATCTGGAAAAAGTCCTAGTACTATCATCAGACCAGCAGTTAAAAGTAACATTCTTCTTCCAGACACTGGAAAAGTTCCCCCGCTACGCGAAAAAACTAGGCCGAAACCAGATGCTGTTCGACTTCGGCTACAGCCCTGACGCGGACGTCGCTGAACTACGGAGAGCCCTGGACGACCTGGACAAGATCTTCGACCTGGTGATGGTCGTCGAGTTCATGGACGAGTCCCTGGTCCTCCTGCGCCACCTCCTGTGCTGGAGCCAGGAGGACGTACTGGTCTTTACGAAAAACGCGCGCAGGGAAAAGTTCAAGTCGTCGTTAGACATTCGCACGAAGCGGGTCCTGCGGACGATCAACAGCGCCGACGGCATCCTCTACGACCACTTCGTCACCAGACATATCAAGAAGGTCTTGGAATTCGGCGTGGAGAAGATGGGCAAGGAGGTGGCGGCCCTGAGGGCCCTGCGCGAGAAATACCGCCGAAGGTGCGTTACGCGCGAAACCGGCGGGTTAGACTCGGACTTGTTATACCCGGAGTATTCCGACCTGGTGAATGCGTACATCGTAGCGAACAGGTCGGACACAGAGTGTCGCTTGTTGTCCATGCCAGAAATTCCTCTGCTAATGCAAGTCAGGGAAGCCCAGAGACGCAGGTTGCACCCTTTCCCCCCGCCCCCACCCCGAGCTAGAAAAAATGAAATGAAATCTGCAGTAGACCCATACGAGTTCCTCGAGTTCAATTAAAGCTGTCTCATTAGATTGATACTTTTTATCATTGTCGATTTCGTTATTTAAAAATGTCTCCTGTGAATTACTATAAAATTATTAATATCTTCCTTTCTTTTATTTATCATCATTTTTGGTATTTAAGCGATTCTGGAGGTAACATAAATGGGAAGAAGTCTACCAAGAGAGACTTTCTACCTGCTGTTTGAGAGAGAGAGAGAGAGAGAGAGAGAGAGAGAGAGAGAGGAGAGAGAAACTGCTTATTTTGAAACTGACTCCAGAAGAGCGTATTGCATGCAAGATTGATAGAACCACAGGCCTATCATGCCAAAAAAAAAAAAAAAAAAAAAAAAAAAAAAAAAAAAAACACACACACACAATAATACTAAATAAATGCCTACAATATGGCTTGGTTTCCTTTTACATTTATACCAAGACTGTAAGCTGTGTATACTTACCTGCGTGTCCTATAGCAGCATTTTGAAGTTATATGCATAGCAACATTGATGAAATTGGACACAGGATTATGGCAGGTTAATGATGCTTATTTTGAGAGTATGCAGCTCTTTGCAGTTATATAATTTCTAATATTGTGGCTCGTTCGAGGCCACGGGGGGACCTAGGCCTAGCTCAGTTAGCCTATTGGATAGACCGTGCCTTGAGCTTCTATTTCAGACATTTTTAGTCATCCCGGTGCATTAATTTGGTAAATAGAGGTTGTCTGAAGACAAAGGCCCATTCTCCTCTCATATTACAGACGGGTTTAACTGCATTTTGGTAACCGTTCACCTGTAATAACACCAGGTTCCTGGTTCCTAAGCGCTCACTCCACAAACACATTTGCGGGCATACTACACTGTTCATGGGGTGCAAAGCTTTATTTCCTTAATGGTCTACTTTACTCATTATTTAGTTCAACTTTGCTTTATGTTACTTCAAAATGTTTATTTTAATTCATCTCTATTGTCCCTTTTTTACAACAAAATTAACCCCGAAAAATTACAGATATTTCTAAATTAGATATAATAATACACAATATTTCTACTTTACGTTTAACCCAACTCCCTTTCATTTCTTCTTCTTTATAACTGAGCTTTGACATCCATTGCTTTCCAGGTTTCCTATTATATATATATATATATATATATTAATATATCATATCTATATATATATATATATATATATATATATATATATATAGCATATATAATATATATTTATATATTCATAGAAAACACCAAGACATACAAATAGGACAAATGATTCAGAGTCTCTTTTATTTCAATTTTTATTTGGATATAACATTTATTTTTACGTCAAAGGCGTAAGTTATTATCACATGGGTTTATTTTACGGGAACATGAGGGGGTTGGTGAGGAACAAAAGAGAAAAATGAAACTTATAGTTTACGAGAGGTACAAAAAGTAACACGGCGAGATATTATATCTATAATATTCCACAATGATGAGTTTCGTGTTGCAAATGCGTGTTTTTTTATGCACAAAACCATGCTCCTGCTCACAGTTGAGAGAGAGAGAGAGAGAGAGAGAGAGAGAGAGAGAGAGAGAGTTTGCTGACCTTCCCGTGTAAAAAGCAGACTGGCTTAACCTGAAGTGGTTATCTCTCAGTAGGCCTATAGCTGTGATTTTATGCATATGATTACAGGTGTTTCTTCATTTATATATTGACGGCAGTTGGTCCAGGATGATTCGAGGGTAAGAAAATATTACATTCAAGATTTAAAAAAAAAGAAAAATGAGACAATACACCATTGGCATGTATACGGTTTAAGGCAGAACAGTTCATGGTACTAGGTTTTACCATTATTTTTTAAGTTTATTGCTTTTTTTATATTCTATACATTTGCTCTCTGTAATAACGTTTGTTGAAAGTGCTCTTGACACTGTATGTGTGCATGTGTTTGTTTTGTGCGTTTGTCATATTGAATTTTGTATATACATAGAGTATGTGTATTTGTATATGAACTAAAACTGTATGTATACATATACATTACAATTTCCAAGATCTAGGTAACACTTGGCATACCGTTATCCATTTCTGAACTTCAATATCAAACTAAACAATAAGAAAAAGTCGTCATATGCAACATTAGTAATAATAATAATAAAAAGTTGTGTCGCTTTGACCGCGAAGTGACGCACAATGAAAAAATAAAATAAAAATAATGGAGGTTTCACATATATACACAGATATGCTAAAAAGTTTCGGATGGTTAAGGATATAAATATATATATATATGTGTGTGTGGGTCACTCGCCAGTAAAAACATTGAGTGACCATTGCATATGCAATGCCACATTGTATATATATCTGCATAGTGTATACAGATGCTCAATAAACATCATTACTACTGCAAGGGATTCTCACCAGGCAATGTTTGAACGTTATCACACAAGCGTTGTGTTTTCACTCTAAGTCTGGATACAGGCCACGCCCACTTCGTGAGGCATTGTTGCCAAGTGTTTCCAGTGGGGGGGTTATATTAGCAATTTCTGTAGATCATTGGCAAGTATCCGACCAAAGGGTTATGATAGGATTTCTGCATCACTAAAGTAAGGTCGGAAAGTTGCTATTAACATGTTTAAATAATTTTTTACAAGGTATAACTAATTCCATCGGTGTATAATAATCAAGGTGGGATATCACTTTTTCTCTTATTGAAGATGTGGGTATGATATATATATATATATATATATATATATATATATATATATATATATATATATAATTATTTCAACAGTCTCAGAGATTAACCATGAAAAATAAAGCGTATCTGGAGTTACGTTTACAGTTATAAGACACGGCATACTCGGAGGTAGTCAGGAAGTGGGAGTAAATCAGTTACTGGATTAAGTTTCAGCCTTGCACAGCACACAAGACTTGGGAAAATGATCCAACCTGGCTGCTGGGGCAGGCGGCGGTCGCTGCTAGCGCTACTCGTATCATAAAGTTCTGCGGAGAATCTCTGATGATGAGGAACAAACATAAAGTATAAAACAAAGACTCAAAAAACACTTGAAGGTTCTGAGATCACTAAGAGGTGTAATCTGGGAAGGCTTCTTGTAGGCACACACTGAAGTTTGTTTTCGGTAAGATTGCCAGCCAGTGGTGTCTGGCCGCTACGAGCCCGATCATCATCGGGTGAACATCTTGTAGAACCCCTCTATGACCGTCTTGGCTGACGAACGGCGGCGGCGGGTCCAGCGCCTTCGGATAACGTCCCGGTGTAGTTCCGAAAAGGCGGCCTGTATCGACGGTCCTCCGTCGCAAGCCGAGGTGAGGAACAGCGAAGCGCCGATTTCGCCCGCTACTTCCGATGCTTCGTCTTCGCTGACTTCTGCCAGGTGTCCTGAAGCACAGAGAGCACAGCTTGTAAAATGTTATGTAAAATACACACTTGAAATATATGTAGGTATATATGTATATTTAGTATTAGATTTATAGGCCCATGCAAACAAAATTCACACAGACAAAACCATACAGATGACTGTTTCCACTCAGATCCTGAATGAACGCTTTAAGGATGTATTTATGTAACTTAAAAACTGCCCAAATAAATGGTTTTCCAGAGTTATCTTTGTTTTTATGGGTCCTTCAAAATGTGAATCAATATTCTCCCTGTGAGTAACACAAGTAATCTGTGGGTAATAACTTCCACATAAAGCTATTGCAAAGCCTCAAACAGGAAATGGAGAACGGCATAACATATTTGATTTGTTATAAGTACAATGCAATTGCAAAATTACTTCAATATTGTTGTCATTCTTGACAGGGCCAATACAACAGTAGACATTGGATTGTTCAGGAAATGGGCCATGAGGCATTCTCATTGACACAATTGATCGTGGGACACAGCCTCCTAGGTTAGGTTAGGTTAAGCAAAGGTTACGTTAAGATGTATCCCTGAATCTTGAAGAAGCAGCACTGAAAAGGCATAAATCCAATTAAATGACTGTCAACTAACAAATCTTTCAAAGGATTATCTTTACTTAGATCTGTCTTGTTGGCGACAACGACGCACGAGAAGTTCGGACTCTGTCTGGCTGAAGCTATGGCGTCGTGTATTTCCTTCACTGCACTGAAGCTCCTCCTGTCAGTCAGGCTGAACGTAAGGATGAAGCCGTCTCCCCAACGAGCGTGTGCCTCGTTCACAACCCCCTCGCACTAGAAAGATGGAGGTGAAGAGTTAGCTATCCCCTGATTTGCAGAACATTACCTGAGATCCTGAGAGATTTCTTTGTGCAATTTCCTTTGTTGCCATTCTATATTCTGTAACTACATCCTAATGTCTACACTATATAGATGAGGCTAATCTTCCTTTCTGAGTCATGCAGACTTAAAATGACAAATTGAAAACTTGACAGCTTTTACGTATATCCGGTTCTGCTTCTAGCATTACAACTTATGAATAAACGCTTGTCTCAGCATTTTTACGGTAACCCTTTCTTGCATTTCATTGAAAGCTTAAAGTTTATTTCTAAAATACCCTGCTAATCTTCCTTTCTGAATCACACAGACTAAAAAGGGCAAATTGAAAATTTGATAGGTTTTATGTACCCGGTCCTGCTTCCAGTGCTACAACTTTTGATTAAACGCTTGTCTCAGCATTTTTACGGTAACCCTTTCTTGCATTTCACTGAACGCTTAAAGTTTATTTCTAAATACTCCACTCTTTCATGTGCACTATCCAAACCCAGTGTTACAGCATTACATAACATACCTGGCCAGCTGTATCCAAGATATCAAGGACAGCAGTGTCATCGTCGATCGTCGTGTGATGACGGTAGGCAGCCTCTAGGGTAGGGTCGTACTCCCAGATGAAACGCCCCGTGAGGAGACGAACAACCAGTGCTGAAATTAGTGAGTTCGTTTAACGAGATTAGTGACAGCCTGGTCTGAAGTGTAGCCTGCGCAGTCCACACCGGCATTGGCGAGACATATTTCCATACTTTTTATGTCTTTGCCCGAAGAGAGGTGACAATTTGAAAGGCAAATTCAGAAAAGTTTGGGAACTAAGTGAATGGAAACAGATGTGGACACTGAGGAGAAGTAAAAAAGCTGAAAGTATGCCATAGACTCGTGCAAGACTAACTACAAATACCCTCTTACCTGACTTTCCTACAGCTGGGTAGCCAACCACGACGAGCCTGGAATCAGCCGTGGCGTTTGTCTTCTTGTTATTACTGTTGGAGGTGTAGGTTGTAGGGCCCGACCAAGGCGAGAGGTGAGTCGTGGTGATGGAGGAACTCCTGTTCTGGTTGTTCGAACCGGACCCGCCGCCGCTGTTGGAGCCAGAAGACCCCGAAGAGGGCCGCGTGTGGGGCGAAGAACCGTGCAGGAGCGGGGAGCTGGTGTTGTTCTTGTTTGGGGCGGGGGTTTTGATGATCGTGGGCGGGGGCGGGTTTATGATCGTGTTGCCTCTGCTGCTGTTGTTGTTCGTCACGGACGAGGCGGTGGTCTTGGAAGAAGCTGTTGTTGCGGAGGTAGAGGAGGTTGTACTAGAGTTGGCGGTTGTGGTGTGGATGGCCGTCCCGGAGTTCATGGAAGAGACGGTGATGCCGTCGCTGGCCGGTGTAATGGTGCAGATCATGCTCGTTTTCCTGTGGCGCTCCTTCGAGTGCGCTCTGCGAAGAGATAGAGAGAATGAGAGACAGGGCAGAATAAACCGTCTAGCTATTGGCAAACTCCTCATTCTTTCACCAGCCACTGCAGTTTCTGAGACAAAAGTTCACTTACAAATTTTCATATCCAGTAACAAGGAATTTAAGTTAATTTTCGTTTATGAGTAATTTGAACAAATACATAAAGGTTTCTTTAGGTAAACATAGGAAGCAGTTCTTTATATCCTTTGCTGAGAGAGAGAGAGAGAGAGAGAGAGAGAGAGAGAGAGAGAGAGAGAGAGAGAGAGAGAGAGAGAGAGAGAGAGAGAGAGAGTGTCAAAGACGAGTGAGGACAGGAGAGAATTGCATTGCACCACCGAGGACCCAAATCAGCGGGAATGAAAACAAAAGACTGTAAATAGCCAGGCAGAAGGAAATAAAGGGAAAGGGGAGTAATAATAAAGAACAATGAAGACAGGACGTGACGTAGAGGAAGAAGAGAGAATAATGGACAGAGATAATAAGAAAATGTACGAGGAAAATGTTCGAGATGTTATTTATAGTACTAGGGTTTCACGTAGACTGCGGTGAGGCAAATGATCTTTACACAACACACACACACACACACACACACACACACACACACACACACACACACACACACACAATATATATATATATATATATATATATATATATATATATATATATATATATATATATATATATATATAATATATGAAAATGCACAAATAAAATTAGTACTAGGAATTCAGTAGATTGGTGGTGAGTCAAGCAACAAACCTTAGTTCTAATATAGCTATCAGTCAAAAAACCAATCACTCAATCAGTCAATCAATCTATCTATCTATCTATCACTCTATCTATCTATCTATGACGGAGTTTACGTAGAAGAATCCTGAAGAGCCAAAATATTTACTTCCAACACCTTCCCGCTATCTATCTCCGTGAGGGGTGCCAAGTTCAAACCACTCGAAAACCCACTTGTTGCTGCCTAAACACAGACATATCCGCCCGCCCTCTCCCCTCTCACCCAACCCCCTTTCCCCAGTGCCACCCCTGTAGGCATCCCCGACCCCACCCAAAACCCAAGGAGCCAGTGCCTGACCCTATCCGGAAGATCTACTACAACTCTAACCTTGGTCCTTGCAATGCGCAAAGCTGCAACAATCATGGCGATGAGTCTACTAGACTCAAGACGCATTTCGTGTGTTGCTGGGTGAATGGTTGAACGTATTAATTCCTTGTGTGTGTGTGTGTGTGTGTGTGTGTGCGTAATTGGAAGGTAAAAAATAGACAGAAAACAACGTAAATAAAACTCAGCTGAAGACAGTTGTACAAAATTGTCAAAATGAAAAAAGAGTAAACACTTACAAACGGTATAAAACGTGTAAAATTAACAAGTAAATCACATCAGACCATCTTAGATGACCAACCCATCAGCCATTGGCTAAAAGCAGTGACTGAACATGTATATACGATTATCTAGAATAAATCTTCAGATTAAAAAGTGTATCAGTTATTTTCAATTGATCTTTGTTTATGTGTCACTTTTTCGTGGAATTTTAAGCCTTTAAAAAAAAAAAGTGGCGAATCCCGAATCGTAGTCCTATAAAAAAAAATGGCCTTCGGAGCATCGCCAATCCACAAACGTCAAAACGTAAAAAAGACGGCGCAAATATCTCGGTAACGCTAAATCCGCCATAGCTTTCAGTCAGTATGAATTTCGCATTAAGTATATTGAACAGCCTTAATAGACTTGATATACTCAAAATCAACGAATTACCTGAAGAAGTTTCGCTATACGGATGAGCCGATCCAAAGGTAAGACACAATACTTATTCGGTCTTCAGTGAAGTTCAGTCATCTATGAACTAGTGGAGTGTAAATATTGACGCGTGTTCGTCCCTACATATTTTCGGATGATATTCAATTTCACTCAAAGTAAGAGTCGTGTACATTGTTTTTATTTATGGCAGTGGATTAAATCTGTTGTTTATTTGTAAATGGAATTTTAACGATTAGTTTCTAATTAGGCCTACTATATGGCCATCAACAAGTTAAGCCTATTACTATACCTAGTAGGCTCAAATTCTATAACCTATCCTAATTTAGAAATTTCTCTCGTCCAGCGTTTAGACATTTAACTATAACTAAATCATTCTGACCTAAATATCTACTATTTTGTGCAAAAGTAAACTTTCTACGTATACCTAGTAGGCTACGAAAGCTACACAGGCCTAGTGGCAAAGGACAAAAGTATAGTACTAACCCAGTAGACGGCCTCACGAAGATGTCTTTTATTTATAATATATATAATTTGTTGGCTACACAATATAGAAATCAGTTTATAAAATATTTTAATTCCGAAGGGGTTTATGTATATACTAGACGTCACAAGGAGCTTCCTCCATGTTGAGTTCATCACCTCGAGTAGGCCGATGACCCATGTTTTATTTTTATTTTATTAAAAATTTAACACGTTTAATCAATTTCCTACGGTCGCTGATAATTTAATTACGTTAAACACCTTAACTAGAGGCCCGTGTCAAGAGGGGAACAACATTCTGGTCATTTATGATCTTTTGTTTTTCTTATATATGACCATCTTTGAACAGCACCAAATTGAAGACAATAAAATTTTATCTTGCGTTCGTCTCTGTTGGTAGGTTCGGGTCCTGAAGTTCCCAACAGTCCCTTTGCCCCCTTACGTACCTGACCACACATTCATGGCTTCCCCATAGGCCAAAGAACCGCCCTTGCAAAAAATGTCAGATAGACCTGAACCAACCAATCAACTGCTTGTATTACAGTAGTCCACTCAGTTATTTTCCCAGCCGACGACAATTTATTGAATTGCTTATTATTACTAGGAGCTTGTAATAAAGTAGTTAAGTTCAGACCTGTTTGGGAACAGTATATACACTAATACAAATGCAAGGAATCCCGAGAGAGATGAGAAGAGGAGAGGAGAGGACCCGAGAGAGAGAGAGAGAGAGAGAGAGAGAGAGAGAGAGAGAGAGAGAGAGAGAGAGAGAGAGAGAGAGAGAGAGAGAGAATTTAATGTTTTTTACAAGGTTTATCACAGGCGTAATGTGTTTACTGTAATTGTCTATATATACACACACACACATATATATATATATATATATATATATATATATATATATATATGTAATATACATATATATATATATATATATATATATATATATATATGTGTGTGTGTGTGTATATATATATGTATATATATATATATATATATATATATATATATATATATATATATATATATATATGAACCCATAAAAACACCCAAAATATAGAAAATATAGAAAATAAGTCTATACTTCAGAGACTGCTGAAATATAGTATACTTGCGTTCTATAATTTGACGTTTTATATGTTCCTTTTATTTTAATGGAATTCTGTTGTAACAACATTTTTACCAGTGATATATATATATATATATATATATATATATATATATATATATATATATCATATATATCCAAACTGTCGTAACGCGTTATGCAATCATGTGGTAAAGGGTAAGATCTACTATGTATACTTGTGGCAGGTGGGAGGGAAGGGGGGTAGGGGTGGGGTTGTATGGGTAACCCCTCCCTACATACCCTCTCTTCTGTAGATCATTTTACTGGGTCAAGTAGCGTCAAGGAACACGGAACGGTTGACCGCGGAGTGAGGGAAGTATTGTGCTACGCGTAAGATGATAGTGATAGGTTACTACCGTCGTTGCATAATCGTTGTACCGTTTCATAAGAAGTTTACGATGATTATAATGATAATAATTATATACTGAAGGAATGTATTCTGCTTATTTCTGGACTTAGAGGCTTACTGGGAGATCATAAAATATTGGTTTTCGTGATGTTTAGCCTAATTGTCTTTGCGTTTTGTTTGGTAATTATGGTTTTAATGGAGTGATGATACCTAAGAGGTTGTTTGATGGCCATTTGCAATATATGATAGCCGGTCTAGTATGCTGTTATGCAATTAGTACGATGCTTTTCAGGAAATATTTTACAATGCCATTGAAATCTCTCTCTCTCTCTCTCTCTCTCTCTCTCTCTCTCTCGTTTTACATATATTACTCATACAAAATTCCACAACCTTCCTACCTGGACTCAGACTTGTGACTCAATATAGCTGAAGACGGTCTGAGCAGACCAACAGTCCCTGCTTTGCTGCTCATTTTCGGTGAAAGATGAACGAATCCTCGTGTTATCGAGACAAAAATCCACTTCCACCTCTTCCCTCCTGCTCAGTTTTCCTGCTTAGCAGTTTACCTGCTACTCTCTGAGGTTTCTGCTACGCGGAACAGCCGAATGTCAACTTGCGCGCGAAGTTTCACTCCCATTTCCTGCAAGTTTCTGGGGACTCCGTTTATACCCTCTGCCGCTAGAGGGCAGGAATCGGTTAGGAGGTGGCTTCAAGGTTCATATATGTATAAGTAGAGTTGTTGTTGATTTAGATGAAGCTGGCCTTATATAGCCAGCACGGGCTATTGCTCATAGAGCAGCCCGTAGGTCTAGCGTAAGGCTCAAATAAACTGCTTCTCAACCCACAGTAATTTCATGGTTTTGTCTGCCCGTCGAACAAATGAAATCGAGTTCCACACAGGATCATTTAGACACGTATCCTCTCAGCTTGTTACGAACGCTCGCACTTTTCTTTTTCCAATGAGAAACTTAGGCATTCCCGCTCATCATGGTGATTCCCACTTGGTGGACTGACTGGCTCTATAGAACTTCTTATCGCGTTCTAGCTGCTATAGTTGTCAAAGTGGTGCCGTTCATCTGCTTGGGGTTCTTCCGATGTCTAAAAGTTCCAACGCGTCACCTGGAAGAAGAAGAAGAGGAGAGGAAACCATTAGCACAGAGTGAATTCAACTTCTCAGTCGAAGGCTACAAAATTTGAGCTGAAAATCTCGTTTCTCTGGTCAATACCTTTGCAAGTTTTCCCCAGGATGTGTGATTAACATCGTGTTGCATTTGGGATACAGTGAATGAGTAGGATTGAACTTTAAATGGGATATTTGACGAAAATATGGTGTTTCCATTAGACCCATAGCCTGTGTTTGGTTTGGCCTTTGCAGTCTTGTCACAGTCTGCGTTTCAAGAACTCTGGTTTTAATCGAAATTCTTTAAATAAAAGAAATATTTAATGTCTACTATATTAATCATACATTTCTGAAACTAACTACGATTCCTGGCTCTTTAGCGAATATGCAATGATTATTCCCGTATATCAGTTTTCCTTACGTTTTAATGATTTATATATATTTTTATCTTTTGCTGAATTTTTTCCCTCTTCCACTTACCGATCTCAATTTTATGTATTTCCTATCATATTCTGCATCGTCTTTTAAAAGTGAACACCATAACATTCTTTGGAAGCTTGGACTTCATGGGTTTATAGAGATATTGTAGAGGCATTGATTACATTCATGGATTTCGTAGGAAATGCTAAATGGAACACTTGAAACAAATCAGTGACGTTCTTGCTGCAATCTGAAGAGTGGAGGTTACAGAGATATTAGTATTAATTGGGTCAAAGAATAATTCACTTATGTCACAATATGAGAACGAAAAGATAGGATACAGAAGATTATATATATATATATATATATATATATATATATATATATATATATATATATATATATATATATTATGTACGTATATACACATACAAATATACATTAGACGAATTTTGTATGAAAGAGAAAAACACGGTCAGAACTTGACATTCACGCAGAGAGAGGAGAGAGAGAGAGAGAGAGAGAGGCGCAATAAAATTGACGATCAATTGGAAAAGATGGCACAGAACAATGCAGGAAAGACGTCCAATGTATTTTGTATTTTATTCTATAAAATCAGAGACGTTACGTAGCTAGTCAAGAAAACTGATTGTATATCACTTTTGTAATGGCCAGAGTTGCTAACATTGCCTAAAACGAAACGAAATATACTAAAGACGACGGAATTGAGAAGTGGACTGGCAACATTTCCACCCCTTCCCTCCGCCCCAGCCGTCTACTACATCCCTCCCTCCCTCCCTCCCTCCCTCTACCTGCCCCTCCAAAACATCCCAGCTCCCCTCTCCTCTGTCCTCTCCAACAGCTCCATCGACAACCTTAAAGTGAAGTGAAATTCATTTCCATCGGACGCGCTTTTAATCATTTCTCTCTCTCTCTCTCTCTCTCTCTCTCTCTCTCTCTCTCTCTCTCTCTCTCATGCGTGCGCGCACACATTCGATGGAACCAGCAGCTCACTGAGCGTCCCTCACTTAAAGCTGCGTTAGAGGTAACGGCGGACGGTACGTCATTTTATCTCTCTTCTCTCTCTCTCTCTCTCTCTTCTCTCTCTCTGTCTCTCTCTCTCTCTCTCTCTCTCTTTTGGAGATCCCCCACCCCCCTTCCCCAGGTCCTCCTTCTACCCCTTGGGCTATCAATCTCCCCTAGTAGTAGTAATGCCACCGTTTCCAATCGAGTTCGCTGACTGACGACGGTTTCGAAGCGTAATATTAGCCGTTTTAGGTCAATATCTTGAGGGTCAGGTTGTTGTTGTTGTTGCTCTAAGATCAAGCCGGCTGTATATGTATATGCCAGCACGGGCTCTTGCTCCTTCGACGATAGCCCGTGTTCATTGTTATCGTTACATTATTGGAGGTTGTGAGTCTAATGCTGTATCGTAAGGTTAAGTCTAAATTCGATGTCTTACACTGTCCTGACCGCGGACCTGATTCTCCTCCTCCAGTTGGTCAGGTGAGCATTCCGGGGGGGTCATTACAATCCTCTCGTTGTCTCTTGACCGTAGGCTACGTCCGTGACGTCGTCAACGTCGGTCTAATATAATCGGCGTCAACTGCTTAGCACGTCAGTGACGTCACAATCGGTCTAATATAATCATCGTCAACAGGCTCTCGTTCCGATTCAGCTCGGCTGAAATGTCAAAATGCCTAATTCTACGTCAGATACGGCCTGGGTCTCGAGTCTAATGATGAGAGACTTTTTTTTTATATAAATATATATTTTTTTTTTGAATTATTGTTGATGCAACAGATGGTCTTGGCTCGTGAATTACGTGAGGGTATCAAAAGCGGCCAGCCATGTTTCAAATAGACCTTTTAATGGCGTTCATCTTTGTTATCTTTTGATGTATTTTACGATTTTGCAGACTATAATTCATTTGTATATCTTCAGAGAGAGAGAGAGAGAGAGAGAGAGAGAGAGAGAGAGAGAGAGAGAGAGAGCTGGAAGCTGCCTAATTCATTGCTTAGTCAGAGAGAGAACACTAGGCTGATTATAATCGAATGCTCTGGGAACAGTTCGTTGCGTTCGGGAATAGATGCTGTTTAATTTTGCTACTCTTCTCTTCTCTCTTCTTCGTCATCTCACCTCTCTCGTCCTCTCTCATCTCATCTCTTCTCTTTTGTGTCTGGCCACTACCGACCGTATCTGTCCTTACCTTACAGACCTTACATCTTGTTCGGGTTGCCCCAGGTCCCTCAGTGTGAGGCACCTCTAATGTCTACCAGAGAGTTGCTAGTACATCTTCCGGTATATTTTGCATCTTCCAATCTTGGATGGTCTGGGATGCAGTTTAGAAATATATTTGTCGAGCTTATTCTTAAACACATCTACGCTCACTCCTGATATATTCCTCAGATGAGCTGGCAACGCATTGAATAGACGCTGCATTATCGATGCTGGTGCGTAGTGGATTAATGTCCTGTGTGCTTTCCTTATTTTTCCTGGTATAGTTTGGGCACTATTAATCTACCGGTCTGCTTGCTCTTTCTGATATTTTTAGTTGTTCCATGATATTTTCTGCTATTCCTTCTATCTGTTTCCATGCCTGAATTATCATGTAGCGTTCTCTTCTCCTTTCTAGACTATATTAATTTTAAGAATTGTAGTCTTTCCCAGTAGTCTAGGTCCTTAACTTCTTCTATTCTAGCTGTAAAGGACCTTTGTACACTCATCTATTTGTGCAATATCCTTTTGATAGTGTGGGTACCATATCATATTGCAATATTCAAGTGGACTACGAACATATGTTTTTTCTTTTATAAAGCATAATCATGTGTTCAGCTTTTCTTGTTTTGAAGTGGCCGTAAACAACATTCCCATTTTTGCTTTACATTTTGCCAACAGAGTTGCTATTTGATCATTGCATAACATGTTCCTATTCATCATCACACCAAGGTCTTTAACTGCTTCCTTATTTGTGATGGTCTCATTATTAGGTCCCTTATATGCATATAGCTTTCTTTCTCTGTCTCCATAATTTATTGATTCAAATTTGATCAGAGTTGAATACCATCCTATTTACCTCTGCCCAATCATATACTTTGTTAAGGTCTCTTTGTAGAGCGGTTCCTATCTTCATCACAAGTAATTTCTCTACTTATTCTTGTGTCCATCTGCGAAACTACTCACTACCGAATCCTTCACATTATTGTCTATGTCTCAATATAATAACAAACAGTATTGCAGCTAACACCGTACCTTGCGGCACACCGGATATTACCTTGACTTCATACCGATTTCTCGTCGTTTGCAATAACTATCTGTTTTCGTGTTGTGAAAAATTCTTTTAACCATCTTCCTACTTTATCCACGATATTGTGTTTCTAATTTTCTTCGCTAATATATTATGGTCTACTTTATCAAAAGCTTTTGCAAAGTCTAAATAAACCACATCTGTTTCATTTCCGCTTTTCATATTTTTGAATATGTTCTCACGGTGGACTAACAGTTGGGTTTGTGTACTTTCTTTTCCGGGTACGAAACCATGTTGTCCTTTATTAAACAAATTATTTTTTATTAAATGTTTCTATATATTTTTCTTCATTACCCTTTCATACACTTTCATAATATGTGATGTTAGACTCACAGGCCTATAATTACTTGCCTCTAGTCTTGATCCACTTTTGAAAGTAGGGGGGGGGTAATATATGCTAATTTGTGCTCATCATAAATCTTGCCTGTATCTACACTTTGTCTTAATAATATTGCAAGTGGCTTTGCGATAGAATGACTACTTTCTTTAACAAAATAGCAGGAATTCCATCAGCCCTGCAGCAGCTCCATTTTTAATTTCATTAATAGCCTGCACAATATCAGCTTCATTAATATCTATGTCAGCTAAATATTCACTATTTCATCCCTTACTTCTATATCATTATCTTCATTATCTAGTTCTAGGGGTGAATTCTCTCTTATATCGTTCTGCCAGTATGTTGCAAATTTCCTTTTTTTCATTCGTTAATCTCACTCAATTCTCAGAGGGCCTATTTCTATTCTTCTTTTATTCATCTTCTTCGCATATGAGTATAATAGCTTGGGGTTTTGCTTGATATTTAATAGGGTTTTTTGGGTTTTTCTTCCAAGTCCCCGTTTTTCATTTTTTCTTTGATTGTATAATCTTTTGTTCTGCATTTTCTATCTTATTACTTTTTAGTTCTAATAACATTTCCATGCATTTTTTTCTTTTTGGGCAAGACCAATTTTTTCCACTTTCTGATTTTCTGGAACAAGATCCTTTCTGTCTCTTGGTATGCATGAATGATGTTTACTTTTTCTTCTTCGGTGTATATTTTTCCACTATTTTCTCCAATTTTATATAATATCTCCGTATTTACCCTTATGTCATCACTTACGAAAATGTTATCCCAATCTTTGTTTAATTCTTCATTAATTTCTGACCATTTTATATTTTTACTGTAGAAGTTGTATTTTCCATATCCTTCCCCACTTTTTCATTTCTTGCTTATCTCTATTTTCACTTGCTTTGGAATGAACTGTTAATTCTATGACATTATGGTCTGAAAATATTCGCATTATAAACTATTATTTAACATATTCATCTCGTTCACAAATACTAGGTCTAAAGTATTTCCTTCTTGTTGGCAGGTGATTTATTTGTTGAATGTTGTATTCTAGTAGATATCTAATAGCTTTCAAAATTGCCTCTTATCTTCTGCACTACTCATTACTCTCTTTTTTATATGTATAAGTACAACCACAATCTCCTATTCGTTCTTTCCATTCTACGAAAGGAAAGTTGAAGTCACCAGATAGGAGAATAGTCCAGTCCTTGTGATTTCTACATATATCATCCAATTTTTCAATTATTAAGTCAAATCTAGTTTAGTATTAGGAGGTCTATATATTACTATTGTTCATCAATTTTTCAGATTCAAATTCTACCGCTATTAGTTCACAGTCTGAGTTACTATATTTCTCATATATTTTTTCCTTGTGTTTTTTTTGTCTTTTCCCATATATTGCGGTTCCCCCTTGATTCCTATTTTTTTCTATCTGATCTATAAGTTTGGAACCCTTTTATTTGATCATCATTCCCAGTTCTCTTGGGAATACCAGGTTTCACTTATATTCATTATATCTATTTTCTTTTCATTTTGGGTTAGTTCTTCTAAGTACTCTAGTTTTTCTTTTTGAGTTACTCGTAACTAAACCCTGCGCATTCATCACTATGATGGTTTGCGTGTTTTCTCCTTCATTTAATACTCGGTAGTAATAAGGATTTTCCCATGTCTCTTTCCTGTTCTGGTATGTTGTTCTTTTTTTCATTTCCAGAAATTCTGACATTAAAAAATCCAACTTTTCCATAATATTTGATCTGTCCTTCATCATAATTATTCATTTGTGTCTGAATCTGCAATTTTCTCCGTTTCTGCAATATCCTCTTGCATAATAAATACAGTTATATCTCTTTCTAGCAAATCACAGATTTGCTAGAAAGAGACAGAGAGTGTGTGAGATCCCGATGCAGGTGGGGGGGGGGGGGGGGGGGGGGAGAGAAAAGGTCATAAGTCAGAGAGAGCCAATAAGGTGTACCAAGACAAAGGTTCCATCGGTTCTGTCGGAGGTGCCTTATCATCGTCAGCTGACTTGCGCGCCGTTTCTCACGAGATTAAAGGAAAAAATAAGACTCTCTCTCTCTCTCTCTCTCTCTCTTCTCTCTCTCTCTCTCTCTCTCTCTCTATATATATATATATATAATATATATATATATATATCTGTATGTATATATATATATATATATATATATATATATATATATATAATGTGCACTGGGTTATTTATGTACCAGTGGCGTCTGTGATGCTTTCATGATGGTCACCCATCCAAGTAGTGAATTTCCTCCTCTCAAGGTTCCTCCAGTCTCCACGAAACTAATGAATTTGATTAAAAAAAAGAAAAAATAGTAACCCAAAAGTGACTTTGGACATATGATACGGAACTGGAGAGAGCTGGACTTCTCTGGACATTAAATGAAAGTCCAAGAAGACCCCCTCCCACCCCCAAAATAAATAAAAAGTCCGAAATAAAAGCTTGGCGCTGCAGCATCTGTTGCACCAAACGAGACACCCAACATATATTATTGGAGGAAGAGTCTAAAATTACCATGTCAGATATGGAGGCTCACACACACACACACACACAACACACACACACACACAGACACCAGAGAGAGAAGTCATGAGAGAGAGAGAGAGCTACTTCAACACTGTTGGAAATCAGGAGAGGAGAGAGAGAGAGGGAGGAAGGGAGTGGCTACTTTCAACGTTAGATGTCATGAGAGAGAGAGAGAGAGAGCGGGGGGCGGGCTACTTTCAACACTGTTGGAAATCAGGAGAGAGAGAGAGAGAGAGAGGGAGTGGCCTACTTTCACGTTAGATGTTCATGAGAGAGAGATAGAGAGGGGGGCGGGGGGGGTGCGCTCTTTCAACACTGTTGGAAATCAGGAGAGGAAGAGAGGAAGAGAAGGGAGAGAAGAGAGGAGAGAGAGAGAGAGAGAGGGGGGCACTTCTTGTATTCCACTTCTTCACCGGAATGCTCCAACCTGTTGTAACCAAATCGGGAAGTTTTTTAAGCAGTTTTTCTCTCTTCGTTTTGCATTCACACAAAAAAAGGCATAACCAGTGTTTAAGTTATAACCAAACCCTATCATGTATTTTAAAGTGATACACACGTATACGCGTACAAAACATATTCTTATACACACTTATACGCGTACAAAACATATTCTTATACACTTATATGGATACAAAACTATTCTTATACACACTTATACGCGTACAAAACATATTCTTATACACACATATACACATACAAAACATATTTTTATGTACACTTATACACGTACAAAACATATTCTTATGCACACTTATACGCGTACAAAACATATTCTTATGTACACTTATACGTGTACAAAACATATTCTTATACACACTTATATGCGTACAAAACATATTCTTATACACACTTATATGCGTACAAAACTATTCTTATACACACTTATACGCGTACAAAACATATTCTTATACACACTTATACGTTTACAAAACATATTCTTATACACACGTATACACGTACAAAACATATTCTTATGTACACTTATATGTGTACTAAACATATTCTTATACATTAAAGCACTTAGATTAATCATCTCAAATTTATGTTACAACCCAGTGGTCTAGAGGCGCCTGCTTACAGTACACCTCCCGTGGTGCACTGGCCTCTTTTTGCCAATCAATTAAAATTGTTGGGACCATTTGCCACAATTTTTACGAGCAGGGTAGGGAGGGGGTCTGTACCCCTCTGATATAACACATAACATCCTGCCTTCTATTATCCCTTCACAGAGTGCCAGAAGTTACTGAGAAAATAAATCGTACACCAATATTATATACTTTTTTTTTCTTTTTTTAAAGAGCAGCTTCCGCCCATAAACACAGGACCTCTCTACGAGATCAAGTCTAGGGAGGTATAGATCTTAGATGGCTTTTTGAACGGTATCGATACTCGGGTGGTACGACTTGGACGTAAACAAAAGGGGGTGCGATTCGACCCAGTGTGGGGAGTGTTGGTTAAGCCTCACCAAAAACTAACGGGGAAATATTATAAACTATAACTCGTGTATGTTGTAGGGGAGGAGGGTGGAAAGGGGGTTGGGTTGCTTAGGAGAGGCCACTGATTGTACTGTATACTATATCTCTCGCAAGATAAACACTAGACGAGCGTAGAGGAATAAAAAAAAATAAAAAGGTAACTTGGATTAGCTTAAGGTGACACGCAAAACAGGATGTAATAAGACCTGCCAAAAGAGTTTCCACTCGGGTGATCTCCCCCTACTCTCTCTCTCTCTCTCTCTCTCTCTCTCTCTCTCTCTCTCTCTCTCTTTCATCATTGCCCTGGGACGCCTTCAACATATCGACGAATCTCATTCCGTTTCCCGATTCGATTCCTTTGTAACGGCACACCCGCGGCCCCCCCAACCCCTTTTTTAATTTTATTTTGATGTTACGTCTCTAACTGCACCTCATAACACAGAGAGAATGATGTCATTTCTCTCCAGTGTAGCGTCATGTAATGCTCCAATTGTCGCTCTTTCGTTATGTGTGAATGAATTGTTAAGTATCAGTTTTACAGTGGAACAATTTCATCGAGGACGCAACGCATCACTATCTAAAAACAATTGTCACTGTATTTCGGCAATTCATTATCATTTTCATATGTTTATTTATCAATTCGTTTCATTTATGCTTTCTTTTATAATAAATGATCCCTTCTCTCTGTACGTCGTATTTATCATCTTCTGTAGCGTCTTTCAAATGATCGAGTTCTTTGGAAGCTTGAATAACCTCAAGTCAGTGGCCCCTGTGGTGGGCTTCTTGTTCCACATAAACACACTACGGGCTTCTCTATGAGCAAGGGCCCGTGCTGGCTACATAAGACCAGCTTAATCTCAAAATCAACGCCTTGATATATTCTGTGTAAACTCTTTCGTGTCTCTGTATTTTAACTCCTGGAAGGTTTATATACCCCAAGGCCTTGATATACCCAAGGTATCTCCCTTATTCTATATACCTTGGATATACCCTTCTGTGCCCTGCCGTACTTATGTCACTAACTGCGACGTTTTCTTTCTCCGGAACCGCCCTTGATTTTGAGAATTCTCTCTCTCTCTCTCTCTCTCTCTCTCTCTCTCTCTCTCTCTCTCTCTCTCTCATTTAACGCATCAGGCGTTCATCCTCGATTCAGAAGGTTTTATAGCTTGAAAACGTGAGGTATACAGGCGAATTTTTCTTCTCTGGAACAGTCCTTGATATTAAAAGTCTCTCTCTCTCTCTCTCTCTCTCTCTCTCTCTCTCTCTCTCTCTCTCTCTCTTTGCTCCTGGAGATAAGTGTGCACACGATGTCTCCTCTTAGTATGGCCTAACAAGTCTTTGAGGCATCCTGATCTTTGTAAACTCTTGTAACTCTCTCTGAGTGTCTTTTGAGACATCCTAATCTTTGTAACTCCTTGTAACTCTCTCTGAGTGTCTTTTGAGACATCCTAATCTTTGTAACTCCTTGTAACTCTCTCTGAGTGTCTTTTGAGACATCCTAATCTTTGTATCTCCTTGTAACTCTCTCTGAGTGTCTTTTGAGACATCCTAATCTTTGTAACTCCTTGTAACTCTGTGAGTGTCTTTTGAGACATCCTAATCTTTCTACCTCCTTGTAACTCTCTCTGAGTGTCTTTTGAGACATCCTAATCTTTGTAACTCCTTGTAACTCTCTCTGAGTGTCTTTTGAGACATCCTAATCTTTGTAACTCTCTCTGAGTGTCTTTTGAGACATCCTAATCTTTGTAACTCTCTCTGAGTGTCTTTTGAGACATCCTAATCTTTGTAACTCTTTGTAACTCTCTCTGAGTGTCTTTTGAGACATCCTAATCTTTGTATCTCCTTGTAACTCTCTCTCTGAGTGTCTTTTGAGACATCCTAATCTTTCTACCTCCTTGTAACTCTCTCTGAGTGTCTTTTGAGACATCCTAATCTTTGTTCCTCCATGTAACTCTCTCTGAGTGTCTTTTGAGACATCCTAATCTTTGTTCCTCCTTGTAACACTCTGTGAGTGTCTTTTGAGACATCCTAATCTTTATTCCTCCTTGTAACTCTCTGTGAGTGTCTTTTGAGACATCCTAATCTTTGTTCCTCCTTGTAACTCTCTCTGAGTGTCTTTTGAGACATCCTAATCTTTGTTCCTCCTTGTAACTCTCTCTGAGTGTCTTTAGAGACATCCTAATCTTTGTAACTCCATGTAACTCTCTCTGAGTGTCTTTTGAGACATCCTAATCTTTCTACCTCCTTGTAACTCTCTCTGAGTGTCTTTTTGAACATCCTATCTTTGTACTCCTTGTAACTCTCTCTGAGTCTTTTACAATATCCTAATCTTTCTACCTCCTTGTACTGCTCTCTGAGTGTCATTTTGAGACATCCTAATCTTTGTTCCTCCTTGTAACTCTCTCTGAGTGTCTTTTGGAGATCCTAATCTTTCTAGCCTCCTTGTAACTCTCTCTGAGTGTCTTTTGAGACATCCTAATCTTTTGTACTCTCTTGTAACTCTCTGGGAGTGTCTTTTTGAGACTCCTAATCTTTGTAAGCTCCTTGTAACTCTCTCGGAGTGTCTTTTGAGACATCCTAATCATTGTAACTCCTTGTAACTCTCTCTGAGTGTCTTTTGAGACATCCTAGTCTTTGTAACTCCTTGTAACTCTCTGGGAGTGTCTTTTGAGACATCCTAATTATTGTAACTCCTTGTAACTCTCTGGGAGTGTCTTTTGAGACATCCTAATCTTTGTAACTCCTTGTAACTCTCTCTGAGTGTCTTTTGAGACATCCTAATTTTTGTAACTCCTTGTAACTCTCACTGATTGTCTTTTGAGACATCCTAATCTTTGTTCCTCCTTGTAACTCTCTGGGAGTGTCTTTTGAGACATCCTAATCTTTGTAACTCCTTGTAACTCTCTCTGAGTGTCTTTTGAGACATCCTAATCTTTGTAACTCCTTGTAACTCTCTGTGAGTGTCTTTTGAGACATCCTAATCTTTTTACCTCCTTGTAACTCTCTCTATTTAAGAAATAATAGTTTATTATGCGATTATTTCAGACCATAATGTCATAGAATTAACAGTCCATTCAAAGCAAGTGAAAACAGAGATAAGCAAGAAATGAAAATGTGGGAAGGATATGGAAAATACAACTTCTACAGTAAAAATATAAAATGGTCAGAAATAAATGAAGAATTAAACAAAGATTGGGATAACATTTTCGTAAGTGATGACATAAGGGTAAATACGGAGATATATAAAATATTAGAGAAAATAGTGGATAAATATATACCGAAGAAGAAAAGTAAACATCAGTCATGCATATCAAGAGACAGAAGGATCTTGTTCCCTAAAATCAGAAAGTGGAAAAAAGGTCTTGCAAAAGAAAAAAAATGCATGGAAAGTTATAGAACTAAAAAGTAAGATAGAAAATGCAGAACAAAAGATTATACAATCAAAAGAAAATAAAAAACGGGACTTGGAAGAAAAAAACCCTAGTAAATATCAAGCAAAACCCCAAACTATTATACTCGTACACGAAAAAGATGAATAAAAGAAGAATAGAAATAGGCCCTCTAAGAATTGAAGGGAGATTAACGAATGAAAAAAAGGAAATATGCAACATATTGGCAGAACGATATAAGAGAGAATTCCCCCCTAGAATTGATAATGAAGATAATGATATAGAAGTAAGGGACAAAAATAGTGAATATTTAGCTGACATAGATATTAATGAAGCGGATATTGTGCAGGCTATTAATGAAATTAAAAATGGAGCTTCTGCAGGTCCTGATGGAGTTCCTGGTATTTTGTTAAAGAAAGTAGTTCATTCTATCGCAAAGCCACTTGCAATATTATTAAGACAAAGTGTAGATACAGGCAAGATTTATGATGAACACAAATTAGCATATATTACCCCTACTTTCAAAAGTGGATCAAGACTAGAGGCAAGTAATTATAGGCCTGTGAGTCTAACATCACATATTATGAAAGTGTATGAAAGGGTAATGAAGAAAAATATTATAAAACATATAATAAAAAATAATTTGTTTAATATAGGACAACATGGTTTTGTACCCGGAAAAAGTACACAAACCCAACTGTTAGTCTACCATGAGAACATATACAAAAATATGAAAAGCGGAAATGAAACAGATGTGGTTTATCTAGGCTTTGCAAAAGCTTTTGACAAGG
>NC_061105.1:3507376-3619876 GCF_015104395.2 Macrobrachium nipponense | reverse complement strand
TGTAAGGGGTTAAGTTTCATGGGAAAGAAAGGAGGTTGGGAGGAGAGGGGGGGGGGGGGCAACCTAGCTTTTCGGGTGTCCTATACTGCGCTGGAGCAACCTAGCTTTTTGGGTGTCGCATACTGCGCTGGAGCAACCTAGCTTTTCGGGTGTCCTATACTGCGCTGGAGCAACCTAGCTTTTTGGGTGTCGTATACTGCGCTGGACAACAGCTTTTTTTGTGTCGCAAACTACACTGGCGCAACTTAGCTTTTTGGGTGTCGCATACTGTGCTGGAAGAACCTAGTTTTTTGGGTGTCCTATTTTGCGCTGGAACAACCTAGCTTTTTGGGTGTCACATACTGCGCTGGAACAACCTAGCTTTTCGGGTCTCCTATTTTGCGCTGGAACAACCTAGCTTTTCAGGTCTCCTATTTTGCGCTGGAACAACCTAGCTTTTCGGGTGTCGCATACTGCGCTGGAACAACCTAGCTTTTTGGGTGTCGCATACTGCGCTGGACAACAGTTTTTTTTGTGTCGCAAACTACACTGGAACAACCTAGCTTTTCGGGTGTCCTATACTGCGCTGGACAACCTAGCTTTTTGGGTGTCCTATACTGCACTGGAGCAACCTAGCTTTTTGGGTGTCCTATACTGCACTGGAGCAACCTAGCTTTTTGGGTGTCTATACTGCGCTGGAGCAACCTAGCCTTTTGGGTGTCCTATACTGCACTGGAGCAACCTAGCCTTTTGGGTGTCCTATACTGCGCTGGAGCAACCTAGCTTTTCGGGTGTCCTATACTGCGCTGGAGCAACCTAGCTTTTCGGGTGTCATATACTGCACAGGGCACGTTGCTCTGTGTTATCCTGTTCTGTAAGAGGTTTGAAATAATAGAACTAATGACTCATACTGTTGGTAGGGCATTGTTGGGCACAAAGATGATGTCATCATCATGCCTTCCTTTACCACGGGACGTCATTAAGCCCATATTACACTTATCCGGTTTCCTACGGCGCCGTCGGTCGCGACGCTAGCATATGTTCAAGCCGGAGCGTGTGATAGCAAATTGGCCGTATGAACGCTCACCCACAGCCGGCCGGATGAACTTTCGCCAGTACTAAAGTTGGCCGTACGGCCGTCGTACGTCACGACTGAGGACGTAGCGTGTAATTGCTCACCGTATGGTATGACATCAGTCTGAGGCTGCACCTGTACATTTATGAACCTTGGATACTCTGGAATAAAGTTTGAAACTTCTTTATTTTTTTAAATTAACCTGGTATGAATGTCATACTAAAACAAGAAATTAGTTATTTGTGCAAAATAAACTTGCCTTCAGATATTTTGGGCCTAAACATTTGCAGATTGCTGCACATGTTTCTGGGATTATTGCACTGAGAGAAGGCTGCGATATAATTGTTGTAAACTTTAGATCGCTATATGTTCTTCCTGTAGCAAGAAATCTCAAAGTGGCTGAAAGACGCTCATGTGGACTAATTGCTTCTCTCATGCAAGTGTCCTTTTTTTCTATTAAAGGTGATACCTGACTTAAGAGTTCCAAATAAATGTGTCATGATCCATTCGCATGTATTAAACCAGTCATCTTTTGCTAGTGCTAGTTCTTCATTAAGTTAACATGAGAGTATTTTTGTTACGCAGCCAATGTTTGGACCAAATCTTCCTTTTTCTTGTTTTCACCTTCAAACAGCACGCTAGAGCAATAGCAACGAGATTGTCGTCGAGAGAACACATGTCACTCCTCCACCACAAACAGTGCCACACTCACCCACTTGCCACCGGCCGTTCAAATACGTGTAATAACTCTAGCCGTAGGCCAGAATTTTCCTACGGCGCCATAGGCCAGGTTGGCAGTAGGAAACCGGATACGTGTAATGGGGGCTTTATGCGTTGTTCAGGTCAAGGAGGCACCTTCGGCAATCACTGGAATTAGAGGTCAGGTCACTGGACTATGAGGTCACACCAATGGACTTCGAGATCACATCACTACAAGGTCACATAACTGGACTCTGAGGGCACTCACTATGACTTCACGGCCACATCTGTGGTCTTAGAGGTCACTTCACTGGACTCCGAGATCACACCTGGACTTCACAGCCACATCTGTGGTCTAAGAGGTCACATCACTGGACTCCGAGAGCAACCACTGGACTATGAGGTTTAATTCTGAAAATATGCCTATACCATATCCGAATTGTCTGAACGGCCCTTATTAATCATAGAATGATATTTTTATCATTATGTTCTACATTGGAGCTTCCTTTTAGAATTTCAATCGTTTTGCCTTTTTTGTTTTGTTGTTTTATTGCGTGTTTATGCATCTTAATGATTTGCCGTAACTGGAAGAGAATTTCTGAAAGAAAAACAACTAGACGTCCGTCTCACCCCCTCCCTCCCTCCCTCCCCACCCGCCTACTTATCCTCTCCTCAACCCCCCATTCATCGAATCCTTTTTATCCTCCCTCTCTCGAGAGGAACTGTTGAGCCAACTATAAATACTCCATAGAATACTCGAAGAAGAAGAAGAAGAAGAAAAGGAAGCTTATTCAAGAGGTCCCAACAATGTGACCTTGGAGGATTCCAACAATGGAGAGGGGATAAGCAAGCTCTTCAGAAGAGATCAAAACAAATAGTAGCAGCTCAGTCATTCTTTGAATGTCTCGCGCCATCGAAAGAGGATAAAAAAAAAAAAAAAAAAAAAAAACAATTGGGGCGCATTGGTGTGTATGGAAATGAAGTGGAAATTGAATTGGCTTGAATACATCATTTAGGCCAGAGGCCAAGAACATGTGAGGTCATTCAGCGTTGAAACGAAAACTGACAGTGAAAAGTTTGAAAGGGGATTATGATAAAATTAAAGTAATAAGTGTATCTCCCAACCCCCAACCCCGCCGAGCTAGGGCTCGAACCTGGGCCGTTGGTTTAGGTATACAAAGTGTTAGACCTTCGACTATTCATTTTGCATTAGGTATACATGTATGTATGTATGTATATAAACCCTTTATACATTCGGGAACTATATATCATAAAAGCTGAAAGTAGGTATCTTACCCTCCCCACCCCATTCTCTCTCTCTCTCTCTCTCTCTCTCTCTCTCTCTCTCTCTCTCCAGCAGGAAAATAAACGCAAATAAAATTCAGACAGTTAGGATAAACATAAAAATTCCAGTTGGTGTTGTTTTTTTTATAAAGCTGGCCTTATGTCAGCACGGGCCCTTGCTCATAGAGCAGCCCGCAGTATTAAAAAAAAGAAAAAAAAAATTCCAGTTAGCTGAAGTGACTTACAGAGAAGGACGTTCTCTCTCTCTCTCTCTTAATAGTAGGTATCCTTCACAGTCCATAGGGACTAAATTAGAAAAGAGTAAACATTACATTCAAACTTTTGTCCCCCCCCCCCCCCCCCTCCCCCCCCCCCACCCCCCCACACACACACAATAAAAATAAGACGAAACTCCCGGACGCTAATAAGGGCCACATTAACCTTTTGTCGCTCGGCAGAAATTTAAAGTCTCTCTGGCTTTCACACTGCTATTATTATTATTAATATAATACGAAAGGCCGAACGCCACCATACGCTGGGGGGAGGGGGGAGGAGGGCGGGGGGTGTTTCAAAAGCAAACTAATTTGGCATTTAATTAATCGGAAACTATTTAGCCCGGACAGAAATACGGGCGATCCCAAGAATCGTCCGATTCCTTGCAAATGTCAGCGAGGGCTGCTGCTGCTGATTATTATTCAACTGCGTATGATGAGCAACTTCGTCCTCGCCTTCGGGTTTGTCGTCCTGTTTTGTAGGAATAGAAAGAAAAAGATGACGTTTAGATCTCTTTTGTTTTCATTCCTTCTTCTTCTTCTTCTTCCTCGTTACGGTAGACGGTCTTGAGAGGGGGAGAAAGAGAGGCTAAGGCAAGCGACGTTTGCCTCCACAGCCAAGGCAATAAAGAGAATATGCCCCTGTACAAATCTCAAAGTTCAACTGGCACCGCTGCCGTGCTCAAATGAAGCCGCGCACTGGCTGGCGGTGTGGCCCTCTCTGGCGTTTTAGATTCCCGCTAACAATAATTGCTTATGTTACACGCACACAAGCACACAGGCACACAAACGCGCACACATGTATGTAAACAGTCCCCCTGAGGATGCTGTGCTGTTGGAACCTCGAAGAGTTCAAGCGAAGATGCGATGCCTTACTTCCCTTTAAACAGTTTATCTATTTATTTATTGAATTGTCTTCTTTTCTTTTCCCCATTATCCTCTGTAACTTCTTTCCAAAGACCACTCAATCTGTGGTTGGAATTTCAAGTCTGTATCCCTCAGGTATCCTTGTTCCATATGAACAGGGGTTCATCTCCTGAATAATTATGGTCTATATACAGCTAGATAGGTCACAATGGTGCCGATTTCTAAGCCGAGCGTTTTCAGGGAGTTGAATTGGTGTCCAGATGGTCCGCGGAAATTTTATGTGTGTCATATCTGTTAAATTAAATTCCCGTCAAAAGGAGGAGGGGGGACGGGTCTGTCATCACATCTGGAAAAGAGGAGAGACGACGCTGGACGGGACAGTGAACGAGGTTGACACTTGATTGATTATCATCCAAAGGCTGTGCTGGAATAGCTGAAGTGGATCTTAAATGAAAGCGAAACGTCTCCTCATACATTAACCAGACTGTTAAAGAGAAAGAGTGTCTTGGCAAGTCGGTCGCTAAACACATCGTCAGCGAGGAACACCACTAGAATCCACAGACATGTTCAATGAGAGACACCACTACGAATCCAGTACCAGCCTTCGGCGAGGAGGAGCCGACAGACGAAGCCGACGACGTAGACGCCCTACGGGGGGAATCCAAAACCCGCGGGAAAAAGTCAGCCGTTGCAGCGGTCAGCTTCAATGAGAGAGAGAAAGGAGCAGCTGCTGCTGCTGCTGCTGCTGCTGCCTGCAACGGACGACGGCGAAGAACACGACCCCAAAATTAAAGCGTAATGAAACCAAAGCGGATATACAGGTCAACTCTACAGAGAGAGCCGGGGCTTTGTTTACATTTTCCGTCCGCCATCTTGGATTTCTGGGTGGCTGGATGATCACATGGATTTCGAGGGGGATTTATGTCTAATTTCCATCAAGAGAGGAGGAGAGAGACTGTCGGAATTTGGCGTTAGACTTTCAAGGATTTTATGTTTGGAGAATTAATTTTTTTTTTTTCAAAAATGAAAATTTTCCCTTGAGCAACAGACAACGACGCCATATTGAGTTTCATCGTTCTGCTGGAATAAAGCAAATTGAACTATGGCCTCGTACAGCTATAGCTATTTTAATTATGGCACAATTTGCTCTTACTGCTCATAAAGTATCAAGAGTACAATGGCTGTTATACAGTACAATGCATGAAGAATATTGCTGGTTCCAGCATCAGCAATAGATGAGCATAACTATACTCTGTTTTTTTCCATCTGTCCACCCGCCTGTGGTGTTTGCGTATGGAAACACTGCGTCCCGGGCTTTAAATTGTACGCTGTGTAAGTTTTAGGTAAATAAAAGGATATCTTGGTGTACATTTGCAACTGAAAAGTGTTTTAATAATTTACTGTATGCGAATTACACCGTTAATATTCGAAATAGGATATTGTTATTATTGTTGAATGTAAGCTGAATGTAACTATCTAAAGCCCGGGCCGCAGTGTTACCATACGCAAACAACACAGGCGGGTGGACAGATGGATAAAAACAGAGTATAGTCAGTACTAAGATGGGTGACCTCTTGGAAATGCTGTTACCATTGGCAGGCCCCCATAGCTGATTGGATGACATCTAGAGTCTTCTAGCAGCGACTAGGAATGTGGGTACCATCTATTCCAGGACGAGGAAGAATCTTACCTTGTAAGTTGTATTTCAACAGAGATCGTTCACACTCACAGTAGATCCCTGTTCCCCTTTATCTGCCAAGAACAACCGGATTCTCTGAACAACAGCAGCAGCACCAAATGTGCAGTCAATATTTTTTGCCTTGATGTCGAACTTCTCCAAAGTTTCCTGAGGTCCTTTATTCCTTCTCACACCGTTGGACAGTGGAACAGCCTCCCTTCAGAGGATGTTGTGCAGTTGGAACTTCTTTAGAAGTTTCAAGGTTGGATTGGAACAACCTCCTTCAGAGGATGTTGTGCAGTTGGAACTTCTTTAGAAGTTCATTGTTACAGGGAACAAGCCTCCCTTCAGAGGATTGTGGGCAGTTGGAAAAACTTTTTAGAAGTTTCAAGCTTGGGGACAGTGGAACAGGCCATCCCCTTCAGAGGAGTTGTGCAGTTGGAACTCTTTAGAAGTTCAAGCGTTGGACAGTGGAACAACCTCCCTTCAGAGGATGGTGTTCGCAGGTGTTGGAAACTTCTTCAGAAGTCAAGCGTTGGACAGTGGAACAACCTCCCTTCAGAGGATGTTGTGCAGTTGGAACTTCTTTAGAAGTTCAAGCGTTGGACAGTGGAACAACCTCCCTTCAGAGGATGTTGTGCAGTTGGAACTTCTTTAGAAGTTCAAGCGTTGGACAGTGGAACAACCTCCCTTCAGAGGATGTTGTGCAGTTGGAACTTCTTCAGAAGTTCAAGCTGAAGGAGCCTAGGATTACAACTTGAATAATATTCTCCTTGCATTTGAATACCTTTTTGCTTTTTGGATGAGTGGGATCTCTTCTTTCTGGATTTCCCTTTACCCCCTCTTACTTCTTCCTAATGAACACCATATTCTTTGGAAGCTTGAATTTCAGGTCAGTGGCCCCTTTGCTGGCCTTGTTCCTTATGAATAGGTTGCATCTTCTGAATAAGAAGACGAAGAGGAGGAGGAGGAGGAGGAGGAGGAGGAGGAGGAGGAGGAGGAGGAGGAGGAGGAGGAGGAGGAGTGACACCACCTGAATTGGTCCTCTCCAAGGGGAATATAGCCTGTAGGTGGTGATAGTGTGATTGAACAGCTAAACCAGGGTTTGTAAGGTGATGTCAGGTTCTGAAGAAGGTGCGAGAAGTGGTGTATTACTGGGGAATTATGTTACTTGCTGCATTGCAGGAAAGTGTATTGTAGAGGGAACGCATTACCTGCTTGAAAATTCTCTCTCTCTCTCTCTCTCTCTCTCTCTCTCTCTCTCTCTCTCTCTCTCTCTCTCGACCACGAACACAAGATGGGCGGAGGTCGATCATCTTCCATCTTGTGTATGAAACCGCAAAAAACCGGAATCTGCCAAAATGGTTTCGGGTGTCTCATTAACACCTCAGGATTCCTTTCTGCTTAAAAGCAAAAAAATGTGCCATGTCTAGACAGAATCACCGAGGGAGCTAGGGTGTATATATAAGAAATGTGTAAGAGTATGCAGACGGGAGAGTGACTGGATTGGGGGTATAAGTGGGCCTGAATTGGAGTTATTGTATGCCTCCATGGCCGTTTCAATTTCCTCATGGATGGAGGTATGCAAGTAAGCAGAGATAGGAAATTAGATGCCTGTGCAAAGCTGTGGGATGAAATTTAATTTTTAATATTGCGGAAAGGGTAATATATTGCAGATGATTCAGTACTGATTGGTGACACTGCGAAGAAACTGCAGAAACTATTGAAAGAATTTGAAGTTGTTAGTGAATAGAAACCAAGAAGATGGAGGAGTGAATATTAATTTGGATGGCGGAAGAAGGGAAACACTTGATTCGCCAAAACGGGAGTTTACGGAGCGACTGTTGAACTAACTCATGCTCTCAGGAAGTTAGGTGTGCATGTTGAATCAAAATGAAAGAAATAGGTTGAAATTGCTGAATTGCGTTGTTTGTGCAGTACTTACAACCTGAGAATAATGGTAAGTGTGATTCGTATTGGTCTTTGTAGGTGAATGGTCGAAAATCTGTTTCTAGATGGCTTGGGCCATGCTGAGAAAATGGGTGACGGCAGGAGGAGGAGTAAGAGTAGGAGGATGAGTAGGCTTTGAAGGTCCTCACGTTCTGTATATACCTGTACGGCCTTCAGCAACTGCCTGGAAACGATTTATTTCCCGTTCCAGAACTTTGCCATAACGAATTTATATCAGGCGTCCTCTTCACTTGCTGCTTCAACTATTCCAGTTTCCAGTTTCATTGCTGCGTTTCCGTTTGGTGAAACGTCGTTCCTGTGTCCGGGTTTACAAGTTATTTTCATTATATACGTCTCGAGTGTTGAGTGGCTAGTGTGGATCTCCTTTTGAATGCGCACCTCGTGGAAAGCTCTGTTTTCGAACAAGTCAGTATCTTTTGAATGAGATATTATTCTTTCTTTTAAATCTTCACCTGAAAACCATTATGGACAGAGAAGCGCCTCGGTGGCGTGGTTGGTATGGTGTTGCCGCCCCACCTCGCTGGTCGCGAGTTCGATTCTCGTCAGTTCCATTGAGGAGTGAGAGATGTGTATTTCTGGTGATAGAAGTTTACTCTCGACGTGGTTCGGAAGTCACGTCAAGCCGTTGGTACCGTTGCTGAATAACCGCTGGTTCCATGCAACGTAAACACACCATACAAACAAACAACTATGGACAGAGAGAGAGAGAGAGAGAGAGAGATAAAGAAAAGCCTCTACCTTCATATTGAATACAGGAATTCAACCCAGTGCTTATTTCATGCCTTGTCAGTCTATCTGTATCTATCTATCAAATGCCAATGCCATCATGATTGACAGAAAGGCATACAACCCATACCTGCCCGCCGGAGGTCGGGGGTCTAGTCATCAAAGCGTTGATTGATCGAGTTGTCCCTGTAATAAATTAGCGTCGCAGCCAAGGAGGACGTTGGGGACGGTGACTGGGATGTTCCGAAACACACAAACACACACACACACACTCACACATATATATATATATATATATATATATATATATATATAATATATATATATATATATATATATATATATATATATATATATATATATTATATATAAATATATATATAGATATATATATATATATATATATCTTTAACTTAGATGACATACTGAAGGGTCGATTATTTCTTCTTGTCGGATTTGTAATCATTTCCTTCATGTCTCTTCTCTCCTTCCTCTGTCTCATTCTCTTGCATTTTCTCCCCTCTTCTTCTTCTTCTTCTTCTTCTTCTTTTCGCTGTTCGTCCACGATTGTCAATCGAATTTGCTGTGTTCGTTTTTTCTTATTACTTTTTTCTTTTATTGTCATTTCTTTCCTGTTCCTCTTCTTACTTTTTTATCTAATAGTACTACATACTTAAGTATGATTATATACTGGTGGTTTTATAATATATATATATTATATATATATAATACATATATATATATATTTAATCACAACTTCCTATATCCCCTCTACCGTCTGTCAGTTCGCATTAAAATATTATTTTATTATTATATTATTTTCTTTTTTACTTGCAAGTCAGTTGCCTGACTCCGTTCCATACCTGGAGAAAAGGAGGGGGAGGGGTGGAGGCCAGGGAGCTTTGTCCTCAGGTAAGTGCCCAGGTAGATAGATGATTATTACCTCAGTTTCAGGATCGTCTCTTCTCATTGTACCTAGTCTGGGACTGTCCCGTCTGTCTCAAAGACTGGAACGTGATGCTGTCAGCATCACGTACATCCAGTACATTCATTGCTGGTGATTAGCGGAAGTTTGTTGCAAGGTCTAGTATATTTGTTGCTTAGTGATTAGCCAAGGTTTGTTGCAAGGTTTGGTATACGCGTTGCTAGTGATTATAGCGAGGGTCTGTTGCAAGTCCTGAATATTGTTTGCCTGTCTGTTATATTTTTTGTTGGTGATTAGCGAATTTCTGTTGCGAGGTCTAATATATTTGTTGTTAGTGACCAGTGAAGGTTTATTGCAGGGTCTAATACATTTATTGCCATTTATGTCTAATTGATTGATCAACTTACCAGTTTATTTACCAATTTATATCTCTGTATTTCGCCTTCAGGTTATGTTTCCGTATGCCTTACATTTGCATATTATATATATATATATATATATATATATATATATATATATATATATATATATATATATATATTTATTGTAAGAAGCCCACTAAAATTCGGAAAAAATTGAAAGTTTTTTTTTTATTTAAGCTTTCGGAGAGTACATTCTCTCCCTCTTTCAGAAAGAGAAATAAACATAAACTGAAAACAACGGTCAAGGTAAAAGAAATAACATACAAGCAAAGGTTGTATCAGAATAACTGCCCTACGGTGGTTTGCCAATCTTGTTTAACAACTTAGCTACACTAACTACATGCTTTGTCATAATTGCATTACAGAAAAGGTCCAGTTTAAAATTACTCTTATATATATTCATAGCGTCAACATTTTGGATTAGAATAGATTCTAAAAGTTTTCTTTTTTCAGTGTTATTAACAACATTTATGTTTTTCATTTTGTCTAGGTTAACCATATGATTTTTACTTTGTCTATGTTGAAACGGCGTTGTTTTCATCACCTTTCCTTAATGAGTCACGATGTTGTCTTTTTCTTCTTTCAAAAATCAATCGTTCACCTATATGTTTTTATTACATGACAGGGAAATTTCGTTAATGCATCCTTTTGTTTTGTTTACATTTTTAACATTATTTGTTAGGTACTTTTTAACAGTGTTTGTATTCTTATATACTGGGACAATGTTGCAAAATTTCAAATATTCGTTTAAAAGTCCAGGGTTTGCTTTGGTTTGTGGTAAGACTAAAACACTATCATTATTACCTAGGAAGCTCACAAAGTTTATATATACGCTCTCAAGAATATATTAGAAATAACACCTATTTTGACATCGTCTGAATGGAAAGAAAAAGCCTGGATATATGACTCTGCATGGGTCGGTTTTCTATATACTGCATATTTAAACCTATTATCTTCTGAACGACATAATAAAGTGTCTAAGAAAGGTAACCTGTTATTATTCTCATTTTCTACTTTAATTTGGATACCATGGTGTAAGTTATTCAGTTGAGTTAGTAAATCTTCAACATTAATAAAATCTGGAATCAAAGCAAAAATATCGTCAACATAGCGAAACCAAACAATTGGAAAGTTAAAAATGGTGGGTAAAACTTCAGTTTCAAAACATTCCATAAACAAATTTGCTAAAACGGGTGATAACGGCGAACCCATGGGCAAGCCGAAAATCTGTGAGTAAAATTTACTATTACATCCAAAGTGACACTGTTCAATACAAATATTTATCAGATCAATAAATATACTTTTTGGTACAGGTAGATCAATATTAAGACTATCAATTTTGGGTTCTAAAAACCGCATGCATTCATCTACAGGTACTTTGGTGAAAAGGGACTCCACGTCAAAACTAACCATCCTCTTTCCTTCTAACGACAGGTGTCGAGTCTTTTCAATAAAATCTGTAGTGTCCTTTAAGTGAGAGAAGAAGAATGTAAACATTCATACAGATACGTCAACAATAAAGGGATTTGTTCTAGGAACAATCATGGAAAGTATAAGTTTTAACAAAGGACTCCCTAAGAGGTTAATGAACGCCTTAGAAGACCTCAAGAAAAATAAGGAAATAATAATAACAAAAGCCGACATAGGAGGAAACATTGTCATACTCGATCGTGTACAATATGAAAGCAAAATGAATCAACTTTTAAGTGATGGGAACACCTACAAGGCTCTAATCTCCGACCCATTGAAAAGATGGCAGCAGGATTTTAACAAAAAACTCAAATCTCTTCTAGGGAAAGACTTTCCGGACCTGTTTAAGAAATTTCAGTCTTACCTCCCGACACTTTGATGTATGGTCTGCCTAAGATTCACAAACCGGAAGTCCCTATGCGGCCAATTACCTCAACAATTGATTCAGTGACCTGCAATCTGGCTAGTTGGTTAGCTAAGTATTTATCAAAGTGTTTGGGTACTATATCAAACTCTCACTTAAAGGACACTACAGATTTTATTGAAAAGACTCGACACCTGTCGTTAGAAGGAAAGAGGATGGTTAGTTTTGACGTGGAGTCCCTTTTCACCAAAGTACCTGTAGATGAATGCATGCGGTTTTTAGAACGCAAAATTGATAGTCTTAATATTGATCTACCTGTACCAAAAAGTATATTTATTGATCTGATAAATATTTGTATTGAACAGTGTCACTTTGGATGTAATAGTAAATTTTACTCACAGATTTTCGGCTTGCCCATGGGTTCGCCGTTATCACCCGTTTTAGCAAATTTGTTTATGGAATGTTTTGAAACTGAAGTTTTACCCACCATTTTTAACTTTCCAATTGTTTGGTTTCGCTATGTTGACGATATTTTTGCTTTGATTCCAGATTTTATTAATGTTGAAGATTTACTAACTCAACTGAATAACTTACACCAGTGTATCAAATTTAAAGTAGAAAAGGAGAATAATAACAGGTTACCTTTCTTAGACACTTTATTATGTCGTTCAGAAGATAATAGGTTTAAATATGCAGTATATAGAAAACCGACCCATGCAGAGTCATATATCCAGGCTTTTTCTTTCCATTCAGACGATGTCAAAATAGGTGTTATTTCTAATATATTCTTGAGAGCGTATATATAAACTTTGTGATGTTGAATTTTTAGATGCTGAAATCAATCATATCAAAAATGTTTTCACTGCACTTGGTTACAATACAGATTTTATTCAAAGGGCGCATTTTAAGGCACGTGGAATATATTATGTAGCAAGGGAGAAGAGCTTCCTAGGTAGTAATGATAGTGTTTTAGTCTTACCACAAACCAAAGCAAACCCTGGACTTTTAAACGAATATTTGAAATTTTGCAACATTGTCCCAGTATATACGAATACAAACACTGTTAAAAAGTACCTAACAAATAATGTTAAAAATGTAAACAAAACAAAAGGATGCATTTACGAAATTCCCTGTCGAGTGTAATAAAACATATATAGGTGAAACGATTGATTTTGACAGAAGAAAAAGACTAACATCGTGACTCATTAAGGAAAGGTGATGAAAACAACGCCCTGTTTCAACATAGACAAAGTAAAAATCATATGGTTAACCTAGACCAAATGAAAAACATAAAGGTTGTTAATAACACTGAAAAAAGAAAACTTTTAGAATCTATTCTAATCCAAAATGTTGACGCTATGAATATATATCAGAGTAATTTTAAACTGGACCTTTTCTGTAATGCAATTATGACAAAGCATGTATTAGTGTAGCTAAGTTGTTAAACAAGATTGGCAAACCACCGTAGGGCAGTTATTCTGATACAACCTTATGCTTGTATGTTATTTCTTTTACCTTGACCGTTGTTTTCAGTTTATGTTTATTTCTCTTTCTGAAAGAGGGAGAGAATGTACTCTCCGAAAGGTTAAATAAAAAAAAAACTTTCAATTTTTTCCGAATTTTAGTGGGCTTCCTACAACATATTAGAACACGGATACAGTGTTTAAATTTTCTATATATATATATATATATATATATATATATATATATATATGTATATCTATATATATAATATATATATATATATAATATATATTATATATATAGTAAAAAATGTAGCAGCTCATATAAATAAATTGCTTATATACCATTTCAAATCTGTCAAAAAATTTCATATTTGTAACTGCGAATTGTTTCCTATTTCTATGACGGCAGAATTATTTTTATTGCTGTAGTCAGATTTATTTTCAAATATATATAATATATATATATATATATATATACTATATATATATATATATATATTAATATCTATCTATATCTATCTATCTATTATCTATCTATCTCTATCTATCTATCTATCTATATATCTATCTATCTATATATATGTATATATATATATATATATATATATATATATATATATATATATATATATATATTTGAAAATCTGACCACAGCAATAAAAATAATTCTGCCGTCATAGAAATACGAGACAATTCGCAGTTACAAATATGAAATTTATTTTACAGATTTAAAATGGTATATAATAAGCAGTTTATTTATATGAGATGTTCCATTTTTTACTATGAGGTAGTAGGGAATTTCATACTGTGGGAATGTATGTCATGTAAAAGGGCTAAAATAGAAATAGTAATTAATGCTCATTGACGCCCACTGAAGTGCACCACGTGAGGGGAGCAATAATTGTTGCTGTAGCCCATTCAGAGCGCTGATTTCCGGCGCCTGGCAGTCCATCTGAACTTGAGAGGAGTTTGTGCGAGGAATCTGACCATGAAAGAACCGCTGATCCCTTTCCACGTACTTATAATTCTTCTTCTTCTTCTTCTTCTTCTTCTCTTCTTCTTCTTCCTGTTCGTCATTTCGCTAAGAATAGCAATCAGCAGCTAAAGCCAAAGCGCTCTCGCACTCCTATATCCTATCTACGTTCGACTGTTTACCCCCTGTCTGTTTATCACTGTGGTTTCTTGAATGCCTCTGCGGCAGCTATATTTACTGGAGAGAGAGAGAGAGAGAGAGAGAGAGAGAGAGAGAGAGAGAGAGCAATCCACATCCTCTCTTGAAACAAAGGCTCTTCTTTGAATATGTTTGGGAAGGTGGGTCTTGCCGAAAGTGTGATTTATCAGACTCTCTCTCTCTCTCTCTCTCTCTCTCTCTCTCTCTCAAATAATCATTTTGTGAAAATGCGTTCCAACAATTTCGAGGCGTTTCCTCAGAGCCCCCAGGCAGCGGCGTCTTTGATCGGCTCTCTCTCTCTCTCTCTCTCTCTCTTCTCTCTCTCTCTCTCATACCTAACTTATTTGACAGAACCCTACCAGTCTTTCCAAGGTCACATGCCCAACTCAGGTGAATTAACTGTAAGAAACAGTCACTTCCGTGCCCGTATAACCAGTTACTTCTGTCCCTGTAACCAGTCACTTCCGTGCCCATATAACCAGTCCCTTCTGTCCCCGTAACCAGTCATTTTATCGCCCATATGACCTTCACATCTTCGGAATTCCTGGGAAATTGGCTAGGTGGTAGTGCTGCCAGTTCACCTCATGCGGCGCACTGTAGGCAAGACCTAAAGGCTCTTTGCAGCGTCCGTTCTGCCCAATAGCTGCAACCTCCATCATTTCTTTTTCCGATTTTATCTAGAAAAAAAAAAAGAGATTTCCCTTTACTTGTCCTGCAGAGAGAGTCTCTCTCTCTCTCTCTCTCTCTGTGACCAAAAATAAAAAGGCAGAAATGTCTGTGAATTGACAAAACGGGGGTTTTAAGTAGCGAGCATAAAAGGAACTTCCCGTTCACCGCCTCCCCTTTCAGTAGCCCCTTTTGTAGTAGCCCTTGTTCAGTAGCCCTCTTTCAGTAGCCTTTTGTAGTAGCCCTCTTTCAGTAGCCTTTTGTAGTAGCCCTCTTTCAGTAGCCTTTTGTAGTAGCCCTCTTTCAGTAGCCCTTTTGTAGTAGCCTTGTTCAGTAGCCTTTTGTAGTAGCCCTCTTTCAGTAGCCTTTTGTAGTAGCCCTCTTTCATCCCCCTGGACAATGCCTACTTGTTGTCGTGACTATTGTTCGTATTGCGTCACGTGTTGTTTACGAATGAGATATTTGAAGCTGTACTTATACGTGTGTGTGTGATGTCACATCAATGATTATCTCTGGCGTACAGTAGGAACCATAAGTGCAGCCCCCTTTTAGTTTTAGAAGTCAGCTTGCTGGTCACCCATCCGAAGACTGAACAATGTTGTGGTTGCTGGGGAAAGGGGGCCGGGGTAGGGGGAATGGGAGGAGGGGGTCGTGGGATAAAGGTTATTAATATCACAACTGTCTATAACATTCATACTTTTCATTCCTGGATCGTGGATGAACGCTTGCGCATAAGGCTTCCATATGAATTGTATTATAATATACGTGGGTGGGTGTGTGAAAGAGAGAGAGAGAGAGAAGAGAGAAAAAGAACGGAATAAAAACGAAGATTAACCTTTTTAATCTGAGCTGTTTTGTCTGTCGCAACAGGAAGTGGGAATCTGCTTTTGAGTGTGGTTTCGCATAAGAAGTAATATATACGTACTCTACAGTCTGAGAGAGAGAGAGAGAGAGAGAGAGAGAGCCCCAATTCTCGACTGATGGAGTCTTTTTCTTCTTCTTCCTAGCTTTATCCATATTCGGGGTTGCCGTTTTTAATGAGTCTCTTCCATCTACCTCTGTCCTGTGCCATTTCCTCACGTACTCCCTAAATTTGATAGCGTTCGAAACTTAACTGAGTATTTTATTCTCTCTCTCTCTCTCTCTCTCTCTCTCTCTCTCTCTCAAGTGTACAAGTCTACTTGTGGACAAGCCTACAGGTATACTTGTATACAACAAGTATACTTGAGACAACGAGTATACAGCAAGTTGTAGCCATCAATACAACAAGTATACTTGTAGCCAACAAGTATACAACCAGAATACTTGTAGCCAACAAGTATACAACCAGTATACTTGTAGCCAACAAGTATACAACAAGAATACTTGTAGACAACAAGTAGCACGTCCCTGACAAAGCACCAGAGAGAGGGCTAAGGTTACAGGTGTCTCAAATAACCAGCAAAAACAACAATACACAAGTATTACCAACCAGCCCACTACTACTACTGCTCCATCCACACGCGAGACCTCTGTAGTAGAAGTAGTAGTAGTAGTAACAGTAGTAATAGTAGAGAGGTTGTCTCATTATATTCATATATGCGCACAGGCGTTGTTATGATCTAATGCAAAAAAAATCGCAAAAGACTATAAGTAAGACACACTACAGATCCTTTGAACGCAACGAAACGATACCCAGAGATCGCCTGCGAACTTTGACGATAAGATGATCGCCGCCATGCCCCCGGGGTATACGACTTGACAATGCCCAACTCTGTTCGGGGCAGACAATGTAGCAGTTAAAGCAGAACACAAAGCACACACATAGACACTTCTCTCTCTCTCTCTCTCTCTCTCTCTCTCTCTCTCTCAGTGTCGTATCTATTTGGGCTTTTATGTAACGCTATAATAATAATAATATAATAATAATAATAATAATAATAATAACTTGTCTTAGTATATTAAAAAACTTGAAAGGTCAGACTCTGTATACTCTGTATATTCGCCAAAAATGAAAGCAATTAACAGTTAGTATATTAGATAAATAATCAGATATATATATTAATAATATTATATATAATATACGTATGTATGTGTAAGCCTCTTTTATAAGGTATGTGAGTGTTTTAATACGTTTTCTTATACTTCAGCGAGAGAGAGAGAGAGAGAGAGAGAGAGAGAGAGAGAGAGAGAGAGAGAGAGAATATATATGCCTGTCATCTAACCCAGCTTGGCGGCAAAAGTCTCGGGGGCGGGCGGGTTGGGGGGTGGTGGGGGGGGGGGGGGGGGGGGGGGGGGGGGGGCAGGAAGCCTAATTACGACGAGGTAATTAAAATTCACACGTAATGATGACTCTCCCAATCCCAGCTGAGGAGATTTATGGGACTCTCTCTCTCTCTCTCTCTCTCTCTCTCTCTCTCTCTCTCAAAGGAACCCGGGTTCGACACCCGAGCGGGGCCAGGAGGGGAAGAAACGCTGTGGGCACTTTCAGTCCATTGAATTTAGGTATACCTAATTTTTTTTTAGACAGCGTTGTCTTTCTCAGATCAGGGATTCTATTCCTTACTCTGTTCTTCCAAGAAGGGTCTTAGTTATTTACTTTAAAAAAAAAGGGGGGGCAAAAAAAGGGGGGGGGGGTGGTTGGCTGGGAAATGTCTCGTCGTTGTCAAAATTTTTACAGTTATATGACGAAATTGGCATTCGTCATTTTGTTTTTGTTTCCTGAAAAAAATAATAATAAAAATTTCTTGTCGTTGCCGACATTTTAACAATTACTTAACGAAATTGGCATTTGTCTTTTTGCTTTTATTTACTAAAAAAAAATGTAGGAAAAATGTCTCGTCGTTGCCAACATGTTAACAATTACGTAACGAAATTGGCATTTGATATTTTTTGTTTTTAATCTTTCACAGAGACGGTTTTTGTATTCGGAGTCAGGAATTAGAATGTCTGAAGTGATTATTGAGCCATACCTCCTCCAGGGAAGCGAAGTGTGATCCTCGAATATTCGATCGAGGGGAAAAACCGCTGTTTTTGGGGTCAAGATATACTCTTCTTTTCAACGCGTTGAAAAGATTTTTGGGGGGGTCAGATCCACCCACCGCCTGGCAATTGTCATTGTTAAGTCATGTGTGCGTTAAAACACTCCCGGAGAAAGCGTTTGGAAGAATGAGAGAGAGAGAGAGAGAGAGAGAGAGAGAGCACAACCAATTCCATAATCATCTTCATTCTTTCCATTCTTTCACCTTCCAGTGACAGCGATTACGAGCCTTACACAGACAGACTCGTGCCCCCCGCCGCCCCCCCCCCCCCCCCCCCCCCCCCCCCCCCCCCCACCCCCCCCCCCACACACACACAAAAGGGGGGGGCAGCACCCAGCCCCAATGACCTTGCCCTTCTCATCCCCCTCCCCTTAGAAAGATAGAGGGAACCCACTCATTTCAACATCAGTGCTGAGTCCTCCCCCAACGAGAGAAAGGAAGGAACTAGGATGATGTTCCACACATTGTAATTATCATTCTGGTCTCCTCCTTCTAGTTCCCCCTCCCCCTTCCCCACCTCCCCCCTCCTCCCCCCCCCACCATTGCAGGAAGAAGGAGGAGGAGGAGAAGAGGAAGAAGAAAGAGGGGTTTCAGCGTCTCATTCATACTGGGAAGAAGAAGAAGAAGAAGAAGTTATCATGATAACTAGAAGTGATAGAGAATGCTCTTTATCGGAGGCCTGAAATAGAAACGGGTGTTTATACACTTAAGGAGGACGAGTGAGATTGAGTGAGTCACGTCACGTCGGGGAGAGAGGAGAGAGAGAGAGGAGGAGAGAGGAGAGAGAGAGAGAGAGAGATCCTTCAGTTGCAGATGAGGAGGAGGAGGAGGAGGAGGAGGAGATACAGAAGCCCCTCATGTAATCTTTCCTTCTTCTTCTTCTTCTTCTTCTTCTTCTAATTTTAGGACTTCGTTTCCGCGTGTCCTTTGTTTTGGGAGACCATCTCGGATAGTGCGTAATCTGCTTTGTGTGTCTGTGGAAGTGTGTTTGTGTGTGTAAGGAGAGAGAGAGAGAGAGAGAGAGAGATCCTTTGAGCGAGAGTATAAGATGCTTTATTTTCTTTGCTCGTTAATTTACATATGGCGCTCATGTTTGCCCAACACGCATTCTCTCTCTCTCTCTCTCTCTCTCTTATCATCTATAATATATAGATATTATTTATATATCTAAAATTATTATTATATATAGTATAATATAGAATAGATATGTTGTTGGGCCTGGTTCGGTGTGTGTGCCTGTATGTGGCAAATCGGTGCTTGTCCAATACGCTTTCGCTTTCTGTCAAACTAAAACTAGGACTCTCTCTCTACCTCTCTCTCTCTCTCTCTCTCTCTCTCTCTCTCAGACCCGGAAACACAACAGCAGACAAAAGTGAAAAGGCTTCGCAAAAAAAAAAAAAAAATAATGATAATAATAATACTGGAATGTTCGATTACAACAACCAGTGACGTCACGCAGCGGTAATTACGGTTGATGAATGACGGCAATTACTACGTTTTACTAAACCTTTCGGTTACTGTGTCTTGCGGGCGTTGTTCACGTTTTTTTTGTTTTATTTTTTTTTTTTGTTAAATAATTTTTAAGGGCTTGTTTTGCTTGTGTACTTATGTATACTTAAGGGTATTGTTCTGTCAAGTCATCTTCTTCTTCTGTTTGTTATCATTCTTCTACTTCTTCTTACTGTTGTTATTCCCATTTCCTTTTTATTTCATCTTCTTATTCCTTCGGCTGTCCTTCATCTTTCTGCGTCGCTTCCTGTCTCTCTTTTATTATTATTATTGAAAAAGATACCCACAAAATCACTGTGTAACGTGTTGACTTCTAAGTATTTACATTTCATTTTACTTAGAAGTCAACACGTTACACACAGTGATTTTGTGGGTTTCTTTTTCAATCTTCAGAAGAAACTGAATGAAGTTTTTGTTTGGTTCATTATTATTATTATTAGTTTTGTGGATTTTCTTTTACTTTTCATCTTTCATCTGTTTACCTTCCTCTCTCTCTCTCTCTCTCTCTCTCTCTCTCTCTCGTAGTAGCCATCTTGCTTGGTGAGACGTACCCGCGTGAAGTCAGATTAATCAACAGATATCACAAGTTTAACATACGACTAGAATTTGAGAAATATCTAGAAGTGTTCGTGATCTATCGGTGATAAGATTAGTGTGAAAATAGTAGGATAAAGCGTCTTCTAAGTTAGTTTATCAAGTGTAATACTATAAATCAGAATCAAGATGGCAGTAAATTCCAACTGCGGAAGGGAGGTGGCGTAATTTGGCGTGTTTAGCAGATTCGCAAGGGAATCGATGAGGTAGCAGGAAGGGAACTGGCATTTCTCATCTATGAAATCAGCAACAGTCCTAACCAAAAAGATACAAAAGCATTCATAGATATATTAGAAGGATATAATCCTTCAAACTGGAACAAATCTAATGAAAACATCTTGAAAATAATTGAAGAAGTTCCAAATAAAATCCAAGTGGTCAAGAGACTCATAAAGAAATATACATAAACCAACATATTCCGACAAAGAAAATGAATAAGGTGAATCTTGTGAATATCCTAATTGATGCATTAGAAAAAAGAATGCCAAAAGCATGCAAACTGTGTAAGGTTTGGTATAGCATAGTCAATCCACAAAACCTAATCAGAAAATGTGCTGCATGCAACATTCCGACCCATCCACAGTGTGCTGAGGTAATACAAGATTTGAGAAAAGATACAAGAATTTTTGTTCAACATGTCTATCATGGATAGACAATGTTATTAAATCAGATTGAATGTTTACACAAATAGTTGAGGATGAAGAAGAAGAGGAAGAGGAAGAAGAAGAAGAAAAAGAAGAAGAGGAAAACGGAAGAGAAGTAAACAAAAATGAAATGACAGAAAAAAATAAGGAAACAAAGACAAAGATAAAAGTATGGATGCAGAGATACTCATTGATACTACATATGAGGCAATAAAGCAGCATACCTACGAAGAAATAAATTACGATATGACAACAGAAAAGCAAATCCCGAAGAGGCTCTACCCAGATCTATACAATGACGGGAAAGAGGAAAAAATAGACAAGAAAGACAAAATCTGCAACCTTTTGAAAAGAGGGAATTGCAGATTTGGAGAAAGATGTTACTACAAACATCCTAAGATATGTCAAAACTATGAAATATATGGTAAATGTGCATACTTAGATGGATATGGGGATGATTGCAGAGATCTGCATCCAAAAATATGTAAAACCTAAAAGAAGGAAAAGGATGTAAGTTCGACAAAAAATGCAAATATATGCACCCTGTAGCATGAATCATAATCAAATAAATAACCAACCAAGTAATAAAATCCAAAATAAGAAAGAAACAAATAAAGAGAGAAATCAAGAATATCAGGTAAAAGAGAAAAGCAAACCAACCAATCCAATGATATGCAGAGGTGTCAGCAAAAAATTTCAAAGCATCAGCTCCGAAATTCTACTCAAGAGATAATAACTGTATTTATTATGCAAGAGGATATTGCAGAAACGGAGAAAATTGCAGATTCAGACACAAAATGAATAATTATGATGAAGGAAGATCAAATATTATGGAAAAGTTGGATTTTTTAATGTCAGAATTTCTGGAAATGAAAAAAGAACAACATACCAGAACAGGAAAGAGACATGGGAAAATCCTTATTACTACCAGTATTAAATGAAGGAGAAAACACGCAAACCATCATAGTGATGAATGCGCAGGGTTTAGTTACGAGTAACTCAAAAAGAAAAATAGAGTACTTAGAAGAACTAACCCAAAATGAAAAGAAAAATAGTATAATGAATATAAGTGAAACCTGGTATTCCCAAGAGACTGGGAATGATGATCAAATAAAAGGGTTCCAAACTTATAGATCAGATAGAAAAAATAGGAATCAAGGGGGAACCGCAATATATGGGAAAGACAAAAAACAAGGAAAAATATATGAGAAATATAGTAACTCAGAATGTGAACTAATAGCGGTAGAATTTGAATCTGAAAAATTGATGAACATAGAATATAAAGACCTCCTAATACTAAAGAGTTTGACTTAATAATTGAAAAATTGGATGATATATGTAGAAATCACAAGGACTGGACTATTCTCCTATCTGTGACTTCACAAAACTTTCTTTCGTAGAATGGAAAGAACGAATAGGAGATTGTGTACTTATACATATAAAAAAGAGAGTAATAGTAGTGCAGAAGATAAGAGGCAATTTGAAAAGCTATTAGATATGCTACTAGAAATACAACATTCAACAAATAAATCACCTGCCAACAAGAAAGGAAAATACTTTAGACCTAGTATTTGTGAACGAGATGAATTATGTTAAAGAAATAATAGTTTATAATGCGAGTATTTCAGACCATAATGTCATAGAATTAACAGTTCATTCCAAAGCAAGTGAAAATAGAGATAAGCAAGAAATGAAAAAGTGGGAAGGATATGGAAAATACAACTTCTACAGTAAAAATATTAAAATGGTCAGAAATTAATGAAGAATTAAACAAAGATTGGATAACATTTTCGTAAGTGATGACATAAGGGTAAATACGGAGATATTATAAAAATATTGGAGAAAATAGTGGAAAAATATATACCGAAGAAGAAAAGTAAACATCATTCATGCATACCAAGAGACAGAAGGATCTTGTTCCAGAAAATCAGAAAGTGGAAAAAAGGTCTTGCAAAAGAAAAAAATGCATGGAAAGTATAGAACTAAAAGTAAGATAGAAAATGCAGAACAAAAGATTATACAATCAAAAGAAAATGAAAAACGGGCTTGGACTTGGAAGAAAAACCCTATTAAATATCAAGCAAAACCCCAAAACTATTATACTCATATGCGAAGAAGATGAATAAAAGAAGAATAGAAATAGGCCCTCTGAGAATTGAAGGGAGATTGAACGAATGAAAAAAAAGGAAATTTGCAACATACTGGCAGAACGATATAAGAGAGAATTCACCCCTAGAATAGATAATGAAGATAATGATATAGAAGTAAGGGATGAAAATAGTGAATATTTAGCTGACATAGATATTAATGAAGCTGATATTGTGCAGGCTATTAATGAAATTAAAAATGGAGCTGCTGCAGGGCCTGATGGAATTCCTGCTATTTTGTTAAAGAAAGTAGTTCATTCTATCGCAAAGCCACTTGCTATTATTAAGACAAAGTGTAGATACAGGCAAGATTTATGATGAGCACAAATTAGCCATATAGTTACCCCTACTTTCAAAAGTGGATCAAGACTAGAGGCAAGTATTATAGCCTGTGAGTCTAACATCACATATTATGAAAGTGTATGAAAGGGTAATGAAGAAAAATATTATGAAACAATTTAATAAAAAATAATTTGTTTAATAAAGGACAACATGGTTTCGTACCCGGAAAAAGTACACCAAACCCAACTGTTAGTCCACCGTGAGAACATATTCAAAAATATGAAAAGCGGAAATGAAACAGATGTGGTTTATTTAGACTTTGCAAAAGCTTTTGATAAAGTAGACCATAATATATTAGCGAAGAAAATTAGAAAACACAATATCGTGGATAAGTAGGAAGATGGTTAAAAGAATTTTTACACAACAGAAAACAGATAGTTATGCAAACGACGAGAAATCGGATGAAGCCAAGGTAATATCCGGTGTGCCGCAAGGTACGGTGTTAGCTGCAATACTGTTTGTTATTATGATTGAAAGACATAGACAATAATGTTAAGGATTCGGTAGTGAGTAGTTTTCGCAGATGACACAAGAATAAGTAGAGAAATTACTTGTGATGAAGATAGGAACGCTCTACAAAGAGACCTTAACAAAGTATATGATTGGGCAGAGGTAAATAGGATGGTATTTAACTCTGATAAATTTGAATCAATAAATTATGGAGACAGAGAAAGAAAGCTATATGCATATAAGGGACCTAATAATGAGACCATCACAAATAAGGAAGCAGTTAAAGACCTTGGTGTGATGATGAATAGGAACATGTTTAGCAATGATCAAATAGCAACTCTGTGGCAAAATGTAAAGCAAAAATGGGAATGTTGTTACGGCACTTCAAAACAAGAAAAGCTGAACACATGATTATGCTTTATAAAACATATGTTCGTAGTCCACTTGAATATTGCAATATGATATGGTACCCACACTATCAAAAGGATATTGCACAAATAGAGAGTGTACAAAGGTCCTTTACAGCTAGAATAGAAGAAGTTAAGGACCTAGACTACTGGGAAAGACTACAATTCTTAAAATTATATAGTCTAGAAAGGAGAAGAGAACGCTACATGATAATTCAGGCATGGAAACAGATAGAAGGAATAGCAGAAAATATCATGGAACTAAAAATATCAGAAAGAGCAAGCAGAGGTAGATTAATAGTGCCCAAAATTATACCAGGAAAAATAAGGAAAGCACACAGGACATTAAATCCATACGCACCAGCATCGATAATGCAGCGTCTTATCAATGCGTTGCCAGCTCATCTGAGGAATATATCAGGAGTGAGCGTAGATGTGTTTAAGAATAAGCTCGACAAATATCTAAACTGCATCCCAGACCATCCAAGATTGGAAGATGCAAAATATACCGGAAGATGTACTAGCAACTCTCTGGTAGACATTAGAGGTGCCTCACACTGAGGGACCTGGGGCAACCCGAACAAGATGTAAGGTCTGTAAGGTAAGGTCTCTCTCTCTCTCTCTCTCTCTCTCTCGCTTATTTCTTTCTTGTTTTAACCCTGAATGTTTTTCCGCGTAATGAATTCTTTGAAACCGCGCAAAATTTGTTTATAAACAAGGCGTGATCAAACCTCCAGCTTATTCGGGACATGTGCTAAAATCTACGGTCAAATAGCTCTTCATTTCACCAGCGAAAATGAAAAGAAATACGCTGTATTTAATAGAAATAAATTGAATAAACCACAAATATCCTATCCTAAGATTCCTGTCTCTTTAACTCAACGCGAATCACCTTTTTCAGACCTTTTTAGGCTTTTCCATAGACCTTTCCTACCCTCCCAAGAACACCAACAACAAAAAAAAGGCCCAATATGGACTCCTTTTCCTGTAGAGGTAGCTGTAGTAGATTCACATCGACCGTGCATCTGATGTCTAGGCGAGTCCCTTACGACGCTCCTGATTGGCTGTTGATAAGCCAATCACAGGGCTGGAGGCTACTCAGTCTCTCTCGAGCATTCATATAGGCAGGATATGTATGTTCCACCTCTTGTGAGGTGAGATATACCATGCAGGAGAGGGTGGGTTGGGGGTAGGGTAGGGGTGGGGGGGGAATTTGGTTTGGGGAATTTGTTCAAAGCGTAAAAAAAATCCTAACATTTTCTCATTCGCCAGTTCCCCCCCCCCCGTTCTACAAACCTCTGTGTCAATTTCAATGGAGAATTTCCACAATTGGAAAAAATAAATAAACAAATCAGGAGAGGGTTTGGGTGGGGTGGGGTGGGGGGGAATTTGTTTCTAAAATCGTAAAAAATCCCAACATTTTCTCATTCGCAAGTTCCCCCCCCCCCGTTCTACAAACCTCTGTGTCAATTCATGAGACTTTCCACAATTGGAAAAAAATAAATAAACAAATAAATAAATCCTGATACGCAAGGGATTCCCCAATAACTCCAAATCCACTGGAGATCCACCATATATATAGTATATATATATATATATATATATATATATATATATAATATATATATATATATATATATATATATAAAGGCGAAACAGCTGTCGCGACAAAATTCAATAAATGGAAGAAGGAAGTCTGCGTATTTTTCACCAGAAATTGACGAACGAGAAATCGAAAAAACTTCGTCGGTATGAAGATACCTACAAGAAACTTACTGATGCCACTAAAGCTATTGCTTTTAGCGAAAATTGTATAAGAGAAAAATTATGCCCTAAAAGTATATATATATATATATATATATAGATATATATATATATATATATATATATTATATATCAATAATATATATATATATAAATAAATAAAGCGAATACCACAGGAAAATGATAGTCAGAAATCTAAGCACTTTCGTCTTTACTAAGACATTGTCAAGGAACGAATGAAATACAATTGGAGAGAAAATTATCAGGTAAACAACAGATCAAAAATATTTACCAGATGGTTAATTGTCAAAAGGGTAAAAGTTAAAGAGATAATCCAGGATTATCGGATATCACACGGTCACAAACCAAAACATAATTTAACCCTAACAGAAACTACAAAGTATCCGTACAGTGTCCAAAACATGGAAAAACTGAATATATTAATTTTGTTGCTTATAGTTATCTACAACTTTTTTCATTATGAATGCATCAAGTTTAAATAAACCAAGACTTAAATTTAGAACATTTCATGAAACAAGATTCAATGATATTCCTTTTAACTGTGTCATTACATGGGATTAAGGCTCTTGCTTGACTCCAGTTAATAGGATGGTCTAAGTCTCTCATATGTACGAATAATGCATTCGATATTTGCCCAGTTCTCACAGAATATTGGTGGTTTGAGACGTTGTGAAAGAGATTTACCGGTCTGTCCGTAATAGACTTTATCACACTTTTTGCAAGGAATTTCATATATGCAGCCTGGAAGATCCTTGGGAGAATTTTTTATTACTAAACTCTTGACATTAATATTACTGAAAACAACATTTGTGGTAAAAAGCTTTAAAATTCTAGGAATATCTAAAAACCTTTCATCCGTTTGTCATTAGTTAAATAAAATGTTTTTCTAGCTCTTTTCCATGCCACATCTACAAAAGTCCTTGGGTATTTAAGTTTCAATGCAATATCATAAATAGTTTTAATCTCGGCATCATTAAACTGCGGGCTACAGACATGTAAAGCCCTTAGGAATATCCCAGAAAAAAACAGAGAATTTAACATTTTGAAGGTGATTGGAGTAGTAATGAACAAAAGAGGCAATGTTAGTTGATGTCCGAAAGACTGAAAAGGTGAAATTTCTATCATTTTTGTGGAGAGTTACATCAAGAAAATTCAAATTACAATTTCTTTCTCCCTCTACAGTAAATTTTATAGAAGGGACTAAATTATTGACATTATTAAAGAATTCCTGGAGATTTTCGTGAAGTGGCCAAATACAGAAAATATCATCCACATACCTAAACCATACAACTTTTTGGGGCAAAATTCTTGGTAAGAGTTTTGTCTCAAAAAATTCCATGTAAATATTGCTAAGGACAGGAGATAAGGGATTACCCATAGCCATGCCAAACTGTGTACAAAAAAATTCCCCATGAAAACCAAATTTACTATCTTTGATACATATCCTTATGAGACTAATGAGGTTTGCTACAGTTAAGGGAATATCATGACGTTCTAATTCATCCTCCAAATATTCAAGTAAATCATCTACAGGCACTTTTGTAAATAAAGAGACAACATCAAAACTAACCATTATTCGTACATATGAGAGATTTAGACCATCCTGTTAACTGGAGTCAAGCAAGAGCCTTAATCCCATGTAATGTCACAGTTAAAAGGAATATCATTGAATCTTGTTTCATCAAGTCAAATAATGGAAATGTTCTAAATTTAAGTCTTGGTTTATTTAAAATTGATGCATTCATAATGAAAAAAAGTTGTAGATAAATATAAACAACAAAATTAATATATTCAGTTTTTACATGTTTTGGACTGCACGGATGCTTTGTAGTTTCTGTTAGGGTTAGATTATGTTTTGGTTTGTGACCGTGTGATATCCGATAATCCTGGATTACCTCTTCAAATTTACCCTTTTGACAATTAACCATCTGGTATTTTTGATCTGTTGTTTACCTGATAACTTTCTCTCCAATTGTATTTCATTCGTTCCTTGACAATGTCTTAGTAAAGACGAAAGTGCTTGGAATTCTGACTATCATTTTCCTGTGGTATTCGCTTTTTTAATGAAGTCAAGTGCATCTACTGTGATTTTTTGACACACACACACACACACACACACTTACATATATATATATATATATATGTGTGTGTGTGTGTGTGTGTGTGTGTGTGTGTGTGTCTAACGAAATTTCTCATCCCCAGAAGAAATTTCTTCATTTGCAGGTTTTTTCTATACACACGGTAACGTTTTGGGCACCTACAAAATTTGCTTTCCACTTACTCGGGGAGCAAGCCTACAAACAACCTTGTTGTTGTTGTTGTTGTTGTTGTCGTTGTTGTACTTCTTCTCGGGAGGGTAGGAAAGTCCCATTGAAGCCTAAAAATGTCTGAAAAGGGTGTTTCGCATTGAGTGAAAGATACGGGAATCTTCGGATGGGATGTTTATGGTTTTTATTTATTAGAATGTCTTAGGATAGGATATTTATGATGGATTTATTAGAATGAAAATATAAAAAGATTAATCATGTCCGTGTTTCATGTATAACCAGTACAGAACACTTAATTCTAATAAAATATAGCCTATATATTTTAATTTTCGTCGGCGAAACAAGTCTATTTGATCGTAGATTTTAGCACGTGCCTCGAGTAAGCTGGAGGTGTGATCACGCCTTGTTGTTGTACGTGCCACCTCCTCTCCAGCCAGCTAATGCTTTTTGTGGAGATTATGAACTCGATTGGTAACCTCTCGTAACGCACACTTCATCCGTTAACCTCGAGTTACGGAACTCCCTGCGTTCTCACGTGTCCCCAGAGGAGGCCTGCTGCTGGTTTTTCCTTTGAGGTGGTGATGGTGTGGGGGGGGGGAGGGGTTGTTCAACGCGTGAAGGAAATTTCTCTCTCTCTCTCTCTCTCTCTCTCTCTCTCTCTCTCTCTCTCTCTCTCTCTCTCTTTCAGACAAGATCTGCAACGCAGTCACATAGATGGATTTATGATTTTGAGAGGGAGAAGCCATAATAGATATATATATATATATATATATATACTATATATATATATATATATATATATATATATATATATATATATATATATATATATATATATATGCAGGCATATCGTCAGGTGTCAGTGCCATATTGGCCTTCTTCCTCCTGCCTGACCTGGCGTGACCTGTCATGGATTCTGTACTTGGAAGCAATTCTCGTTGCAATCAGACCAAGCGCTGGAAGGGGTCCCCCCAAAAAGCGTGTGAGAGAGAGAGAGAGAGAGAGAGAGAGAGAGAGACAGAGAGAGAGAGAAGAAAGGAAATACTTACACCCGATCGGCAATGGCTAGTCGTAGCTGCTCCTTCTTCTTCTTCGCCTGTAGCAGCAGGAAGTCTGTCCTCGCCCTCCGCTCACGGCACTAGCAACAGGTAGACTGAATCTCAGAGTGGTATGAGAGAGCCCGGTATACGAGTTCCTCCTCCTCCTCCTCCTCCTCCTCCTCCAGCTCTGTCCCATTCCCCTTTTTTTCCGCGCCGTCTCATACACCCTACTTTAATTTCTTACCTCCCCTTATTCTATGAAAGTAAATATAAATAGATAAATAAATATATACGTATACATATGAATTTTTATCACATCACCGCGATTCATGTACATGCATTAAGCTACAAATGTCCGTCAGTATCCAATTCGCTATGCCTCGGAATAATATACTTTCATATATGTTAACCGGAGGGGAATTTGTTTAGCTGATAATAATTTCGTCCCGTCGTGGACTCGAACCGGCGCACAGAGAAGTCAGAGCTTCAGTGACGTCTTGACGTCAACTAAAATAATTCCCTTTCGGTTAACATATATGAAAATATATTAATTCCGAGGTGAGATAGAGCGAATTGGATATTAAAGGACATTTGTAGCATAATATATAATATATATATATATATATATATATATATATATATATAGATATATATATATATATATATATATTATATGCTGCTACTTTCATAACATATATATCTTCTCTTTGACTATGAAATGTTAGAAAGAGTTTTGTCGTGAGTGTCATACCTGCCAGATAGCTGGAAAACCGAATGAAACCATCCAGAAAACACCCCTACAACCTATAGAAGTTAGAGGAGAACCTTTTAGCATAGAAGTTAGATACCTTTTAGATATGGCTGGACCACTGGTGAAGACAAAGAAAGGAAATGAGTATTTGTTAACATTAATTTGTCCTGTGACAAGATATCCAGAAGCGATCCCTATTAGAAACATATCTGCCAAGATAGTTGCTGAAAAACTTGTGGAGTTTTTCTCAAAGTTTGGTATACCAGAAATAGCACAAAGTGATAGAGGAACAAACTTTACTTCAAAATTATTCCAGGATGTGATGAATTTGTTAGGAGTGAAACAACAGTTATCCAGTGCTTATCATCCAGAAACTCAAGGTGGCTTGGAAAGGTTCCACCAGACATTTGAAAAGTATGCTGACAAAGTATTGTTCTGAGTCAGGAAGAGAATGGGGTGTTGGTTTACCATTATTGTTGTTTGAAGTTAGGAGTGCTTATCAAGAAAGTATGGGATGTTCACCTAATGAAATGATTTTTGATAGAGAAGTGAGAGGACCGTTGACTCTTGCAGAAAATTTGGAAGAAAAGCAAGAGGAAAGCCCAGGTGAATATGTGAAGAACTTAAGGAACAGGTTGAAAGAAATAAGAAAATTCTCTTTAGAAAATCTGAAAGTGAGTCAAGAGAAAATGAAAAGGAGATATGTTAAGACTAAGCTAAGAAGTTTTAGTGTTGTTCAACAAGTGTTAGTGTTCTTACCTGTCAAGAGATTTCCCCTCACTAATAAATTTCAAGGTCCTTACAAGATAATTCAGAAGTTAAGTGATAGAACTTATGTGATTGAAACACCAGAAAGAAGAAGACGACACAGAAAGATACATGTGAACCTCTTGAAACCTTATTTCTCAGAAACTAAAACTGAAACTGTGTCAAAACACAAACTACTTCATCTACAGAAGACGATGATGGCTACAAATTGGGAGCTGAAAGCAAGATGAATAATTTTTCAATTTTGGAAAATTTGGAGGATAAACTGAAACATCTGAGTGCTGAACAAGGTGAAGACTTAAGTGAAGTAATTAGAAGTTTCCCAGAAATTTTAGCAGATGTACCTAGGCGTACTGATCTGACCTAGCATGAGATCAAGATTCAAGAAGATGGAAAACCATTCAAGCAAAGAGCCTATCGCTTATCACCTTATCATAGAGATGTTTTGAAGAAGGAAGTTGAGTATTTGCTGCAACATGGATTAGCAGAACCCAATTCAAGTCACTTCAGTTCTCCATGTGTGTTAGTGAAGAAACCAGATGGTTCATTTAGAATGTGTGCTGATTATAGGAAACTGAATTCCATCAGTGTGGCTGACAATTATCCTTTGCCTCTTATAGATCAGTTACTTGATAATATTGGGCAAGCCAAGTTTGTTTCCAAGATAGACTTGTTGAAAGGATATTATCAAATTCCCTTAGGTGAGAATGCTAAGTTGCTGTCAGCTTTTATTACTCCTTTTGGACTGTATCAGTATACTGTTCTGCCGTTTGGTCTGATGAATGCACCTGCAACATTCCAACTAGTGATGAATCAACTGCTAGAATCTATAGAAGGAGTAGGTGTATACCTGGATGACATAGTGATGTTCTCTACAACATGGGAAGAACATCTTAAGATTCTGAGGAAAGTTTTCAAGAAGCTACAAGAAGCAGGACTAACAGTCAACCTAGAGAAGAGTGAGTTTGGAAAGGCAACTGTTCAGTATCTTGGGTTTGAAGTTGGGAAAGGCCTTCTTGCTCCAGTAAATGCTAATATAGAAGGTATCCGTAAGGCTACCCCACCTACTACCAGGAAACAGCTACAGAGATTTATAGGCATGGCTGGATTCTATCGTCGTTTCTGCCCAAATTTCTCAGCTGTAGTAGCTTCCTTGACAGACTTAACTAGTCCCAAAACTAAGTTTTTTTGGACTCCAGAGTGTCAAGAATCCTTTGAGAAGGTAAAAGCCATTTTAACTTCAATACCAGTACTTCAAGTTCCAGACTTCAACAATAAATTTGTGATACAAGTTGATGTTTCTGACTATGGCATTGGAGCTGTTCTACTTCAAGAAGATGAAAATAATATCCACCATCCTGTGTGCTTCATGTCTTCAAAATTGAAAAAAACATCAGAAAGTATATTCGATTGAGAAGGAAACTTTAGCTTTAATCACAGCATTGAAAAAGTTTGAAGTGTATGTGAACAGACCTAGGAATGAAGAAATTTTAGTGTTGTCAGATCACAATCCCCTATCATTTATCCAGTGAATGAAAAATCATAATCAAAGACTGACCAGGTGGTCTCTGTGCTTGCAACAGTATAACTTAAGAGTGCAGCACATTAGTGACAAAAACAATGTAGTTGCTGATTATTTATCCTGTTGCGAATCGTTGGATTCAACACCGTGATAACCAGTCTTCTGGGGGAGGTATATTATATGCTGCTACTTTCATAACTTATATATATTTTCTATTTGACTGTATGAAATGTTAGAAAAGCGTTTTGCAACATTTTCAGATTCCTTGTTTAACTTAGAGTTATAGGATGTCTAAAAATGTATGTTCAGATTTTGCATAACATAATGTAAAAGTCAGTATAACGTTGAATGTGAAAAGAGAGAGATTAACTTTGTCTGTTCCAAGCTGGAAATTGTTTACATAATATATCATCGCCTCTAGATAAGACAACCCGAAGTCTTTGTTATGTTTTCATAACCTGTCATCATGTCTGATAAGGGACTTCTGTTTCAGACACGTACTTCTTTGTCGAGAAACCACGTGAGATTTCATGATTTTTCTGTAAAGTTACGTCATATTAGAAGCTTCTAGAAGCATTGCACCATTTTTCGCAAGCTCAAAACTTTTTGTGCGAACTCCACTATTCAACTTCCGTACAAAAAGAAAGATTCATTCAGACTTAGATCCTCATAGTGTTTAGATCTCTCTCTCTCTCTCTCTCTCACACACACACACGCCACTTTTGAGTTCATATTAATGTAAAGACTTTTGTGTACGTAATTGTTGGTCACTCATGTAAATTTCAGATTTCGGATTTCTTAGAGTTATTTAGTAATATTTAGTGCTTTTTGTGGAATCTGAACAAACATTGTACAAGTGTGTAATGGCACTTTTTCTTTTCTTTTGTGAAATATTGTGAATTGGTGAAATTTTTTGAGGTAGCTGCAACAGAAAGAAACAATTGGTACCAATTAATGTGCTATAAAATTTATTAGTTGAAAATGATAGTTACAGTGGTTTCATGAAACAAGTTTAAATTTTTACACACTGCAAATTTTTGTGTTTTGTGTTTGTTTCATTTGAAGTGATTTTTTGTGCATGTATCCATTTTCTTATTGAAGTGATTTCTTGTGCATTTATCTGTTTTTCTTATTTAAGTGATTTTTTGTGCATTTATTCATTTTCTCATTGAAGTGTGTGTTTTTATTTTATATTCTGTTTGATTGGTGACTTTTACAATTTTGGTATTTTCCATATTTTTCTGGGAGGCGTTTTCATTTACATTCACAATGTAATTAACTTAATTGTTTTCATTACTTAATCTTTGTACATTTAATTAAATTTAACACTTGTGAATGAATTTGCATTTACTTAGAATTCTTTTCAAGTTTTGTTGTTGTTTAGCGCTTGTGAATGAATTTCCAGATTTTAATTATTACCCAGCGCTTTTAAATTTTTATTGATTTAATTAATCAATTTTCTTGAATTTGTGATAAATTAATTTTGATTTAATTTTACGTAATTAATTCAAGAATTAATTACACTTTGCCTTGTTTTCAAGTAACAATACATTTCCCAGATATTGTGAATTTCACTCATAAATTTTGAGTTTGATAATAAATTTTTATAAGTTTTCTTTTTCACCAGTATAAATATGATTTGCTTAGGTAGAAACATAGTGGTAATTGAGCTGTTTTCCTTCAATTTACTTGAAGTGAGTTAGAACCAGGGAAGTACTTAGACTTTTGAAATCAGGGAAATGCTTAGACTTTTAAAGTTGTTGATGGAGTGATGCCCTTTAATTAATTTAATTACATATAACATTACCTCACACCTGATGTAATGAACTTAGTTTGATTTTCTGCAATACTGGCAAGTTGTTTAAACAAACACTGCTGCCTTTAGAGTATTCAGTCGAATTTTTCCTGTGATGAAGGATCAGGTGTCTGGCAGTTGGGGGCGCCTTGCCGGTTGGTGGGGGTGGGTGGGGTCCTCGCTTCTGAGAAGGGGGTCGGGGGAAACACGAAGCATGCTTATTTTAACCAAAGACTTTTAGCCTGTGCATATGCTTGAAAAATGTATTCTAATCTATATATACATGCATATATCTATACAATATATAATATATATATATATACATATATATATATATATATATATATATATATATATATATTATATATAGATATATATATGTATGTATGTATGTATGTACGTATATATTAAAGAAGAAAGAATGTGTCGGGGAATCGTGGTGTTTCAGCTTTCTTGGCTTGGAGACAGAAAGAACTTAGCGACAGCCTTCTTCGAAGAAGGAATTGTTGAGTGTTCATTTGTGAGGTCAAGGTCTCTACAGCCAGTTGCTATGGGGCTCTAAGGTTTGGCTGATGATTACGTGCGTTTGTGCATGTAATGATGGGTGCAATCGCCCGATACTAAGTGAGAAAGTCCCGCGCTGCGGAGGCAAGGCAAAAGGTGGTTCGGAGGACACCAGGTGTTGGTACAAACCCATCGAAGAGGTAGGAGCACATTTTAAAAACTTAGGAACAATTGCCTTGAAAAGAGAGAAGTGTGAAGTGTATACATTTATTTAACATCAATTAATTATGTGGTGGGAAATATAATGGATATGTCTCTTTGTTTCAGATGGGTTCCCATGTCATTATTCTAGAGATGGAATTCTCTAAACACTTGACTATTGTAATGTAATGGTTGACAATTTGAGAGTTTGGGGTGATTACTTAGACTAATTCAGGAGAGTAGAATGATAATTTACAGTTCTCTTTGTGGGTCAGACTTAGTTCTTCACATGAACTTTTTTGGTCACTTTGTTCCATTTTCTGTTCATCTAGTTTGGGAAATGGCTTATTTTTGTATTTACAATTATTCATTAGCCTCGTTTGACAACACTTGCGGAGGGAGACAGCCAGCTGCTGAAAGGTAAGAGTTGCCACTTGTTATATATAAAGTAGCCAGTGCCTTATGATTAATTAATGCTCAGATATATATATATATATATATATATTTATATAATATATATATATCTATATATATAATATAATATATATATTTGCCAGTTTATCGTAATCATACGAATTATTTGCTTTGGAATGAGAGAAGAACCTCACAAACGCATCGACTAGCAGGTAATAAATATACAAATGTATTGTGATCTTAACATTTGAAAATAGCCCTTTTGCTCAATCAAATGTTTAGAAGCATCTTATCCGATGACAGAAAATTCTTAATGAAGACGAAAATAGATTTAAAGTTACACATTTAAGCACTTATAAGCCTTCGATCAAAATGAAAAAAAAAAATGTAAAGGTGCTCTAATCAATCATAAATATCGTATCCTAAAATTCCTGTATCTTTAACTCAACGCAAATAAACACCCCACCCCCTCAGTAAGAACAACGACAGCAAGAACCACAACAAGACAACAACAAGAAAAGTAGTAAGCGAAAAAATATTCATGAAGGTGGTCTGCCAGGATCCCTTCAAAGTATCATTGATGTGGAAACTATTCCATCAACTTGAAAGTGATGCGTACAGTATTCATTGCCCACTGCCATTTTATTTACCGTCCGCTCTAAAACACAAAAACCTCCTCATGAGGGTAGTACCACCAGTACACCTCACGTGGTGCACTGTAGAAGGCATTCCCGAAGGTTATTTGTAGCGTCCCTTTGACCAGTTTTCCTTCCCACTTCTACCTTTGGATCCTTATACGTCCTTTTTATTTTAGGGATTTCTCTTTCATGTTGCCTCCAACCACTCCAACTCTCCTTCTAAACCTCTCAATGTCTGGAACTGTCCTGTGGTTGGGCTCGAGAGCCCAATTCTCACAAATCATAAACTCCACTTGGAACGTGATTTTGGCTGGTTGCGTGAGGAAATGAATCACAGAGAGACGGGAGAGGAACTAGCGAGAGCGACAGTAGTGCTTCCTCCTTATCTTCCCCGGATGGAGACATATCCTGCTTTTGATACCAACGCTGTACACCGTTAGGTGTATCCAAAAGCTCCCTTGTCAAGAGCCTTGTCAAGAATTCCTAGCATCAGGTTTGATACTGTACTCAGTTTACCAGGAGGTTTAGTTTTCTGTGAAAGAAAACTGTTGAGATGACTGTTCGTCTGTCCATCCGCACGTTTTGTCTCTGCCCTCAGATTTTAAAAACTACTGAGGCTAGAGGGCTGCAAATTGGTACGTTGATTATCCACCCTCCAGTCATCAAACGTACCTAATTGCAACCCTCTTGCCCCAGTAGGTTTTATTTTATTTGGGGTTCAAGTCAGCATGATCGTGCATCTGGCAACGATATAGGATAGGTTACCACCGGGCCGTGGTTAAAGATTCATGGTCTGCTGCTGGTACAGCATTGTAGCGAGACCACCGAAAGATGTATTTTCTGTGGGTTTAATTATATGCTATACATAAAACTCTCTCTCTCTCTCTCTCTCTCTCTCTCTCTCTCTCTCTCTCTCTCTCTCTCTCTCTCTCCATCTGCATACCGTAGAAATCTGTATTCTATATTTTCATTTGGATTATGTCATTCCTATGATTGTAAAAATGTGGTTATACTTGCCATGTTGCAACGCTAGTTCTAATGCCCACAGTTCTAATGCCCATAAACTAGTGAATCAGTCAAATTATACTTTCCAAGCGTTACACCTGGTCTGTTTACTTCCTATGGCTCTTTTATCTTCCTTTCAGTTTGACTTTTGCAACTCTTGCCATTCCTTCAAACAGTAAGTCTGGCGGAGACTCCACACAAGCCACAGACAGAGCCATTCTTTAGGGATGTAAACATTGAGGCGATGACCCTCTCCTATACTATAATAGATTCACATCATCCGTGCATTTGACGTCTAGACCAGTCCACAACAATGCTCCTGATTGGCTATTGATAAGCCGATCACAGGGCTGGGAACTCTCAGTCTCTCGAGAGTTCACATGGGTAGGATCTATGCTTCACCTTTCAAAAGTATCCCTCAGGACAGGTTGAACATTCATCCTGCCTCTGTGAACTCTGTGATTGGCTGATCAAGTGTGATGGCGGGTTTGGCCCCCACACAAAACGCTAAATTTTTATCAAGTAGTATTCACCAAAACACCATACTAAGTCCACAAAAGGTGGAATAGTATCCAACTTCAATAAGAGTACAAAGTCAATTCAAGGGGACAAAGTTAATAGCACAAAAAAACTTGATTTTAATACTTAAGTTTCAGACAGAAATAACACCTGAACCTCAATAATACAGTAACTAATGAGAAACACTCAATATCATCTTCCTGCAAAAGAAAACAATTACACAATTAAAGACAGGTCATCAACATACATACAAAAAGGGGAGAGGGTCCAGAAAGGAGGAGGCAAGCGAAAAGTAAGAATATCCTAACAAATACAATAACTTCCTCAAATGACTTTATAGGTCTCCTCTTGGAGGACAATAACAAACTCCACGTCTGGAGGCTTAATCTGGGTGGCAGGGAAAATTGATCCCAAACGATGGTGTTGGTAGGCTTTCACAAGCTCCACTAATGACGTCAGCAGAGTCTCAAAGGCCATGATCTCAATAAATAAATATAGGTATAACTGTTATTACCTTGGGACAAAGAGGTCCCCTTGGTTTTTACTGAACGAAGGGCAGTACACAAATTGAAGAATATAATGTCCTTGCTGCAGAGTAAGGATATCCAATAAGCTATACAGTGTCAAAACGTAGCTCTGCAATATGGCAAGGAATAAATATCGTTCCAACAGCAATAGTTGCGCCCTTCAAGGTTGGAGGCTCAGAAACACACTCTCATAATCTGATGACAACAGCCAATCAGGAGTTTCGTAAGGGACTGGCCTAGACGTCAAATGCACGGTTGGTGTGAATCCAATATAGTATAGACATGATGCCAATCACAAGGTCGAGGGAGCTTCACCATCTTATGAGTCATTTTCAAGGCAGATCATCACTACTGGCAGCAATGGGACAGTCTTGAGTTGGATCATTAGGTAGATACCCCTTGAATCCTAATTCTGAAACATACCAGGCTTAAGGAAAATGCAGATGAGCCCTTGCCAGTTTTATTAACTAAATTCAACATGGTTAAAAACACAGTACTGAATTAATTAAAAGCCGTGGGGCTCTTCTTAAATTTGAAAATTCATTCCAAATGGAAGATGGACAAACCCATTCTCAGGAAACAGGTTTGATTCATCCTCACTTGAACTGTCCTCACTGTCACGGAAAATTGAATTGTAATCTTCATTGTCTCCGTAACTGAAAAACTCAGCTTCTGGATCTTCTTGTAGATCACCTTGTTCAACACTATTTCGAACTCCAGTGCCATTATCACGCAAAGGAGGAAGCGTTCGGGCTGCGTTTTCTAAATGTCGGTTAGACCCGTTTCCATCTACTCCAGCATCATTGATGATTTCTGGTGGTGGAGGTGTACTATCACCATTGAGCGATGCCTGGACACAACCCTCAGCCACTGAGGGTTGGAGACTGGCTTCCACATCGTTGTCATGAAATGAAATACCCGCTTGGGTGTTCCTTACGCCACTGCCAGACCTGTCAAATAAAAAGTGTAGGTATGAGTGTAAATAGATTATACATAGGATATGTCTGATGGCATCATTCTTTTCAATATTACATATTGCTTGAGATACTGTTTGCATACATTATAAATTGATCTTTTCATTTTATAATGCTGTACAAATATGCTCATGAGAAAATTGCTCCAAACAGAAATGCAACTTTGTTTGTGAAATCCCATGTATGGATTGTGCTTGATTTTATTTGGGTCAGACAGGTTAGGAATTAATTGTCAGGATAAAACAACATAAATATCCAGTTAGAACTGGCTACAAGAATAATGCTCACTTTATGCACCTTAGTGAAAATATCAGATAGGATTGATTGGTCCCCAAGTAGTCTATTAATAAGATGTAAGAACACCCTGGGCGATGACGTATGCCTCGCCTTGGTAATCATAGGCTGCTGTGCCCTCTCACCTCAAAGAGATAAGCCAAATGTAGTGACCTTTGTGTGTGTTGTTTGTAAACCTAGTCCCCCCTGGAATCATTTGGTCCACTGCATGTAGTTGGTTTGAAAATGCTTTACAGTAAGAGGTGAAACATCTCGCAGGCTGTTGCTTCACTTTTGTTCGAGGCCACTTACTAAGTTACTTCACTTTTGTTCGTTTATATATTGTTGTTATTCCTGTGACATATATCTTAAAGGCACCAGTAACAATCTATGATATTAGATAATCAAGTTGATAACCTTAGCTCTTGCCGGTTAGAGACAGATGCAAAATGCTGGATTCCTCAAAGATGCTGAAATGAAAAAACAAACAGGAAAGCTTACCGGCGCACAATTGGGGTCAGTGATGCCTTCCGAGGATCACGAGTTTCATGTATGTAGCGTGCATGCCTCTTGTGTGCCAATTGGTGAGTGTGTGTGTTCGTAATGAACAGAAAATGACATATAATCTAGGGGAAAAGTTGCAAAGGGGGACTCACCGAATTTGATTGATAGAATGTGTGGAACACGCCACAGAAGAGGCGCTAGAAGAGGTGTTGCAGATCTGTTGGACAAGGTCACATAGAGGGAGAAACTTTGAAAAAGTTAACATTTGAAGTGACAGTTAATTGAGTTCTAGAGAAAGGGAAGTGAGGTGTGGCACACATTCTTTATTGACGAACTTTAATGTTTTATGGTGTTATAATTATGGTCTCTTTATTTCAGATAGATTCAAAGTCACCTTATGGGTTTTCTCCAGACTAATTTTGACTATTAATAAACTATGAATATTTGGACACTTAGGGGAAAGGGGGTACTTACTTAAATATGAGTTTGAGAGGAATATGATAGTTTAACGTTTCTTTTTGGGTCAGGCTTAATTAAGTTTATTCCATTTTCATGTTAGCTAATTTTGGGAAATAAAATATATTTTTGTAACAACAAGAGTTTACATTAACCTAGTTTGAAACTGATTTTCAGCCAACTCCAGAGATGGCATTCAACAGAAAAAAGGTAGGCTACGTTACCAGGTAGAGGTTTTGTTTTCATTTGTTTAAATGAGTGTCATTTGACCTCGTTAGAGATTTTTCCTCGTTAAATATATAACAGACCATGTAGAGTTCAGGGTACACTAGCCAGGGAAAATTCTATTGAAACCATGCTAAAAACATTAGAGATAGTATGAGCAATGACAAAGGTCCTCAGAGTTATTAAGGTGGGGTGACTATACATACAAAGAAAGGGAAGATTTTAAATCACCAGCCATTTCAGATGTAGAGAACCCTAACTGAAATTTGATAAGAGTACCTTCACTAATTTCATGGACTAGTTGTAGTAGTAGTAGTAGTAGTAGGTATGTTGGCAAGATGTTTGGAAGTTTAAGAGACAGACCACTCTCTCCATAGGGGAAGGATTAACAAGAGCAGAATTAAGAGCTGAATTTTGGATGAAGGATAAATGCAAGATACAACTGTCTGATAAGGGCACTTCCTTGAATATCCTGAGCCATTGTATAATGGGTGGTCATGCCCTGTATCTCCAAAATTAGATAAATAACTTGACCCGCATGACTATGAACACAAATTCACACAGTACCTACCCAGGAGACCTTTCGAAGCACGGTTTCTTGGGAGGACAGGAGGAATCCTCATCTTCTGGGGAACGGCACCTGCGATTTGAGGAAAGAGGTGCCTCAAAGTTGTTATCTCCCCCATGTGGAAATTGAGAGGTGCTTTCCTGAGTGGCGTGTTCCTCTTCACCACTTGGACTGAGAAAGGGAAACGAGAGAAACAGGTCAGACAGATGTGAAGTTGACAGATGGAGTGCAAGTTCTTTTGGCTTTATCTGAAGGCATTTTGAAGAATATTGCTTTCAGTGGAACAAATAATTACAAAGGCGTTGTTAATGAGACATTATAGCAAATAATTTAACTTTTGTGCATTAGTATTATCTCCGATGTTCCACCGAGCTTTGCATGGTATTAGTCCTGAATGCCCGGATAATGTACTACAGAACATTACAAAAATAGAGAGGGACGTATGCTATCCAGCTTATATTTTGAATACATGCTGCAGGAGAGCTTTGAAGAGAATTTACAATGAAAGTGAAAGGAAGCCAGAATTGATCTAAGAACAAACCTTATCTCTTTTTATTGGCTTTGAGGCCATAAAACTACTGTTGAAAATATTCAGTGCAAATGCAATTTTCGCATGTATATAACACTGTTATGGAGCATCCTTACAAAAAAGAGTAGCAACATTTCCTATGGAATCCCATGAAATAATAGTGATTCATTGTCTATGAGCCAGATAAGTAAGGAATTGAGTCTGTACAAATCGACATAAATGTTCAGCTGGAACTGAGCAAAAGAATAATGTTTCTATTTGTGGATCTAAAGTGAAACATCACATAGGATTGATTGGTCCCATTAGTAGTATAATAACGAGATCAAACAAGGCGTGATCCGACCTCCAGCTTACTCATGACACATGCAAGATTCTTCTCTCATACATAAGTTGCAAACATAATTTTCCTAACTTAACGTAAATTAAAACTTTCTAAAATCTAGTCAAATAGATCCTTGTTTCACCAACGAAAACTAAAATAAATCTGCTATATTTTATTAGAAGTACATAGTTGTTCTGTACGGTTTAACATGCACATTATTATTTTTTTTACATTTTAATTCTCATAAATAAATCATAAATACCCTATCCTAAAATTCCTGTATCTTTAACTCATCGCGAAACACCTTTTTCAGAGCTTTTTAGGCTCTCACTCAGACCTTTCCTATCCCCCTAACAAGAACAACAGCAACAGCAACAAAGTAGTTTGTAAGGCTTACTCCCTGAGTAAGCAAAAATAGTAAACATCTTCCACAAAATCCTTACCTTGCATTAATAAAGCGTACAAAGTAAAAGTATATTGAATTAATCCCAAAATCTGGGTTCACTCCTGACCCCCATTCTGCACAAGATGTTAAAGGAGCTCTAAAGAAAAACGTATGAATCTCAGAGGAGTCCTTGTCAATGTCCTTTGCAAACCTGAGGAGTTCACCCTAGACGACTAACTGTTCCTCTGCTGCAGAGCTGCCTCTAATATGATAGTGGCTGTATGGATCAAAATAGTTTTTTAACTTGTAAATTTAGCCAATGTTTGTAAAACTTGAGTTTTTTCACAGTCTTTTCGTCTAATCAAGAGATTTTCACCTACTTTGGTTTTGATGTTTGTGTGGTTGTTCTTGTTGGGAGGTTGAAAAGGTTTATGGAGGATTCTAAAAAGAACTGGAAAAAGGTGTTTTGCGTCCAGTTAAAGACTAGGAAATTTTAAGATAGGATATTTATGATTCATTTATTAGAATGAAAATGTAAAGAATAAATGATGTGAGTGTTGAACGGTACAGAACAATTATTTCTAATAAAATGTAGCTTATTTATTTTGATTTTCGTTGGTAAAACCAGGCTCTGCTTGACCGTAGATTTTAGCACGTTTTAATTCATGTTGAGAAAAAAAAGTTTATAAACAGTTCAAAATTTAAAGTCCAATTTGAATATGGGAAAGGGTCCCATCTCTCCAATGCTGGATCTTAATGACATCAAATAAGAAAAGTGAAACGAAATGGCTGAAACACATACTCTCCTCCATTGTGAGTCCCTTCAACTACTGAGGGTCCTGCAGCAATGCTAGACACTGAACTGGCCCCCTCAGTGTTCCCTTGTTCACTGGCAGACCTGTCAAATGGAAAATGAAAGTGAAACTAGGGGGTTGCAAGGTCTTTCATTTTTAATGCTTTTTCAAGCAGACTATATGCAGTGGAACAGAAGATTACAGACTTTATTTTTAGCGTAAAGTTAGTGCATAAAGAAAATCAACAAGTGATATAACATATACACATAATTTTTCAGTACATCATATTAAGATAAGTGTCTCTGTCTTCTCATCAATGTTCTGGACACTTTCGACTACAGTGAAGTTGTAAAGTCACTTTACAATAAAAGTGACGGGGAATCACACTCACCCCACAACACCCTTTACCTGTTTGTATTGGCTTTGAACCCTGAGAATCACTGTTCAAAGTGTCCAGCAATCTATGAGAGATCCGAGCCACCATGTTGGTTTTGACATCTCGTGGAGAGGGGGAATCTGGACACGCCCCCTTTATAATAACTTACCGGGCCAAGGAGACCTTTTTTCAATTTTGAGTGTGCCACTTACCCAGTGTTGTCCTGCTGCTCAGGAGGACTGACGGCATCGGTGTTCGAGATGGCTTCCCTATCCATGTGCCCTAAGCCGTCTCCCATATTTTCAGAAAGGTTGTTCCTCACAGATCTAAAAAAAAAAAGAAAAAAATTGTTTTGCTTATTCAGAAGTCGCCAGACAAGTGTGAAGTCAGTTATTCAAGTTCTGGTCTTGGCAGAAAAGCTCTGCTAGGTCCCAGTGCTTGTGGCCTGTGGCCTGCAATTGACATTCAGTTCAGTTCAGTTCAGAAAAGCTCTGCCTCTTGAGTAGAGAAATGTATCATTTTGAGTGGAAGGGGACAGTGGCGTAAAAGAGATGTTTATATGGACAATTCCAACTAGGTGTTATGGGCTTAGGGTGGGTAGGCTATCTCGAGGAGAATTAGGGGGAGTAATCCCTAGATTGCAAAAAAAGTGGAGCACCCAGGTCACACTAAGAAAGCTTGTTGTGCAGTTGGTATAGGAGCTTAGGTTGGGTAGGCTACCTCGAGGAGAATTAGGAGAAGTGCTGTAATGCCTATACTGCAAAACGCGTGGAGCACCCAAGGCACAATGACCCCTTACTTAAGAGGATATCCACCATCACCAACAAAGATCTTCTGTTACCACATATCAGGGAATTAGCACTTGACAACGTAGCAGATTGGAAAAACAAGGGATTCGTATTTTTCCTAACATGCAAGCCTTCCTTCTCTGCTTGGGATGTAGCCAGCAACAGCCCGCCCCACCCACCCACCTGTTGTTGTGACAGCAGCCTTGAAGTAGGCCATTCGACAAAGATTCGTATCGGAGGCAAATATTCAGAGATTAAGTACAGGGTGGCTATCCTTCGTGCATCAACGGAATGTCAGATTTCACAGCACAAAGCAAGGAAGGCATAAAACCCACTTCAACTCACCAATGTGGTTTAAAATTATGGCGAAGTTGGAGAAGTCTAGAATGAAGCAGTACCCAATAGCCGCTGGCGCCTTTTTTGGTAGTAGTAGTAGTAGTATCTTAAGCCACATTGATAGGGTTGGGCGGCTTCGCTTTTAAACGGCCCACCGACTGCAGTTGCATTGTACCGCGCTTAATCTCCTCTTATTGCTCTCGTCGGAGACTGATTCTACTTGGCAACAAAGGGTGTATCTGGTTTCCCCATTTATGCTCTTAAATTACGTAAATGTAACCAAATACGAATTTATTGTATCCAGGGTTGGCAATGAATATTTCAAACTGATTTGACCAAGTAATTAAATCATTGATTTTTTCATTTAAAAAGTCATGATTTTTTTATATTTGTAATTTTTTTTTTACTTTGATAGCAAACAAACTGATAAATATGTTTTGGAGGTTCATAAAAACTTGAGCATAACTGTGCTGCATCTATATATATTTTGATATAAAAAAAAAAAACATTGCAAGTACATACTTTAGGCCAGAAGTGGAAACCTAAAAGATAAATGAATAGTAATTCTGTCATAAAATACATTTTTAGGGGAAAATGATAGAAAAGCATCTAACAAATAAAAAAAATAAATATTAAATCAAATAGATCACAATTTTTTATTGTTTAATTTTAAAAATATAAAAAAAATCACCATCCCTGATTTTATCTCTCACTTAGCCTTTTTTTCTGTTCAAACAGTTGGTGGTTTCTTTCAGTTGTTTTCTTTAAGATGCTCTAACTCGCATACCTTTTACTGTACCTTCTGTCATATTCTCTTTCTTCCATCTCACTTTCCTCCACCCTCTCCTAACAATTAATTTATAGGGCAACTGCTTCCAGATTTTCTTCTCCTGGTACAGCACTGAATGACCTCATAGGTCCCAGTGCTTGGCCTGTGGCCTAAATTCTGTATTCAGCTCAATTCAATCAGTTGCACATATAGTATTAGTATGTTTTAATCAGTTTTCACATGTTTCCTTTCTCATAATAATTCTAAAATAAGTTTCCACTTTCGTACCCTCTTTATATTCAACAACAAAAACTTCTTTCAGTTTTCTTCTGAAGATTGAAGAAGAATCCCACACAGTCACTGTGTATAACGTGTTTACTTATAAATATTTACTTTTTATTTCTCTCAACACTCGAGTACTTTCAGGCCCTATCTGTGGCCCATTTTCAAGAGATGTGTAGGTTGTCAGCCTGGGTCAAGGCCCAGCAGTCTTCTGGAATTTCTTCTTGTTGAACCATCATTTATATGATGGCTGTTCTGGTTTCCTTGCGAGTTGCTAATCCCCTCTTGTCGCTCTGATATCCTGAGCTGATGGTCAATGGGATTAACTAGTCTGTTGGGCAGAAAACCTAATCTCGAGGTCAGAAGGGTCAATCTTAGCTTCTTTTAATATCAAAGCTCGGCTTATGGGATCTTCTGTGGTATAACCGCTGTTTCCTTCTATTACTTTAATCTCTCTGATGAGTGCTCCGTCTACTACCCTACTATGACTGATATTATTGCTTTTGTTTATAAGCCTACTGTTTTTAAAATCCATCCTATGGTCCTTTTCCCAATAATTCCTAGCTATAGCACTCCCCTGAGCGTTAAGCTGTACTGCCCTTCAATGTTCTTTGATTCTAGTCCTTATTCCCCTACCTGAATTCCCCCACATATTTGTCTCCACAATTGCTGCAGTTGATTATTATACCCCCCTACATCATCTGTATTACTGTCTTCTCCTTCCAATTTATTTTTACATACTTTGTTTTTTAGACCCTCTTGTTTCTAGTAGGAAATCTCCTAACAAAAACTTAGCAGTGTGGTTAGCTGGAGAACTAGGAATATACTTGGGTATATTTTCAGAATCGCATATTAAACATTCGTTAGATTTCATAGACAAAGTTAAGAAAAATAATATAAAGGGACACATGGTTCGTTTTGATATAGTAGCATTATTCACCAATGTCCCCTTAGATAAAGTATTAGAATATCTTCAGACTAAACATAATGAGGGTATTTTCAATCCAAATTTAGAAATAGGCGTCTTCCTTGAGTTGATTAAATTATGTCAGTGATACTTATTTCACGTTTGAGGAACAAGTTTACAAACAGAAATATGAAGTAGCTATGGGATCCTCATTATCACCTATACTCGTTAACATCTATATGAAATATTTCGAAACCAATCTAGTCCCTAATATTCATTTCCCTAACTTAGAACTGCAAGGTTGGTGGAGATATGTGATTTTTGCTATTCTACTAGGTGATGAAAATGAAATAGAAACTTTTCTAGACGAACACAATAAGTTTGATAACATCCAATTTACTTTAGAGAAAAGTAACAATAATAAACTGCCCTTTTTAGACATACTCACAGAAAGAAAAGAAACAGGATATGAATTCAGCACATTTAGAAAGCCCACACACACAAACTGATATATTAATTTCTTCTCTTTTTACAGTCATGATATAAAAATAGTTGTTTTAACAGGTTTATTTCTCAGGGTAATGAGAACGTGTGACCCTTGTAAGATAGAGCAAGAAATAAATTACATCGATAAAAGCTTTGATGCATTAGCATATCCGGAACGGTTCAGAAAAAGGGCACTCAACAAAGCTAGGAAGATATTTTGCAGAGCAAATGTAGATAGGACATGGAATAAAGAAAACAAGAAAATAGTTGCCCTCCCTTTTATGTCTAAAATGAAACAAATCACTTCAAAAATGAAAGTAAATATAAATTTGTATATACCTTTGATAATACCGTAAAAAACAAAGTATGTAAAAATAAGTTGGAAGGAGAAGACAGTTATGCAGATGATGTAGGGGGCTATACATAATCAATTGATGGAATTGTGGAGACAAATATGTGGTGAAATCGGGTAGGCTTTGACCACCACACAAAACACTAAACTTTTGTCAAGTAGTATTCAACAAAACACCATACTAAGTCCATAAAAGGTGGAATAGTATCCAACTTCAATAAGAGTGCAAAGTCAATTCAAGGGGACAAAGAAAATACCACAAAAAAATACTTAATTTTAATACATAAGTTTCAGACAGAAATAACACCTGAACCTCAATAATACAGTAACTAATGAGAAACACTCAATCTTATCTTCCTGCAAAAGAAAACAATTACACTATTAAAGACAGGTCATCAACATACATACAAAAAGGGGAGAGGGTCCAGAAAGGAGGAGGCAAGCGAAAATTAAGAATATCCCAACAAATACAATCTAAATATCCCTAACAACTTCCTCAAACGACTTTATAGGTCTCCTCTTGGAGGACAATAACAAACTCCACGTCTGGAGGCTTAATCTGGGTGGCAGTGAAAATTGATCTCAAACTATGGTGTTGGTAGGCTTTCACAAGCTCCACTAATGACGTCAGCAGAGGATCAAAGGCCGTGATCTCAATAAATAAATATAGGTATAACTGTTATTACCTTGGGACAGAGAGGTCCCCTTGGCTTTTACTGAACGAAGGGCAGTACACAAATTGAAGAATATAATATCCTTGCTGCAGAGTAAGGATATCCAATAAGCTATACAGTGTCAAAACGTAGCTCTGCAATATGGCGAGGAATAAATATCGTTCCAACAGCAATAGTTGCGCCCTTCAAGGTTGGAGGCTCAGAAACACACACTCATAATCTGATGACAACAGCCAATCAGGAGCGTCGTAAGGGACTGGCCTAAACGTCAAATGCACATTTGATGTGAATCTACTATAGTATAAACATGATGCCAATCACAAGGGTGAGGGAGCTTCACCATTGTATGAGTCATTTTCAAGGCAGATCATTACTACTGGCAGCAATGGGACAGTCATTAGGTAGATGCCCCTTGAATCCCAATTCTGAAACATACCAGGCTTAAGGAAAATGCAAATGAACCCTTGCCAGTTTTATTAACTAAATTCAACATACTTGGTTAAAAACATTACTAAAATAATTAAAAGCTCGCGTATTTGTGTTACATAATAAAATATATGGAATGTGTGTTATTCCATATATAAAAACTAAAACTATGATTAATTAAAACCAGTGACCCAAGAGGTCTACCAGTTTGCTTGCAGGAGTGTGATCGGACCAGATAAGATAATGTAGGCTAAATCTTGACGTGTTGTATCAATCAGCGTCTGGTTTGTCGTCATCTGTGGTCATCAAATCTATTGTTTTGTAAACTGTTGACAAAGCTTTCTGCTTGAGAAACCACATTTGTAAGTGTTTACATAATAAAAATATGGAATGTCAGTCCATATATATAAAAGTCTAAAACTAAAGAGGTCAACCAGATTGCTTGCAGGAATGTGATCAGACTAGAGACGCTAAAGATGACGTATACAATAAAAGTAGGCTAAGATAACATGCCGTCACCTGTAGTCATTCAATTGTTTATAAACATTAGTCCAAGCTCCCTGCTTGAGACAACTACCGCCTACGTGATCTGTAGCGTGTCTCATTTGATTGTGTGTTCGTATGTAACTGTCATCTGATTGTATGTTCATATGTTCGAACTACTGTCTGTTCCTTCATAACTTGTAACAGAGATGGTAGACGAGCAGAACAGAGTTAGCTATCGTCATTAGAAGACCTGTACCTCTTTACCTAAGCTTTATCATGTAGAGGAATAGGATTAGCCATCATCATTGGCAGAAGCGATCAAGCTATCGTTATTAGAAGACTTGTACAATCATACCTGATCTTCACCATGTAAAACTTCAGAAGAATATATAATTTTTTATACTTAGTGTTTTCTACAAGAACCTCCTCACCGAACCAACATGAGTTTAACACATCGTCGTAATAACCAACAAGATAATACCGACTTCGTAAGTGATCTACAAACCCCCAGACACTCCATTGAAGATGGAAGTGCAATACCAACCGACTTAGCGTAAGATTATCGCTAGTCTAACATTACCTCATAGGGCGCCTTATCATACAAGGCACAAGCCCTAATATTGGTGGCCAGCGTACCAGAAGAACTCTACAACGTCTACGAAGAAAAAAAACAAAAAAGCAGAATAATAAATCATGAAGTCAACGACGACGAAAGCAGCAGATTCTTCAAGCAACCTAGTATCATCGTTAGTGAGCGACTTCAGAAAACAACAAGATTCGTCAAGCAACTTAGTATCATCGTTTAGTGAATAACTTCAAGAAACAAAACCGACGTGTCCTTTTCCTAAGGCAACGGAAGCTTCGTCTCTCATTAGAATCATTCAAGAAAACATCGTTAGTGAGCGTTTCCGGCACTGCAAGAAACAACCGAACGCGTCTGCAGCATCGGATCTTTCAAGGGCTCGAATCATCGAAACAACGCGCACGGGGGAAACTGAAGCCAAACCAGGTCATCCGCTAAATAGAGAAGGAGGACCAAGGCCGTGTGTCGTTATCGGAACACCGTGACTTCCCACAAAAGCAAGCTAAGTACAATTTTTTATTCATAGTTTGGAGTAACTTTGAAGGGTTTCTTTCCTTTGCAGGTCGAATTTCGTTATTCCTTGGCGTGAAGTTACGAGACATTCTTAAGCTTACTTTTTTACAGAAATTATCTACATCATTGAGATTTCGCTACTGCGAGTTTTTATCTTTGAGTGTTCCTTGTTTCCAGAAGTTCTACTGAAATATCATAATCATATACTATGTTAATTTTATCATTTTGGGTGATTATTAATCCCTTAGTAACAAATCATATTAAACAGTGAATATGCGTTACGCAGTGGACGTCTGTAATTTATACAGATGCATGGATAGGGTCGTTTTAAAGCACCGTAGTGATTAGAAAACACACAAAAAACAAGTGGAACACCCGTACAAATCTATATAAATTAGAGGTAACGCTATTTCGGGTCATGACAATAAAAATGCTCCTTTGCAAGTCCCGATCGCAGTTTTAGCCTAGCCTTGAGTTTTTTTGAGTTATATAAAAAATATCGAACCTCAATGACTCAACTTAACTTTAAAAATATGGCTGGATTGCAAGGAATAACATGTCTGTAAAAAACTTTCATCAGGCTAAATGCGCTGACCAGGATCCCTCACTATTTCAAATTTTAGCAAAGAATGAAGTACAAACAGTTAATATTGAATACAGTAGAGATAACTTGTCTTATTAGTAATCGCTCAGTTCCTAATAGTCGTCATTCATTGCTTTATACGTAACCAGCAACATAATGCTAAAAACACACAATACGTTGCCGATGGTAATAAAGAGAAGGATCCTAATTATTACAAAAAGAAATAGAAACAGTAGCCCGTTCAGAATCAAACAAGCAAACTCGGTGACTGTGTCACCTAGTCAAGCGGTCAAGGTCAGTCAAAACTGCCGACGTTTTCAAAGCAAAGCAAATTCCACACAATAAGCGACTCTAGCAGAGTGGGGAAAAGCGATGTTGGATCATACATCCCAAATACCTTTTTTGAATTAAAAAGGATTTTTCCTAGGAAACACACGACCGTATAAAGTAATCAGAGCAGGTTTCGTTTTTTTTAATACATAAGTTATATAAGTAGTGGTGGATAAAGCCGACTGTACGCGCAGTAAAAATTAGAATATCTTGTTTATTTCTTTAGTACACGTAATATCCTGTATTTTACGGACTCACCGTCTTGTTGTTCGAACTTCCCTAATGAGAAGTCCGGATAAGCGAGCGTTTACAGATACCTCTATAGTTATAAAAAACATTGATCTGTATCTAGTGTAATTGTAAGATTCATCTAGGGGTAATACGAAGAATTTAACTTACATCCTGCAAAAATTAAGGCGTGTTATCAAAGGGAAATCCTATAAACCTTCAAACATATTAAAATCCGTTTGAACAAAAATGAGACAGTTAATCAAATAATAACTTATATAAAGGAACTATACATTTGTCTCATAAATCGTAACATTGTTCAAATGACCCAACAGAATTCTCCTACAACCGCATCAGTCGCACTTTGCACGCAAAATCTCGAGAAGCATGCACCCTCGAATGTCTTAGTGCGTGTAAAAGAGACTTTGCTGGGAAATGAAATTTTAATCCTTCCCGACACTCTGAAATATAACGATTTCCGCGAACAAAGCCCTAGACACGGTTGACTAGCAGCAACAAGTTAGATCTAGTGATCCACAAACGTATACATATCGTGGGTACGGAAGTTATAAATATCGCAATTTTTATTGTTGCTAATTTTTAACCCAATCCCGCCCAACCAGTCGTAGATGAATCTCTCTGATAATCTATCTAAAGTAATATCCGTAAAGTCATTCAAGCAGAGGTGATTCAGCAGAAATTTTTTTTATCTTTTATCTGAATACCAGGAAGTTTCTCCACTAGCGAGTGATCTTTGAAAAAAAAAAAAAAAAAAACGGATGTAATTTAACACAAAATACGGTCTAAGGACAAACATAAAGCTATTTACATACCTTCGTATAGATTCTCAATGAAATTTCAAAATAGAGATAAATGACGAAGTTGAAAAATGTTAGTAATAGGAGTCATTAGGAAATCAAATAAGCCCATATAATTTTTCCCTCAAATGTCATGCCATAAAAGATCGGACTTGGCGTATCTGCGTAGATTTCTGTCGCTTAAACAAGGAAACGACTCCCGATAGTTTCCAGTGCCATGTACCGACGACATCTTATCTCTGTTAGGTTAGAATAAATTTTTTTCACCAACTTGGACTTACTTAAATGCTTTTACCAGATACCATTACCTAGTGATTTGTATCTCATACGCGCCGTTTTCAGCACACTCAAGGGGGACCATTATCAATTTTTACGTTATGCCTGCCGGCTTACGTTGCACCCCAATTACAATATAGTGTTTGGAGACTTTTTTAGGGGAGGGGAACTACATGCCTATATGGTATTGAATCTTGTAATCTTTTCTAATACCTTAGAAGTACATTCTCATAAAGTAGAGCTAGTGCTACAGAGACAAAGACAAATAATCTCAGAGTAAAATATCTAAATGTGAGTTTTTTAAAACCGAACATGTTTATCTAGGTTTTATGTGTCTGGTCAAGGTCTTAAAGTAGTCCATGGTAAGGTGTCGGCTATTCATAACTTTCCGGTACTTATTAACGTAAAAGGGGGATACAGCACTTTTGCGCTGTAGTGGGTATTACAATCATATGTAAATATGTAACTCTTCAAATCATGAACACTCCTTTAACAAGCCTCTTACCGAAGAAGAGCGTAGATTTATTATGGTCTGAAAAGCATCAACAGCGTTCGATATCTTAAAGCGGAAAATGCAGCTTACCTAACTTAAAAATCCCTGATTTAAATAAGGAATTTTTTTTTATTGCAACAGACGCCTCAGACCCAGGGGTAAGAGGGATACTACTTCAGTAATATGATAAACAGTTCTTCCCTATAGCTTTTTATTCACGTAAACTAAAGCCCTCTGAAGCAAATATGCAGTAATAGGCAAGGAAGGCTAGGTATCTTTAACATAGTACATTTTAAGGTTCATAATCTATGGCTATCCTGATAAAGTCCTTACTGAACATGAGTCCTTTACCGAGTTTTTCAAAGGCTTTAATCACAGTCCAAAAGGAACTCGGTGACAAATGATCATTCAGGTTATTGGAGCCAAGATAAGATATCAACCTGGGAAAGCAAATATCATAGCTGACGCATTATCCCGCAATCCCGCACCATACAGCAAAAAACCATTAATTAGACTAAAAAACTATAGAAACATCCGTACCTATTGTTAAAATCGTATCTAAACAAGAAAATTCCTTAACCCAAGAGATCGCGAGCATTGAATATCTGGGTCGGAGCGCAGAAACTGTTACAAACTGAACAAAGCAAGTGTCAACAGCGATAAGCAAAACAATAAACACCAAACAATATAAACACTGTCGAAACGGGAAACAGGGTCAGTGGCTAGGGCCCCCCCAAAAACAAAAACACTTCGAGCAGAAACCTAAAGCAACAGTATATTTATAGTATTTGTGTATCATAATGGTAATCAATGTAAGGTTCTATGTAGGTCTGTGACGAGGAAACCCGAAGAACACAGCAGATGACTAACGACCAGGTAGTAAGTAATAATCTCTTTTCATACCAATCGTCATAAACTGGTTGCATTCCGTCATCCAGGGTTCCCTACTATGTCACAGAAAGCCAAATCCATGTTTTATTGGCCTACAATGCTTACAGATATAAAAAGCACATACTGATTGTATCACGTGTCATGAAAACAAGGGACACACTAAGACCACCTGTCAGTTAAGGGCCTATCCTGTGCCAAATCAATCCTTGAAAGAGTATACGTAGAATTATTAACAGAATTACGAGTCTGACAGAGGGAATAAACACTTCTTAGTGTTAATAGTTCCTTGACACGTTATATAGAATTAATAGCACTAAAAACAAACACCGCAATTGAGTGCGTTAGGAATAGTTTATGAGTGCTAAATCAGGTAAATATGGAAGTTCAACACATAATAATCTGTGACTCTCGGGTGGTGTAAATCAATAATAATCTCCTTAACACGTTGTGTGAATTCCTTTCCTTATTAAGAAAACCAATAATATATTTTATCACCCAGAGTCAATCGGTTTGGTAGAATAACTGATAATTAAATAGGAAGTGTCATGTCTTACGAGTTACAACTCGTGATATTGGATCCGAACTGGATTATAGTGGTTCTCGCGGTTTTAAATACCTTTATCATTTATATCTTGTATCTATAGAATTGATGCCGCAAGTAGCCTTATACGGTACGCCGCTAGAACACTTTTCCACATATTCAAGAAGCCACCATTAAACTTAAATTTATCAAATAATATATAAAAAAAAAATATATAAATAAATAAATATTAAAAAAATAAAATAAATATGGATACAAGTGGAGTCAATATAATACACTCCGTAAGAAGTCGGAAGGGTTACAATTTATAATAAAAAAGGAATCACGATAAAAATCAATAAGCAAAACGTAACCATAGGTTATTAAATATCCAAATATATATGCGTAAAGATTTGAACTCTAACTTAACGCTTTAGTAATGACAAATAAGCTAAAAGTTCAACACATATCCAAAACCTACTGACATATTGTCTGTCCCGGTGTTTATATTCGTTTAGTCAATGAAAAAATAAAAATAATAATAATAATAATAATAAAATAAATAAAATAAAATAAAAGAGATTTTTAAAGTCAGGATCTAGAAGTGAAAATGTTATCTATGAAATAACCTATATGAATCTTATACAGGGCTAATAATATATATAGAATTTTGTATGGAAACCTTTTTCCTTAGTTTCAACAAGGAATATTTAATTTAACATAATCATGCAGTTTTCCAACATGAAACTAATATATTGTTCAATGTTTTGGTACTGTTTTTTTTTCAGACATTCTTTTCGTGTGGGTCGAGTATTAAAAAGATAATAAATTTATCCTAAAGTCGTATTTATTACAGCAAGTAACGTAACTCTTAGCTGTCTGAGAGCAATCTCCTGCCAAGTGACGACGTCATCATGCCGTATCAGCATTTGTTCCTTTAAACCTCAATAATCTGCTTACAACAGGCTTCATCTGTGTGTCGTCTCTGCTTGCAAACAGATTGACTGGAGAAAGGAATGCTTAGCCCGAACTTCTCATGGCAAGGCAGACGTTAGGTGCAAGTGTCTATCGGTGTGTGCAATGCAACTTTAGCTAAGGAGTTGCAATCATTTTAAAATTAATAACAAAGTAAGCAAATAGAATTTCTTTAACAACAAAATGAATTAATTTTTCTGAACCTCATAGACATTTAGAAGTATCAAGATATATATGTGAAATATTTACTTGCAACATTAGCCTATTACAATTCAAGTAAAACATTCATGGAAAATGTCACAATTTCTTGAAAAACCCAAAGTTTATTTAGAAATTAGTTACATAGTGGGTTTTTTTTCGTTGCATCTCCTACCTATTAATAAAGTTTTTAAAATTAACCTCAGAGGATGCGCGCGAGAAAATTGAATATGAAACTTTTGTTAGGGGCACATAGGATCAGATTTTATCACAACTTAATTTCAGTTAGCATAGAGAACTACAGAATCATGATTAATCTTCTCTTTGACTCTTATGTTGCCTGGCAATCTTACAAATAGCTCCGTTTCACACTTCTTTGTCTAGTAACTTACTACCAGTAATATCGAATTTTCTTTGGGATTCGTATTGAATATCTGGTTTATTTTTTATAATTATGGATATTTTTACAGTCCTCATAGACCTGGATAGGTTCACTCATTGTTAATGCCATGGATAAAAAAGTTTGTACAGCGGACTCTTTTGAATTCCAAAATATCAGCGAATTCATGTGGGTTAAGTCTGGTCTAAATGGCTCTCTCCCCTCCCGTATCTTTTGGATGTTGTCTGAATTTAACTTTGCCCTTGTGACAAGTATAATTTCACTTTGCAGGCTGATTAATGGAACCTGGTTACAGTATCCTGCAGTACGAGAGTTTCACATCGCAACTTCAAAAAATCGTTCGTCGCAGCGGACGACTACAGTCAAGTAACAACCGCCTACAATGTGAAAGGAATTTCATGGACTTCTTCGACCGACACCGTATCTCGTCGTTAATCTCGTTTTAATGCGGAATGCTTCGGCGGCTGTCGGAATCGACTACGAATGGGACATACTTCCGACGATTACAACCCGAAGGATGTTCAACTCTACTTTGCTGGCGAAGGACTCGTGCTGGGATGATCTATTCATCGCGAACGTAATCGTGTAGCTTAGGATGCAGAGAATAAGTATGAACGCAAAATAGAACGTTGGACCCGCCCAGGCAAATTTTCCCCTTGTTTTAACCATTGAAAAAGGCCGTTTCATTGGCTATAGGTGGTTGTCTGGAACTGTGTATGGACGAAAAAAAGTTGTTCGAAAGCTAGTTAAATGTGAAGTAGTATAACCTCGGTCATGTATCCTATATATTATAAATGATCATAAATAACAGAAGCGAAAATAAATTTAGTTTTTTATTTTTTTGCGTGTAACGCCACTAGGAATCTATATATAAATAATCATAATAACGGAATCGAAATATATTTTTGCGTGGTACTCACTAGGAATCTTATAAATGATCATAAATAACAGAATCGAAATAATAATTTTTTGGGGCGGTTACCCCTGTGAATCCTATATATAATGATCATAAATAACGGAATCGAATATGTCTTTGCGTGTACGCAATAGGAATCTATTTAAAGTGCACATATAATAATCATAATTATATGAATCCATATACATATGTATAAAACATTCAGGTAGCCTATAATCAATCTGTTACCTTTTATCTTACCAATAATCTGCAGTTATATATGAGTTAGTATATTGATTAATGAATCAGATATATAACATTTAGCATAAAAATCAACGAATCAATCAGCATAAACATTAATAACTTTATCAATTCATATATGAAATTTTTTATCAGTTAAAATATGATTTTTATCATGTTAATCTTCATTCTATGCAATTATCAGAGTACATTTAGTATTTTCTGTAGCATAAGTACTTAAAGAGATGAAGTGAAAAACTGTATCATTATATATCACGTGATCACTATTATTTACCAATATCATTGTTTTTATATTTTATTACTTGAATCTGTATTAGTGTACACCATTAATTTTTTTACTTATACAGTATTTTATATATTATCTATATATATTCACATAGTGTCTGTATCACACTCCTATAAGTCAAGTGCATGTCAAGTTTTGAGTAATATTCAGTAGTTGGTTTTGGTAAGTCTGACCGAGCTGATGTAAGTGTTTACATAATACAAAAATATGGAATGTCAGTCCATATATTAAAAAGTCTAAAACTAAAGAGGTCAACCATAAATTGCTTGCAGGAATGTGATCAGACTAGAGACGCTAAAGATGACGTATACAATAAAAGTAGGCTAAGATAACATGCCGTCACCTGTAGTCATTCAATTGTTTATAAACATTAGTCCAAGCTCCCTGCTTGAGACAACTACCGCCTACGTGATCTGTAGCGTGTCTCATTTGATTGTGTGTTCGTATGTAACTGTCATCTGATTGTATGTTCATATGTTCGAACTACTGTCTGTTCCTTCATAACTTGTAACAGAGATGGTAGACGAGCAGAACAGAGTTAGCTATCGTCATTAGAAGACCTGTACCATCATACCTGATCTTCACCATGTAAAACTTCAGAAGAATATATAATTTTTTATACTTAGTGTTTTCTACAAGAACCTCCTCACCGAACAACATGAGTTTTAACACATCGTCGTAATACCAACAAGATAATACCGACCTTCGTAAGTGATCTACAAACCCCCAGACACTCCATTGAAGATGGAAGTGCAATACCAACCGACTTAGCGTAAGATTATCGCTAGTCTAACATTACCTCATAGGGCGCCTTATCATACAAGGCACAAGCCCTAATACATTGACCTATAACCCCAGACCGGCCTACGTGACTTGTAATCTATGTCATCTGTGTGTATGTTCGTATGTCGAGCTATTGTCTGCTCAACTCTGATTTGTAAACCAAATTGTATGTCAGACTTCAATTAGCCAGCTTCATTGGAAGACCTGTCCAATTTTATCTGATCTTCACGATGTAAGATAGAAGAATACATCTATTTTTGTACTCTGTTTTTCAACACTAGAACCTCACATCAGAAAGAAGATACTGAATGAACTTAGAATTATCATCGAAATCCAAGATACTCCAATGAGGACAGGAGTCATACCAACCAACCTTAGCATAAATTATCGCAGGTCTTAATAACCCACGGGGCGCTTTGTTATTACAAAGGCCCAGCCCTACATATGTACTTGAATTTCATGCAGATGAACCCTTGCCCATATTATTAACTAAATTTAACATACTTGGTTAAAAACACATTGCTAAAATTATCAAAAGCTTGCATATTTATTTGAATTTCATGTAAATAGTTTAAGCACACCTAATAAAAAAGACTGAGGATACAAATGAGAACACTGGACGTTTAGCCGGGGCTCTACTTAAATTCGAAAATTATGTCCAAATGGAAGATGCACAAACTCATTCCCAAGAAACAGGTCTGTCACCATTATAGCATCCTCAGTGAAACTATAAAACTCCGGTTCTGGAGTTTCTAGATCACCTTGTTCTTGTTCAACACCATTGCAAAATTCAATTCCAATTTCATGCAGAGGAGGTATCCCATGAGCTGTGTGAAACAGGTCTGATTCATCCTCACTGTCACCATTGTAAGCATCCTCAGTGAAACTATAAAACTCCGGTTCCGGAGCTTCTAGATCACCTTGTTCTTGTTCAACACCATCGTGAAATTCAACTCCATATTCAAGCAGAGGAGGCATCCCTTGAGCTGTGTTTTCCAAATAAAGGTTAGACCCATTTCCATCTACTCCAGGATCATTGATGATTTCTAGTGGTGGAGGTGTATTATCATTGAGCGATGCCTGGACACAACCCTCAGCCACTGAGGGTTGGAGACTGGCTTCCGCAGCATTGTCATGCAATGAAATACCCGCTTGGGCATTTCTTACGCCACTGCCAGACCTGTCAAATAAAAAGTGTAGGTATGAGTGTAAATAGATTGTACTTAGGATATGTCTTATGGCATCATTCTTTTCAATATTACATATTGCTTGAGATACTGTTTGCATACATTATAAATTGATCTTTTCATTTTATAATACTGTACAAAAAGGCTCATGAGAAAATTGCCCTAACCAGAAAAGCAACTTGGTTTGTGAAATCCCATGTATGGATTGTGCTTGACTTTATTTGGGCCAGACAGGTTAGGAATTAATTGTCAGGATAAAACAACATAAATATCCAGTTAGAACTGGCTACAAGAATAATGCTCACTTTATGCACCTTGGTGAAAATATCACATAGGATTGATTAGTCCCAAGTAGTCTATTAATAAGATGTAAGAACACCCTGGGCGATGACGTATGCCTCGCCTTGGTAATCATAGGCAGCTGTGCCCTCTCACCTCAAAGAGATAAGCCAAATGTAGTGACCTTTGTGTGTGTTGTTTGTAAACCAAGTCCCCCATGGAATCATTTGGTCCACTGCATGTAGTTGGTTTGAAAATGCTCTACAATAAGAGGTGAAACATCTCGCAGGCTGTTGCTTCACTTTTGTTCGTGGCCACTTACTAAGTTGACATTATATATTGTGTTGTTATTCCTGCGACATATATCTTAAAGGCACTAGTAACAATCTATAATATTAGATAATCTAGTTTATAACCTTAGCTCTTGCCGGTTAGAGACAGATGCTAAACGCTGGATTCCTCAAAGATGCTGAAATGAAAAACAAAAAACAGGAAAGCTTACCGGTGCACATTTGGGTCAGTGATGCCTTCCGAAGATCAAGAGTTTCATGTATGTGCGCGCATGCCTCTTGTGTGCCAATTGGTGAGTGTGTGTGTTCGTAATGAACAGAAAATGACATATAATCTAGGGGAAAAGTTGCAAAAGGGACTCGCTGAATTTGATTGATAGAATGTGTGGAACACGCCACAGAAGAGGCGCTAGAAAGAGGTGTTGCAGATCCGTCGGACAAGGTAATGTAGAGTGAGAAACTTTGAAGTGACAATTACTTGAGTTCTAGAGAAAGGGAAGTGAGGTGCGGCACACATTCTTTATTGATGAACTTTAATGTTTTATGGTGTCATAATTATGGTCTCTTTATTTCAGATAGATTCAAAGTCACCTTATGGGTTTTCTCTAGACTAAGTTTGACTATTAATAAACTATGAATGTTAGGACACTTAGGGGAAAGGGGGTACTTACTTAAATATGATTTTGAGAGGAATATGATAGGTTAACGTTTCTTTTTGGGTCAGGCTTAATTAAGTTTATTCCATTTTCATGTTAGCTAATTTTGGGAAATAAAACGTATATTTTTGTAACAACAAGAGTTTACAACAAGAGTTTCAAGCCTAGCTTGAAACTGATTTTCAGCCAACTCCAGAGATGGCATTCAACAGATGTTTTGTTTTCATTTGTTTAAACGAGTGTCATGTAACCTCGTTAGAGATTTTTCCTCGTTAGATATATAACAGACCATGTAGAGTTCAGGGTGCAGTAGCCAGGGAAAATATTATAGCCTTAGAGATAGTATGAGCAATAACAAAGGTCCTCAGAGTTATCAAGGTGGGGTGACTATACATACAAAGAAAGGGAAGATATTAAATCACCAGCTATTTCCGATGTAGAGAACCCTAACTAAAATTTGATAAGAGTACCTTCACTAATTTCATGGACTAGTTGTAGTAGTAGTAGTAGTAGTAGGTATGTTGGCAAGATGTTTGGAAGTTTAAGAGACAGACCACTCTCTCCATAGGGGAAGGATTAACAAGAGCAGAATTAAGAGCTGAATTTTGGATGAAGGATAAATGCAAGATACAACTGTCTGATAAGGGCACTTCCTTGAATATCCTGAGCCATTGTATAATGGGTGGTCATGCCCTGTTTCTCCAAAATTAGATAAATAACTTGACCCGCATGACTATGAACACAAATTCACACAGTACCTACCCAGGAGACCTTTCGAAGCACGGTTTCTTGGGAGGACAGGAGGAATCCTCATCTTCTGGGGAACGGCACCTGCGACATGAGGAAAGAGGTGCCGCAGTGTTGTTATCTCCCCCATGTGGAAATTGAGAGGTGCTTTCCTGAGTGGCGTGTTCCTCTTCACCACTTGGACTGAGAAAGGGAAACGAGAGAAACAGGTCAGACAGATGTGAAGTTGACAGATGGAGTGCAAGTTCTTTTGGCTTTATCTGAAGGCATTTTGAAGAAAAATGCTTTCAGTGGAACAAATAATTACAAAGGCGTTGTTAATGAGACATGATAGCAAATAATTTAACTTTTGTGCATTAGTATTATCTCCGATGTTCCACCGAGCTTTGCATGGTATTAGTCCTGAATCCCCTGATAATGTACTACAGAACATTACAAAAATAGAGAGGGATTTATGCTATCCAGCTTATATTTTGAATACATGCTGCAGGAGAGATTTGAAGAGAATTTACAATGAAAGTGAAAGGAAGCCAGAATTGATCTAAGAACAAACCTTATCTCTTTTTATTGGCTTTGAGGCCGTAAAACTACTGTTGAAAATATTCAGTGCAAATGCAATCTTCGCATGTAACATTGTTATGGAGCATCCTTACAAAAAAGAGTAGCAACATTTCTTATGGAATCCCATGAAACAATAGTGATTCATTGTCTATGAGCCAGACAAGTAAGGAATTGAGTCGGTACAAATCGACATAAATGTTCAGCTGGAACTGAGCAAAAGAATAATGTGCTATTTGTGGATCTAAAGTGAAACATCACATAGGATTGATTGGTCCCATTAGTAGTATAATAACGAGATCAAACAAGGCGTGATCCGACCTCCAGATTGCTCATGACGCGTGCAAAATTCTTCTCTCACACATAAGTTGCAAACATAATATTCCTAACTTAACGTAAATTAAAACGTGCTAAAATCTACGGTCAAATAGATCCTTGTTTCACCAACGAAAACTAAAATAAATCTGCTATATTTTATTAGAAGTACATAGCTGTTCTGTACGGTTTAACACGCTCGTTATTAATTTATTTTACATTTAAATTCTCATAAATAAATTATAAATAACCTATCCTAAAATTCCTGTATCTTTAACTCATCGCGAAACACCTTTTCCAGAGCTTTTTAGGCTCTCCCATAGACCTTTCCTATCCCCCTAACAAGAACAATAGCAGCAACAACAAATTAGTTTGTAAGGCTTACTCCCTGAGTAAGCAAAAATAGTAAACATCTTCCACAAAATCCTTACCTCGCATTAATACAGCGTACAAAGGAAAAGTATATTGAATTAAGCCCGAAATCTGGGTTCACTCCTGACCCCCATTCTGCACAAGATGTTAAAGGAGCTCTAAAGAAAAACTTCTGAATCTCACAGGAGTCCTTGTCAATGTCCTTTGCAAACCTGAGGAGTTCACCCTAGACGACTAACTGTTCCTCTGCTGCAGAGCTGCCTCTAATATGATAGTGGCTGTATGGATCAAAATGGTTTTCTAACTCTGTAAATTTAGCCATTGTTTGTAAAACTTGAGTTTTTTCACAGTCTTTTCGTCAAATCAAGTGATTTTCACCTACTCGGGGAGTAAGGGCACAGGCTACTTTGGTTTTGATGTTTGTGTGGTTGTTCTTGTTGGAAGGTAGGAAAGGTTTATGGAAGAGTCTTAAAAGAACTGGAAAAAGGTGTTTTGCGTCCAGTTAAGGACTCGGGAATTTTAAGATATATTTATGATTCATATATTAGAATGAAAATGTAAAGAATAAATGATGTTTTTGTTAAACAGTACAGAACATTTATTTCTAATAAAATGTAGTTTATTTATTTTGATTTTCGTTGGTAAAACCAGGCTCTGCTTGAACGTAGATTTTAGCACCATTCAATTCATGTTAAGAATAAAAAGTTTACAACTTGAGCACGACGGGGAAATCTTGCACGCGTCCCAAGTAAGCTGGAAGTCGGATCATGCCTTGTGTGTGTGTGTGTGAATAATATATATATATATATATGATATATAATATATATATATATATATATATATATATATATATGGAGTTCAAAATTTAAAGTCCAATTTGAATATGGGAAAGGATCCCATCTCTCCAATGCTGGATCTTAATGACATTAAATAAAAAAGTGAAACGAAATGCTGAAACACATACGCTCCTCCATTGTGAGTCCCTTCAACTACTGAGGGTCCTGCAGCAATGCTAGACACTGAACTGGCCCCCTCAGTGTTCCCTTGTTCACTGGCAGACCTGTCAAATGGAAAATGAAAGTGAAACTAGGGGGTTGCAAGGTCTTTCGTTTTTAATGCTTTTTCAGGCAGACTATATGCAGTGGAACAGAAGATTACAAACTTTATTTTTAGCGTAAAGTTAGTACATAAAGAAATTCAACAAGTGATATAACATATACACATAATTTTTCAGTACATCATATTAAGATAAGTGTCTCTGTCTTCTCATCAATGTTCTGGACACTTTCGACTACAGTGGTTTTGACATTTCGTGGAGAGGGGGAATCTGGACACGCCCCCTTTATAATAACTTACCGGGGCAAGGAGAACTTTTTTCAATTTTGAGTGTACCACTTACCCAGTGTTGTCTGATCCATCTGCTTGCTGTTCAGGAGCACTGACGGCATCGGTGTTCGAGATGGCTTCCCTATCCGTGTGCCCTAAGCCGTCTCCCATATTTTCAGAAGGGTTGTTCCTTCCAGATCTAAAAAAAAAAAGAAAGAAAAAAATTGTTTTGCTTATTCAGAAGTCGCCAGACAAGTGTGAAGTCATTTATTCAAGTTCTGGTCTAGGCAGAAAAGCGCCTTTTTTGGTAGTAGTAGTAGTAGTAGTATCTTAAGCCACATTGATAAGATTGGGTGCCTTTGCTTTTAAACGGCCCACTTATTCTACTTGGCGACAAAGGGTGTATCTGGTTTCCTCATTTATGCTCTTAAATTACGTAAATGTAACCAAATACGAATTTATTGTATCCAGGGTTGGCAATGAATAATTCAAACTGATTCAACCAAGTGATTAAATCATTGATTTTTTCATTTAAAAAATCATGATTTTTTTTATATTTGTAAATTTTTTTTTGCTTTGAAAGCAAACAAATTGATAAATATGGTTTGGAGGTTAATAAATACTTGAGCATAACTGTGCTGCATTTATATATATTTTGATATAAAAAAAAAAAAAACATTGCAAGTGCATACTTTAGGCCAGAAGTGGAAACCTAAAAGATAAATGAATAGTAATTCTGTCATAAAATACATTTTTAGGGGAAAATGATAGAAAAGCATCTAACAAATAAAAAAAATAAATATTAAATCAAATAGATCACAATTTTTTATTGTTTAATTTTAAAAATATAAAAAAAATCACCAACCCTGATTTTATCTCTCACTTAGCCTTTTTTTCTGTTCAAACAGTTGGTGGTTTCTTTCAGTTGTTTTCTTTAAGATGCTCTAACTCGCATACCTTTTACTGTACCTTCTGTCATATTCTCTTTCTTCCATCTCACTTTCCTCCACCCTCTCCTAACAATTAATTTATAGGGCAACTGCTTCCAGATTTTCTTCTCCTGGTACAGCACTGAATGACCTCATAGGTCCCAGTGCTTGGCCTGTGGCCTAAATTCTGTATTCAGCTCAATTCAATCAGTCGCACATATAGTATTAGTATGTTTTAATCAGTTTTCACATAAGGTTTCCTTTCTCATAATAATTCTAAAATGAGTTTCCACTTTCGTACCCTCTTTATATTCAACAACAAAAACTTCTTTCAGTTTTCTTCTGAAAATTGAAAAAGAATCCCACACAATCACATAACGTGTTTAGTTATAAGTATTTACATTTTATTTTACTCAACACTCGAGTACTTTCAGGCCCTATCTGTGGCCCATTTTCAAGAGATGTGTAGGTTGTCAGCCTGGGTCAAGGCCCAGCAGTCTTCTGGAACTTCTTGTTGAGCCATCATTTATGTGATGGCTGTTCTGGTTTCCTTGAGAGTTGCTAATCCCCTCTTGTCGCTCTGATATCCTGAGCTGATGGTCAATGGGATTAACCCTTGTGGTAAGTGAGTGGTCACCAAAAGTCTGTTGGGCAGAAAACCTAATCTCCAGGTCAGAAGGGTCAATCTTAGCTTCTTTTAATATCAAAGCTCGGCTTATGGGATCTTCTGAGGTAAAACCTTTGTTTCCTTCTATTACTTTAATCTCTCTGATGAGCGCTCCTTCTACTACCCTCCTATGACTGATATTATTGCTTTTGTTTATAAGCCTACTGTTTTTAAAATCCATCCTATGGTCATTTTCCCAACAATGCCTAGCTATAGCACTCCCCTGAGAGTTGAGCTGTACTGCCCTTCTATGTTCTTGGATTCTAGTCCTTATTCCCTTACCTGATTCCCCCACATATTTGTCTCCACAATTGCTGCAGTTGATTATTATACCCCCTTACATCATCTGTATTACTGTCTTCTTCGAATTTATTTTTACATACTTTGTTTTTTACACCCTGTTGTTTGTATTAGAAAATCTCCTAACAAAAACTTAGCAGTGTGGTTAGCTGGAGAACTAGGAATATACTTAGGTATATTTTCAGAATCACATATTAAACATTCGGTAGATTTCATAGACAAAGTTAAGAAAAAGAATATAAAGGGACACATGGTTCGTTTTGATGTAGTAGCATTATTCACCAATGTCCCCTTAGATAAAGTATTAGAATATCTTCAGACTAAACATAATGAGGGTATTTTCAATCCAAATATAGAAATAGGCGTCTTCCTTGAGTTGATTAAATTATGTGTCAGTGATACTTATTTCACGTTTGAGGGACAAGTTTACAAACAGAAATATGGAGTAGCTATGGGGTCCTCATCATCACCTATACTCGTTAACATCTATATGAAATATTTCGAAACCAATCTAGTCCCTAATATTCATTTCCCTAACTTAGAACTGCAAGGTTGGTGGAGATATGTGATTTTTGCTATTCTGCTAGGTGATGAAAATGAAATAGAAACTTTTCTGGATGAACACAATAAGTTTGATAACAACATCCAATTCACTTTAGAGAAAAGTAACAATAATAAACTGCCCTTTTTAGACATACTCACAGAAAGAAAAGAAACAGGATATGAATTCAGCACATATAGAAAGGCCACACACACAAACTCATATATTCATTTCTTCTCTTTTTACAGTCATGATTTAAAAATAGGTGTTCTAACAGGTTTATTTCTCATGGCAATGAGAACGTGTGACCCTTGTAAGATAGAGCGAGAAATAAATTATATCGATAAAAGCTTTTATGCATTAGCATATCCGGAATGGTTCAGAAAAAGGGCACTCAACAAAGCTAGGAAGATTTTTTACAGAGCAAATGTAGATAGTACATGGAATAAAGAAAATAAGAAAATAGTTGCCCTCCCTTTTATGCCTAAACTGAAACAAATCACTTTAAAAATGAAAGAAAGTAAATATAAATTTGTGTATACCTTTGATAATACCGTAAAAAACAAAGTATGTAAAAATAAGTTGGAAGGAGAAGACAGTAATACAGATGATGTAGGGGCTATACATAATCAATTGCAGGAATTGTGGCGACAAATATGTGGGGAAATCAGGTAGGGTTTGACCACCACACAAAACACTAAACTTTTTGTCAAGTAGTATTCACCAAAACACCATACTAAGTCCATAAAAGGTGGAATAGTATCCAACTTCAATAAGAGTGCAAAGTCAATTCAAGGGGACAAAGTTAATAGCACAAAAAAACTTGATTTTAATACTTAAGTTTCAGACAGAAATAACACCTGAACCTCAATAATACAGTAACTAATGAGAAACACTCAATATCATCTTCCTGCAAAAGAAAACAATTACACAATTAAAGACAGGTCATCAACATACATACAAAAAGGGGAGAGGGTCCAGAAAGGAGGAGGCAAGCGAAAAGGAAGAATATCCTAACAAATACAATAACTTCCTCAAATGACTTTATAGGTCTCCTCTTGGAGAACAATAACAAACTCCACGTCTGGAGGCTTAATCTGGGTGGCAGGGAAAATTGATCCCAAACGATGGTGTTGGTAGGCTTTCACAAGCTCCACTAATGACGTCAGCAGAGGATCAAAGGCCGTGATCTCAATAAATAAATATAGGTATAACTGTTATTACCTTGGGACAAAGAGGTCCCCTTGGCTTTTACTGAACGAAGGGTAGTACACAAATTGAAGAATATAATATCCTTGCTGCAGAGTAAGGATATCAAATAAGCTATACAGTGTCAAAACGTAGCTCTGCAATATGGCAAGGAATAAATATCGTTCCAACAGCAATAGTTGCGCCCTTCAAGGTTGGAGGCTCAGAAACACACTCTCATAATCTGATGACAACAGCCAATCAGGAGCGTCGTAAGGGACTGGCCTAGACGTCAAATGCACAGTTGATGTGAATCTACTGCAGTATAAACATGATGCCAATCACAAGGGCGAGGGAGCTTCACCATCTTATGAGTCATTTTCAAGGCAGATCATTACTACTGGCAGCAATGGGACAGTCTTGAGTTGGGTCATTAGGTAGATACCCCTTGAATCCTAATTCTGAAACATACCAGGCTTAAGGAAAATGCATATGAGCCCTTGCCAGTTTTATTAACTAAATTCAACATTGTTAAAAACACAGTACTGAATTAATTAAAAGCCTTGGGGCTCTACTTAAATTTGAAAATTCATTCCAAATGGAAGATGGACAAACCCATTCTCAGGAAACAGGTTTGATTCATCCTCACTTGAACTGTCCTCACTGTCACGGAAAATTGAATTGTAATCTTCATTGTCTCCGTAACTGAAAAACTCAGCTTCTGGATCTTCTTGTAGATCACCTTGTTCAACACTATTTTGAACTCCAGGGCCATTATCACGCAAAGGAGGAAGCATTCGGGCTGCATTTTCTAAATGTCGGTTAGACCCATTTCCATCATTGATGATTTCTGGTGGTGGAGGTGTACTATTATCATTGAGCGATGCCTGGACACAACCCTCAGCCACTGAGGGTTGGAGACTGGCTTCCACATCGTTGTCATGCAATGAAATACCCGCTTGGGCATTTCTTACGCCACTGCCAGACCTGTCAAATAAAAAGTGTAGGTATGAGTGTAAATAGATTGTACTTAGGATATGTCTGATGGCATCATTCTTTTCAATATTACATATTGCTTGAGATACTGTTTGCATACATTATAAATTGATCTTTTCATTTTATAATGCTGTACAAAAATGCTCATGAGAAAATTGCCCCAACCAGAAAAGCAACTTGGTTTGTGAAATCCCATGTATGGATTGTGCTTGATTTTATTTGGGTCAGACAGGTTAGGAATTAATTGTCAGGATAAAACAACATAAATATCCAGTTAGAACTGGCTACAAGAATAATGCTCACTTTATGCACCTTAGTGAAAATATCTCATAGGATTGATTGGTCCCCAAGTAGTCTATTAATAAGATGTAAGAACACCCTGGGCGATGACGTATGCCTGCCTCGCCTGGTAATCATATGGCTCGCGTGGCCCTCTCACCTCAAAGAGATAAGCCAAATGTAGTGACCTTTGTGTGTGTTGTTTGTAAACCTAGTCCCCCCTGGAATCATTTGGTCCACTGCATGTAGTTGGTTTGAAAATGCTCTATAGTAAGAGGTGAAACATCTCGCAGGCTGTTGCTTCACTTTTGTTCGTGGCCACTTACTAAGTTGACATTATATATTGTGTTGTTATTCCTGTGACATATATCTTAAAGGCACCAGTAACAATCTATAATATTAGATAATCTAGTTGATAACCTTAGCTCTTGCCGGTTAGAGACAGATGCAAAACGCTGGATTCCTCAAAGATGCTGAAATGAAAAAACAAACAGGAAAGCTTACCAGTGCACAATTGGGGTCAGTGATGCCTTCCGAAGATCAAGAGTTTCATGTATGTAGCGTGCATGCCTCTTGTGTGCCAATTGATGAGTGTGTGTGTTCGTAATGAACAGAAAATGACATATAATCTAGGGGAAAAGTTGCAAAGGGGGACTCGCTGAATTTGATCGATAGAATGTGTGGAACACGCCACAGAAGAGGCGCTAGAAGAGGTGTTGCAGATCCGTCGGACAAGGTAATGTAGAGTGAGAAACTTTGAAAAAGTTAACATTTGAAGTGACAATTAATTGAGTTCTAGAGAAAGGGAAGTGAGGTGTGGCACACATTCTTTATTGACGAACTTTAATGTTTTATGGTGTTATAATTATGGTCTCTTTATTTCAGATAGATTCAAAGTCACCTTATGGGTTTTCTCTAGACTAAGTTTGACTATTAATAAACTATGAATGTTAGGACACTTAGGGGAAAGGGGGTACTTACTTAAATATGATTTTGAGAGGAATATGATAGGTTAACGTTTCTTTTTGGGTCAGGCTTAATTAAGTTTATTCCATTTTCATGTTAGCTAATTTTGGGAAATAAAACGTATATTTTTGTAACAACAAGAGTTTACAACAAGAGTTTCAAGCCTAGCTTGAAACTGATTTTCAGCCAACTCCAGAGATGGCATTCAACAGATGTTTTGTTTTCATTTGTTTAAACGAGTGTCATTTAACCTCGTTAGAGATTTTTCCTCGTTAGATATATAACAGACCATGTAGAGTTCAGGGTGCAGTAGCCAGGGAAAATATTATAGCCTTAGAGATAGTATGAGCAATAACAAAGGTCCTCAGAGTTATCAAGGTGGGGTGACTATACATACAAAGAAAGGGAAGATATTAAATCACCAGCTATTTCCGATGTAGAGAACCCTAACTAAAATTTAATAAGAGTACCTTCACTAATTTCATGGACTAGTTGTAGTAGTAGTAGTAGTAGTAGGTATGTTGGCAAGATGTTTGGAAGTTTAAGAGACAGACCACTCTCACCACAGGGGAATGATTAACAAGAGCAGAATTAAGAGCTGAATTTTGGATGAAGGATAAATGCAAGATACACCTGTCTGATAAGGGCACTTCCTTGAATATCCTGAGTCATTGTATAATGGGTGGTCATGCCCAGCTTCTCCAAAATTAGATAAATAACTTGACCCGCATGACTATGAACACAAATTCACACAGAACCTACCCAGGAGACCTTTCGAAGCACAGTTTCTTGGGAGGACAGGAGGAATCCTCATCTTCTGGGGAACAGCACCTGCAATTTGAGGAAAGAGGTGCCTCAAAGTTATTATCTCCCCCATGTGGAAATTGAGAGGTGCTTTCCTTAGTGGCGTGTTCCTCTTCACCACTTAGACTGAGAAAGGGAAACGGGTCAGACAGATGTGAAGTTGACAGATGGAGTGCAAGTTCTTTTGGCTCTATCTGAAGGCATTTTGAAGAAAATTACTTTCAGTGGAACAAATAATTGCAGACATTGTTAATCAGACATGATAGATAATATTTTAACTTTTGTGCATCAGTATTATCTCCGATGTTCCACCGAGCTTTGCATGGTATTAGTCCTGAATGCCTGGATAATGTACTACAGAACATTACAAAAATAGAGAGGGTCTTATGCTATCCAGCTTATATTTTAAACACATGCTACAGGAGAGCTTTGAAGAGCATTTACAATGAAAGTGAAAGGCAGTCAGAATTACCTAAGAACTAACTTTGTCTCTTTTTTTTTTTATTTTTTCATTGGCTTTGAGGCCGTGAAACTACTGTTGAAAATATTCAGTGCAAATGCAATCTTCGCATGTAACATTGTTATGGAGCATCCTTACAAAAAAGAGTAGCAACATTTCTTATGGAATCCCATGAAACAATAGTGATTCATTGTCTATGAGCCAGATAAGTAAGGAATTGAGTCGGTACAAATCGACATAAATGTTCAGCTGGAACTGAGCAAAAGAATAATGTGCTATTTGTGGATCTAAAGTGAAACATCACATAGGATTGATTGGTCCCATTAGTAGTATAATAACGAGATCAAACAAGGCGTGATCCGACCTCCAGATTGCTCATGACGCGTGCAAAATTCTTCTCTCACACATAAGTTGCAAACATAATATTCCTAACTTAACGTAAATTAAAACGTGCTAAAATCTACGGTCAAATAGATCGTTGTTTCACCAACGAAAACTAAAATAAATTTGCTATATTTTATTAGAAGTACATAGCTGTTCTGTACGGTTTAACACGCTCGTTATTAATTTATTTTACATTTTAATTCTCATAAATAAATCATAAATACCCTATCCTAAAATTCCTGTATCTTTAACTCATCGCAAACACCTTTTTCAGAGCTTTTTAGGCTCTCCCATAGACCTTTCCTATCCCCCTAACAAGAACACAGCAACAACAAAGTAGTTTGTAAGGCTTACTCCCTGAGTAAGCAAAAATAGTAAACATCTTCCACAAAATCCTTACCTTGCATTAATACAGCGTACAAAGGAAAAGTATATTGAATTAAGCCCGAAATCTGGGTTCACTCCTGACCCCCATTCTGCACAAGATGTTAAAGGAGCTCTAAAGAAAAACTTGTGAATCTCACAGGAGTCCTTGTCAATGTCCTTTGCAAACCTGAGGAGTTCACCCTAGACGACTAACTGTTCCTCTGCTGCAGAGCTGCCTCTAATATGATAGTGGCTGTATGGATCAAAATGGTTTTCTAACTCTGTAAATTTAGCCATTGTTTGTAAAACTTGAGTTTTTTCACAGTCTTTTCGTCAAATCAAGTGATTTTCACCTACTCGGGGAGTAAGCCCACAGGCTACTTTGGTTTTGATGTTTGTGTGGTTGTTCTTGTTGGGAGGTAGGAAAGGTTTATGGAAGAGTCTTAAAAGAACTGGAAAAAGGTGTTTTGCGTCCAGTTAAGGACTCGGGAATTTTAAGATATATTTATGATTCATATATTAGAATGAAAATGTAAAGAATAAATGATGTTTTTGTTAAACAGTACAGAACATTTATTTCTAATAAAATGTAGTTTATTTATTTTGATTTTCGTTGGTAAAACCAGGCTCTGCTTGAACGTAGATTTTAGCACCATTCAATTCATGTTAAGAATAAAAAGTTTACAACTTGAGCACGACGGGGAAATCTTGCACGCGTCCCAAGTAAGCTGAAAGTCGGATCATGCCTTGTGTGTGTGTATATATATATATATATATATATATATATATATATATATATATATATATATATATATATATATATATATGGAGTTCAAAATTTAAAGTCCAATTTGAATATGGGAAAGGATCCCATCTCTCCAATGCTGGATCTTAATGACATTAAATAAAAAAGTGAAACGAAATGGCTGAAACACATACTCTCCTCCATTGTGAGTCCCTTCAACTACTGAGGGTCCTGCAGCAATGCTAGACACTGAACTGGCCCCCTCAGTGTTCCCTTGTTCACTGGCAGACCTGTCAAATGGAAAATGAAAGTGAAACTAGGGGGTTGAAAGGTCTTTCGTTTTTAATGCTTTATCAGGCAGACTAGTTGCAGTGGAACAGAAGATTACAGACTTTATTTTTAGCGTAAAGTTAGTACATAAAGAAATTCAACAAGTGATATAACATATACACATAATTTTTCAGTACATCATATTAAGATAAGTGTCTCTGTCTTCTCATCAATGTTCTGGACACTTTCGACTACAGTGGTTTTGACATTTCGTGGAGAGGGGGAATCTGGACACGCCCCCTTTATAATAACTTACCGGGGCAAGGAGAACTTTTTTCAATTTTGAGTGTACCACTTACCCAGTGTTGTCTGATCCATCTGCTTGCTGTTCAGGAGCACTGACGGCATCGGTGTTCGAGATGGCTTCCCTATCCGTGTGCCCTAAGCCGTCTCCCATATTTTCAGAAGGGTTGTTCCTTCCAGATCTAAAAAAAAAAAAGAAAGGAAAAAAATTGTTTTGCTTATTCAGAAGTCGCCAGACAAGTGTGAAGTCATTTATTCAAGTTCTGGTCTAGGCAGAAAAGCGCCTTTTTTGGTAGTAGTAGTAGTAGTAGTATCTTAAGCCACATTGATAAGATTGGGTGCCTTTGCTTTTAAACGGCCCACTTATTCTACTTGGCGACAAAGGGTGTATCTGGTTTCCTCATTTATGCTCTTAAATTACGTAAATGTAACCAAATACGAATTTATTGTATCCAGGGTTGGCAATGAATAGTTCAAACTGATTCATCCAAGTGATTAAATCATTGATTTTTTCATTTAAAAAGTCATGATTTTTTTTATATTTGTAATTTTTTTTTTTACTTTGAAAGCAAACAAACTGATAAATATGTTTTGGAGGTTCATAAAAACTTGAGCATAACTGTGCTGCATCTATATATATTTTGATATAAAAAAAAAACATTGCAAGTACATACTTTAGGCCAGAAGTGGAAACCTAAAAGATAAATGAATAGTAATTCTGTCATAAAATACATTTTTAGGGGAAAATGATAGAAAAGCATCTAACAAATAAAAAAAATAAATATTAAATCAAATAAATCACAATTTTTTATTGTTTAATTTTAAAAATATAAAAAAAAATCACCAACCCTGATTTTATCTCTCACTCAGCCTTTTTTTTCTGTTCAAACAGTTGGTGGTTTCTTTCAGTTGTTTTCTTTAAGATGCTCTAACTCGCATACCTTTTACTGTACCTTCTGTCATATTCTCTTTCTTCCATCTCACTTTCCTCCACCCTCTCCTAACAATTAATTTATAGGGCAACTGCTTCCAGATTTTCTTCTCCTGGTACAGCACTGAATGACCTCATAGGTCCCAGTGCTTGGCCTGTGGCCTAAATTCTGTATTCAGCTCAATTCAATCAGTCTCACATATATTATTAGTATGTTTTAATCAGTTTTCACATAAGGTTTCCTTTCTCATAATACTTCTAAAATGAGTTTCCACTTTCGTACCCTCTTTATATTCAATAACAAAAACTTCTTTCAGTTTTCTTCTGAAGATTGAAAAAGAATCCCACACAATCACTGTGTATAACGTGTTTACTTATAAGTATTTACTTTTTATTTCTCTCAACACTCGAGTACTTTCAGGCCCTATCTGTGGCCGCTTTTCAAGAGATGTGTAGATTGTCAGCCTGGGTCAAGGCCCAGCAGTCTTCTGGAACTTCCTCTTCTTGAGCCATCATTTATATGATGGCTGTTCTGGTTTTCTTGAGAGTTGCCAATCCCCTTTTGTCGCTCTGATATCCTGAGCTGATGGTCAATGGGATTAACCCTTGTGGTAAGTGAGTAGTCACCAAAAGTCTGTCGGGCAGAAAACCTAATCTCTAGGTCAGAAGGGTCAATCTTAGCTTCTTTTAATATCAAAGCTCGGCTTATGGGATCTTCTGAGGTAAAACATTTGTTTCCTTCTAATACTTTAATCTCTCTGATGAGTGCTCCTTCTACTACCCTCCTATGACTGATTGCTTTTGCTTTTGTATATAAGCCTACTATTTTTTAAATCCATCCTATGGTCATTTTCCCAAACAATGCCTAGCTATAGCACTCCCCTGAGAGTTAAGCTCCACTGCCCTTCGGCGTTCTTGGATTCTAGTCCTTATTCCCCTACCTGATTCCCCCACATATTTGTATCCACAATTGCTGCAATTGATTATGTATAGCCCCCTACATCATCTGTATTACTGTCTTCTCCTTCCAATTTATTTTTACATACTTTGTTTTTTACACCCTGTTGTTTGTATTAGAAAATCTCCTAACAAAAACTTAGCAGTGTGGTTAGCTGGAGAACTAGGAATATACTTGGGTATATTTTCAGAATCACATATTAAACATTCAGTAGATTTCATAGACAAAGTTCAGAAAAAGAATATAAAGGGACACATGGTTCGTTTTGATGTAGTAGCATTATTCACAAATGTCCCCTTAGATAAAGTATTAGAATATCTTCAGACTAAACATAATGAGGGTATTTTCAATCCAAATATAGAAATAGGCGTCTTCCTTGAGTTGATTAAATTATGTGTCAGTGATACTTATTTCACGTTTGAGGGACAAGTTTACAAACAGAAATATGAAGTAGCTATGGGGTCCTCATCATCACCTATACTCGTTAACATCTATATGAAATATTTCGAAACCAATCTAGTCCCTAATATTCATTTCCCTTACATAGAACTGCAAGGTTGGTGGAGATATGTGATTTTTGCTATTCTGCTAGGTGATGAAAATGAAATAGAAACTTTTCTGGATGAACACAATAAGTTTGATAACAACATCCGATTCACTTTAGAGAAAAGTAACAATAATAAACTGCCCTTTTTAGACATACTCACAGAAAGAAAAGAAACAGGATATGAATTCAGCACATATAGAAAGGCCACACACACAAACTCATATATTCATTTCTTCTCTTTTTACAGTCATGATATAAAAATAGGTGTTCTAACAGGTTTATTTCTCAGGGCAATGAGAACGTGTGACCCTTGTAAGATAGAACAAGAAATAAATTACATCGATAAAAGCTTTGATGCATTAGTATATCCGGAATGGTCCAGAAAAAGGGCACTCAACAAAGCTAGGAGATTTTTTTTATAGAGCAAATGTAGATAGAACATGGAATGAAGAAAATAAGGAAATAGTTGCCCTACCTTTTATGCCTAAAATGAAACAAATCACTTCAAAAATGAAAGAAAGTAAATATAAATTTGTGTATACCTTTGATAATACCATAAAAAACAAAGTATGTAAAAATAAATTGGAAGGAGAAGACAGTAATACAGATGATGTAGGGGGCTATACATAATCAATTGCAGCAATTGTGGATACAAATATGTGGGGGAATCAGGTAGGGGAATAAGGACTAGAATCCAAGAACGCCGAAGGGCAGTGGAGCTTAACTCTCAGGGGAGTGCTATAGCTAGGCATTGTTTGGGAAAATGACCATAGGATGGATTTAAAAAATAGTAGGCTTATATACAAAAGCAAAAGCAATCAGTCATAGGAGGGTAGTAGAAGGAGCACTCATCAGAGAGATTAAAGTATTAGAAGGAAACAAATGTTTTACCTCAGAAGATCCCATAAGCCGAGCTTTGATATTAAAAGAAGCTAAGATTGACCCTTCTGACCTAGAGATTAGGTTTTCTGCCCGACAGACTTTTGGTGACTACTCACTTACCACAAGGGTTAATCCCATTGACCATCAGCTCAGGATATCAGAGCGACAAAAGGGGATTAGCAACTCTCAAGGAAACCAGAATAGCCATCATATAAATGATGGTTCAACAAGAAGAAGTTCCAGAAGACTGCTGGGCCTTGACCCAGGCTAACAACCTACACATCTCTTGAAAATGGGCCACACATAGGGCCTGAAAGTACTCGAGTGTTTGAGTAAAATAAAATGTAAATACTTATAAGTAAACACGTTATACATAGTGGTTTTGTGGGTTTCTTTTCCAATCATCTACACTGTTATATTATCTTCTACAACATATTATATCTTCTACATTATCAATTATATTATCTTGTACAACATCTGTTATGTCATATTCTACAGCATCAATTGTATCATCTTCTACAACATATTATATTCTGAAACATCTATTGTATCATCTTCTATAGCTTCTGTTACATTATCTTCTACAAAGTCCTTTATATTATCTTCTGCAACATCTTTTATGTTATCTTCTGCAATATCAGTTATTTTAAGCAGCATCTGTTACATTAACTTCTACAAAAGTTATATTATTTTCTGCAGCATTTATTATATTATCTGCCGCAACATCTGTTATATTATCTTCTACAGCATCTATTATATACTGTCTCCTGCAACATCTATTATTTTCTTCAGCATCTATTATATACTGTCTCCTGCAACATCTATTATTTTCTTCAGCATCTGTTATCTCCTGCAACATCGTTTATATTATCTTCCACAGCATCCAGTCTTCACCAGTCATAAAATAAAATGTCATGATATTAATCTTGTGTTAATTTTTACATCAAACCTAACTCACTGGTGCCGATGCAGAATCAGAGGAATGTATTTCTGGTGTTAAAAATTCACTTTTGGATATAATGTAGTTCGGATCCCACAATAAGCTGAAGGTCCCGTTTTTAAGTACCCATTTGTTTCCTAGCCACGTAAATAAAAGTCTCACCTAGGAGAGCTGTTAATCAGCTCAGTGGTCTGGTTAAACTAAGATATACTTAATTTTTCAACAGCTTTTCAGTGGAGCATTACACTGGTGAATTGTCAGACAGTTCATAGCCAGATCTATGAACATGCCAGGCTCCACAGAACAAAGTGCGTGAGGTTGTTGCAAAATGTTGCGTCCTTGGCTTTATTGATAGAGGACCTTGTCGATGATAATGTTGGCGATGAAAGAAGCTATGTGTTTTGAAGGCTTAGATAGGTTACCCCTCATGAAATGTCTAGTGTACTTGCCATAGCTTGCCACTGTTGTGGATTGCCTTATAGAGTTGTGCCTATTACTCTAGATTATCTTATTTATGAATTTTCTTTGTGATCCAGTTTGAATTCCTTATGATGTAACCGTTTCATGAAAACACTTTGTTAGCATCAAGTGCGACTCTCGCTGGCTAGTGAAAGAGACGTGTACAAATATAACAATGAGGCAAAGCAAGAGCTGAGGGCCTTTTGCACTCTGTTGCAGACAGAAATGGGCAGTGCACTTCAGATACTGAAAATAATGTGTTAGAAAGATTATGAAGACTTATTTCTGTTCAGTTGCAGATAGAAAGTAGAGTGCACTCCAGACTTGATAAATGAAATGTGATGACGACATTATCAGTGCTGAACTTGGACTTAAAGGGCACCGGGAGTGTACTATTCATCTCGGTGACCTGGAAAATTATGGATTAGCCACCAATATCTGTATTGTTTGGTTATTTTTGCATGTCACTCCCTTCCCACACCTCTCCCCCCTTTGGTGCCAATGGTGTTTTACCTTCACAGTGTTTTCTTCCAGGTGATAAGTCATATGTATACCAAGTATGGTTGAAATACCTCAATGCGCTTTAAAGTGTAAGTGGCACATTTTTGCACACGCACATACATGCATCCATTTTTATAAATATATATAGATATATATTTTAGCACCCATGTGCTTGAGCTTAATCTCTGTTTCGACCTGTCAGAAGGATCAGCTAAAGTCATCCTTCAGCATGCCACCCGCCCAGAGAGCCAAGAAGTTCCTCAACCACATGCAGGCACCAACAGGAGACAAGCGATGTCGAACGCGCACAAACAACTGTGGTGGCTAAATCACACTGCCTGCCTAGGGCAGCCAAACCAAGTCATCCTTGGACCTCATGAAAAAGGACTCCTCACAGAACTACTCCACCAGACAGTAGCAGCCATGCCTTAAGCGTTCACCATGCCCATAAAAGAGCCTACTCAGGACCACGCTGCATCAACCAGAGACAGCCAAGGCATACCAGATGACAGAAGACTTTTGTGTGAATTCAGTGCCCCAAAGATATACAGTGGGGACCCAGCCATGAATAGCAGACCAAAATTTCATTTGCAGTTAGGCTTTGGATAATCTAAATTTCCCTTATCATGAAAAAAGTTTGGAGTTGCAGGGGTGACAAACATTGCCAGGCGTATTCCAGAAGCAAAGATAACCAATAACTCTCGAATTTACACTTTTTTTTTCTTTTTCTGCGTGTGATCTCGTCATGAACTTGATTCGTCATCATCATCTTGAGCCTTAACGAGTCGAGCCACTAGGAAGGATGCCTAGGTCCTTGCTAATTAAGTTTGCTACACACAAAATACCGTCAGAAAGTCACTATTCGTTTGTGAGGAGAATGAAAGACTGAGTAATGATACAAGAATAGATATTGGTAAAAAGGAGCTATGCTAGGCTAGTGGCTGTCAAGTCTATTTCCCTTATTTCACTTCTAAATCCATATCAAGCGCAGCATCTTGTGGACTCTCTTTGACAGTAGGATCTAAAACGACGTTTCTTTTTGTACACTTTCCTCTCCTGGTCAGCTTGGTTGGACATTGAACCAAAAGGCAAGATTGATTGGGGGTCTTGGAAAGTATATAGCCTAACTTAGCCAGACCACTGAGCTGATTAACGAGCTGATTAACAACTTTCCTGGGGCTGGCCAAAAGGATTAGAGTTTTATTAATGTGGCTAGGAACCAACTGGTTACTTCACAACGGGACCTACAGCTTATGGTGGGATCTGAACCACATTATACCGAGAAATGAATTTCTAATCACCAGAAATAAATTCATCTGATTAGGGAATAGGATGCCCGATTTATTTATCAATATTAGTCAGTCAACGGGTTTATATAAGTCCACAGTTTACAGAACGGCTAAAATGGTACACTGACTATATAGACATAGGCTACTTTGGAGTCTAGACCAGAATGATAGGTGAGAAATGGTATACTTCCTGGCCGAAATTATGGTGAATGTTTTATCATCGTATTGGGAGAAGCTTGTGCAGCAGTGAATAATCGCTTATATAATAGTACTCACCAGTGAATGAATTGGGTTGTCTATCTTCACTGCCGTTCTTGTGTGACACACCCAATGTCAAAACCAACAGAGCAGTTCGTTTCTGCAAGTCTGCTCGAGTCTCGAATTGAAGAACTATGTCCGCTTGTATTCAGTCCATAGTAGAGTTTAAGGCAAGTTGTTCCTTATTAGACCTTTTGGTTTTTAAGCGTATGGGACCGTTTTGATTATTAAAAAGAAAACTTCACAGTACTTAGCAACCGACAAGATGGCGGACAACTTCCATATACGCTGGGGACCGTAGGAAATTGGATGAGAAAAGTGGTTTCAGAACCGTGGCATATATGCTAAATATTATATATATATATATATATATATATATCTATATATATAATATATTATATTATATATATATATGTGTGTGTGTGTGTGTGTGTGTGTGTGTGTGTATATAATAATATACATATGCATACGTATATGCGTTTTAATAATACGTTCACACTTAAGCATATATATATATATATATATATATATATATATATATATATATATATATATATATATATGTATATATATATATATATATATATATATATATATATATATATATATATAGTTGACAACAAACAGGAGAGCGAACGAACTCTTTTAAAACGCACGAAATTTAAAGCATGTCTCTTACGCACGCACTTTAGATAAAGACTAGCATTCACAAGTCAGTCCTAGCAGTATGTAGTACTATATAGCACCATGGCATCCAGTCGGTTGCCAGAAGGAATATAATTGAATGCCTTTGAAGCAAACGCCATGTTCGATTAAATATTTATATCAGCGGTTTGTCAAACATCTTACGTCAAGGCATCATACGACACGGGGGTTGGGTTAGGGGGGGGGGGGGGTGGGGGAGGCTTTTAGACAGATGTTCTATCTAAGCTATGATATATGAATTATTAGGCATCATCGCCTTGTAGCGAGGCTGGGGTCTAAAAATAACCGCATGGTTTGACGCTTGCTTGACTAGTAAAAGATAATGTGTGGGGGGGTGTCCATGATAATAGGGCGGGGCGGGGGGGGGGTGGTGTGGGGGGAGCCATCTGGCCAGGGAGTTCTACTGGCCGTGTTGACGTTGCCGGATATTCTAAAAGTACAGGAGAGAGAAAGAGACTTGTAAAAGTTCATCTAAATTTGCAATTCCTTTTATATTAAGGTTCATACAGGGGAGACAGACAGACAGACAGACAGAGAGAGGGTAAATTCAGAGCAAGCATTCAACATTTTATGTCGGCATAAACTACACTCATGAACTTTTGATCTATAATAATAATCTACGAACAGAATTTTCAAGGTCACACACGCGCGCGCGGCCTATCAATAACAGATGATCGTGACAAGGTATCAAGGTGTGTACTATAGTTGTATATCATTGCTCACAGATCTACTCATACAACGCGATGCATAATTTAGGTGGGAGAAAAAGTGGAATTGGATTCATTTTGTTTAACTTGGTCGTTGTCTTACGACGTTTCTCTTGAAAACAGTTTGCGATGTGACTTGTCGTAGTACACCCACACTCATCCTGTTTCCGGTGGATTTAACGTTACCTTGTGGTCTGTTAGAATTTTGCAACATTAATCTGTTTCGGGTCAAAATGACATGTCTTATAAATGTAGACAATTCCTTGCCATACAAACTACTTTTTTGATTACTTTGCTTGTACAGGGCAGAGCCGTATATAGAGAGAGTTTGGCCATGGTCGGAACCAGTTATTCAAGGTCAAGTATACAACCTGCGGCTGCCTTGACACAGTCAGAGCCTACATGCCCAGGATCCTGGTCACGCCACACACACACACACACACACACACGTCGCACACGGAAAAGAGTTTGATTAATTTTCGGTAAATGACATACTTTATTCCTATGGTTTGCTGGGTGGCAGTAGGAGGCTGTTCTGTACAGTATGGACAGGGTGCAAGGATGCGCAGATTCCCTAGAAACCCAGAGAGACGACGGCAATGGGAGATGAAAGGGATCTAGAAAATTGGAAAGCACATGACAGATCTTATTTATGTTCGGTAAGTTCAAGATTTTTTCTCTTTACTTTTCATATGTGCAACAGTTGCAGCTTTACTGGTAGTAATATAGCATATGACTAAATAACATATTTTTATTGCTGATATTCAGGCCTGTAGTTAACAATAATTTATTTTATCTTTTGGATAATTTTGAGGATGATCAGCACGGATCGGGATTCACGGCTACATTTAGAAGTCTTAGATATCCCCTCACTTCATTGAGAAAGCAATTTCGCGAGCAAGGAAGTTGTTCTATGGACAACCAAAAAGATATGTGTCCCTTCCCTTTAATCCAGAAGTGAAGAATATATGTGGGCATATAAACAAAAGTCAGAAGGAAACTAAAATTGTGTTCAAATATGAAAATACAATAAGACGCACCCTCGTAAGAAACAATAATAATGATAAAAATTCTATAGTCCCAGGCGTTTACAAACTACCGTGTATGGACTGTAATAGTAAATATTTTGGCGAGAGTGGACAGGGACTAAGATATATGTTTGGGCGAACATAAGCAAGCTTATGAACTACAATCACAAAACAGCGCAATAGCAGCACATGCATTCAGGAATGATCATAGACCCAACTGGAACGAGGCTAAAATTATCTTTAAAAGTAACAATGTAAATGCCAGACGACTAGTTTTGGGAGCTGCTATAATTCTAGGAGAAACATTCAAAGGAAACAAGTATTTTGTCAACGAAGACCCATTTGTTAATTTTTTATTACTAGTATGTTTTTAAAAGATTTTAACTGTAGGACAGGCTCTGTTTTTCCCTCTCCTGATGCTGCTTCCGCCTTGCCTCTCCCTGTCCAGGTAACCGCTGCCCTAGAGGAGTCTGGTTAGAGTGCCCAATCTACACCCTCAGATGAAGGACTTCCTCCAACATTGCAACAACCATTGCGGAGATCCAACAGAATTGCAGCCAGAAGGATTGTTAGGGGTGAGGAAATCACCTAGTTGGAGTTAACTGCCCTCTTTCTTCATCACCTGGCCTACTAACGAGCTAACGACCAGTGTCAACGATCTTCAACGACTCTTGTTTTTAAATTTACCTCTGTACATGTTGTAACTAATTGTTCATTTGGACTGAAGATGAACCCAGGGAAGGGTTCGAAAGCTTTTTGTAAAGTCTTAAAAATTATACACGGACTCTTAACACTTTGTATTATTGTGGACCCTTTAGAACATTGCTAGTATTATAACAGCCCAAGTGGTTTCTTGGGATTCACACGAATGACGAAATTTTTTGTAAGATAAATGCACTATTTTTTTGAAATAAACTCGTACACACTTTTTTGTTTCTTTTTGAAAATTCATAATTGCCTATTTAAGACCATCATTTTCATCAGTAATACTTAAATGCTAGATATGGTTATTATTCTGTTGAGAAAAAAGTGACGCTAACAAATAAAAAACATGAAATGAAAAGCAATACATTTCAATAAAACTTCTGTAATGTTACAGCTGTATACATATGCTTTTGCCAAGGTAACGTCTCGATAAAATGGACAGACACCACAAAAATACCTGGATAAAAGGGACAGTCATCCTAGTAATATCTGGATAAAATGGACAAAACACAGTAATTTCTGGTAAAAGGCTACTGTCACCACAGTAATACCTGGATAGGGACAGTCACCACAGTAATACCTGGTTAAAAGGTATCAGACAGCTCTGGTTAAATGTACCAAACAGAACAGTAACCCCCCCCAAAAAAAAGGGACAGACAGCAGAGTAATATCTAGAAAATATGGACAGTCACCACAGCAATATCTGGATAAAATGGACAGTCACCACAGTAATACCTTCTGACTGACATCAAAATGTTCTTTAAAGAAAGACCAGCAAAAAAAGTCTGCCAGTTACGCCTACAGACCAATAGACTTGGCATCCATTATATATAAAAACTGGTCCAATGCATAATGAAGTACAGAGGATATCCAAACGTTCTACAGGGAAAACCCGGGAACACCACAGTATCTACAGATAACTCCAAGCACAGAAAGAAGGGTACTACATTATACCGTGGCCTGGGAAGAAGGTCCCTGAATAAATAAAACTCAAGAGACTACGGAAGGATGCAAATGCTCAGTAAGACAGTGGTCTCTATAAGTGTATTCTCGTCATACTACCATCATACACAGGTCACAATATGACCAATTATGAGCAATCTTTTTAAGTGTATTCCAGTCATGCTATAGTCATACACAGGCCACAGGATGACTGATTATTATGAGCGATCTATATCTAGTCATTCTACCGTCATACTGCGGTCATACACAGCTCACACGAATGGGCAAACTCAAAAAAAAAAAGTCTAGTGGAGTACGTATATTCTTTAGAGCAGCGGTTCCCAATTACCTACTTTTGGTCATTACTCCACTTTTTCCAAAATCCTGGCTAGCAGCAAGCTCGTTACCCCCACACCATATCTATTACTTTGTACATGATTAATGTAAAACAAAGCCTTTTAGTTTGTTGAACCTTCCTTTATATTCAATTATTGAAACAAATATATCAAGATGTACTATAAAAAAAATGCATACATATAATAATGTTGAAAATAAATGGATAGAATATATAATTGAAATAATGTTCATCAGGGTGAAAAATGACAAATAAATCCATAAATACTTCTGCTGGAAATAAATAAAATAATTTAATGTAAATAATCACACTTTCACTTGAAAATAGTGGATATATATATATCTATATATATATATAGATATATATATTATATATGTGTGTGTGTGTGAGTGTGTGTGTGTGTGTGTGTGTACTTAAAAAAAATCTTCAGTAGTGTGAAAACTGACACCTTCGGTTTGAGATCATTTCAGTAATGCGAGGAGATAGTTTTGTAAGGGCACATCTGATGTCATTTTCTGGGTTCAATCTATTTCTCTCTTTGCTTCGGATGGTCAAAAGAGCTGAAAAGCCGGCGGCCTCACTCATGTAAGTTGAACCAAATGGTAAAAGCATTTTAACTGCTTCTAAACTTGCCAGTGGGAACTCTTTGTTACGGCTAATCTAAAATGATAAAATACTTGATATAACGTTTCTAATATATTTAATGTCGCTGATGTTTTCATATTCATTTAAATTACGTTTTAAACTTTCTATGTAAAATTTGTAAATGCTTTCTAAAATTTTTTATGGTTTATCATTTGTAGCATTATCGATGATAAAATTTTTTATTTTTGTTTTATTTTATGATCGTTTTCAACACAGTGTTCCATAGGTGCTGAATAATGGAACACTGTAAAATATTTAAAACAAAACCCACATTTACCTTTTTGGTTAAAAATACCAATGGATTCTTTGTATAATAATGCGTCCGCCTTCCTCTGATCTCGGACCGGATGTGGAAAAAAAAAAAAAAAAAAAAAAAAAAAACCACTAAGCGTTTTGTACGTTTCGATCAACTGTCATAGTTCAAATACGAGTGGCCCCACACGGCGCATGCGTCTCCGAGCTGGGGTCCGCACGAAGGAAGAAATATTGTGGTCGACATACAACAACCTGCATTTGAACCACCGGCCCAACTTTGAGTTATAATCAAATGTGATGATTTGTGGTTATGATAGAGGATTCAAGCAGTTTTTTTTATTATTATTATATTCTAATGGATACATTTATGTAAATACCTTTGTTTCAGAAGTTACTGTATCAAAGTATTCAGTTCACACACAATATACGTATCTTAATTTTTTTATTAAATAAAATAAAGTGCAACTTTACAAATCTCGAAATCAGTAATCCTTCCCTCAGAGTTACTACAAGTTTCTTACGTTGATACTGATCTTCTGTAATTGATATTCGTGAATTAAGTAAAAGGTTTTCGGCGGCATCCGACAATATTAAAAAAAAAAAAAAACTTGTCTGGATGCTGTCGTAACCTATGAAAGTGTTGCAAACTCTCCACTCTTTCCTCGTTCTCAATTTATGTCATGAGCCCAGATTTCCCTACTGTTCAACGCCTCTAATTTGGTTGACAGCAACGAGTCAGAGCAAAACCTCGCGCGTTCCCTTCATCAAATGCGAAATGACCCCTTATTTGGGAACCGCTGCTTTAGAGAGTATATCGCGAAGTATGATTGTTGAGTAAGCGCGAGGCGTGTGATAATAATAAAATAAACTCGCCAAAAGGAACTATAACATACGAAACTTAGCAAAACGCTTTAACCCTTCTGCCCTGCTAGGGGTCTTTTTGATCCGAATACAATTGTACATTAGCATATCTCTCGTTTTTAGAGATTGAAGCTTCACACTCCTTGACTTTTCCTGACTTTAGGGGGTTATTATGTTGCCTAAGTCTGGTAAAATTTTTCCCAGTAGTTAATGAGCAGCAAAAAAGTAACATCTAATCTGTTTGGGTCAAAATGACCCGTACCTAATTTTTGCTATATTTGTTCCAAGTTTTTCACAAACTGCATCAAAGATGGTATGATTATGAGTGAAAAAGAAGAAAAGAAACCTAACATAACTGAATTTTACAATTCAACTAAAGGAGGAGTTGATGATTTAGACAAACTTGTTGCAACTTATAGGTCAAAGCGTCAGACAAAAAGATGGCCTATGGCCTTGTTTGATAACATAGTGGATGTCTCCCTACAATGCTTTTGTCCTTTGGAATATAGTGCAACCTAACTGGAAGGGAAAAGCTACCTTCAAGAGAAGAATTTTTCTTCATGAACTTGGATTGGCCTTCGTCCAACTTGTATTGTCTTCGAGGGTATCATTACCTAGGACGCAAAATACCCGGCGAGTTGCTGAAACTGCAAGAACATCTATAGAATATGATCATTCTCAGTCTCAGGAAAGAGCTGCAAAGAGACAGCGTTGTCATATGTGTAAAAAATGCAGCAAAGTAACCACAATATGTACGGAGCGCCTCAGCGGCGTGGTTGGTATGGTATTAGCGTCCCACCTCGGTGGTCGCGGGTTCGATTCTCGGCCATTCCATTGAGGAGTGAGAGATGTGTATTTCTGGTGATAGAAGTTCACTCTCGACGTGGTTCGGAAGTCACGTAAAGCCGTTGGTCCCGTTGCTGAATAACCACTGGTTCTGTGCAACGTAAAAGCACCATATAAACAACCAAACAAACAATATGTACGGTCTGCCGAAAAACTACATGTAAGCGGCATGCTGTTGTAACGTTCAAGTGCAATAATTGCAACTAATTCCTAACCTTCAATAAGGTAGGGGGGTTGGGAGGGTTAGGTGTGGGGTCTGAATGACAGACAGTCATTTCCACGTAATAGACCCTGGGCATGCAAGGTAATTAATTATGTACTTAGTATGGCAGACAACTGTCAGAATTTATGAGACAGGTCATTTTATGCCGGAAGCATATTCCCGGACTGCACTGAGGTTTCAGCCCGTGATGTGTTTAAGTTCACCATCTATATATTCGGGGTCGCAAATTCAAATTGCGCGCAAAGCAAAATTCATAATAACGTTACATTTTATTTCTTTTGAGTGAAAAGAATAAAAGTGGACATAACTCTAGGAATTGGTAGATTTCCGGTAAACTGAAAATTTGAACCTCTGGCTATTACTGTCCCTGAACACTAGAACATCTAAGAAAGGTAATTTAAAATAAACTTCTACTTCTGTTGTGAACTTAACCCTTAAACGCTGATTGGACGTATTATACGTCAATTAAAATTGTCTGTCGTGTGCTTAATTGACGTATGATACGTCGACTAAAAAAGTTTTTTTTAATTATTCGTGGAGAAATAGTTATAGGCCTACTTTGTGAAAAATTTTAAATCACACGCCTTGAGGGATGCTGGGAGTTCACGGATCAAGCTGTTGTTTTGTTTACAAGTGTTACCTAGCCGTGCATGTGCGAATTGCATTCTTCTCACACCAGCAACCTTCAGCGACACGTCATCCGAGAGCGATCTCTTGCCGCATTCGTGTTTTGCCGAACTTTTGAGAGTGTTAAAGTGTTTGTGGCGGTACAAGACGTATGTAGAGATGTCACAACGTCATCAGGAGTGTGAAAGGCACGTTTTGTCTGTCGGTAGGGATCGTGTGAGGCGAGTTTGGACTTGGATGCTGGAGAGGGACCAAGCACCCAAGATGACCCCACTTCCCAACGCCATGTTGTGCAGCCTCGTGTGACCGAAAGTGTCCACAGACCACATTGTGTGCCTTTTACGATCCCTAGGAAGCATCGGGGTGTCCTGAGGGGCATTTGCAGACATTTGGGAGGCCTCCAACAAAAGGACATTGACGAGTACTTGTTGGACCTCGATCGAGAGCAGGTCGCAAGTCCTCATTTTGATAGCAGTTGGTCATCTAGTGACGAGGACATCACGCCTGATGCAAGTGATGATGACTATTTGACCCCAATGTCCGCACGGGAGTCACAGGCTGAAAGTGAGCTTGAATTTAGTGGTTTTAGTGCAGATGAGGGGGAGTCTGAGGAGGAGGAGTTGTCGAATTTTGTTGTTGGGGACGAAACAAAGAGCGAGGGCAAAAGCGAGGGAGATGGGCCGTGGGGGGGGGGGGGGGGGGGGGGGGGGGGGGGGGGGGGGGGGGGGGGGTGGGGGGGGGGGTGGGGGGGGGGGGGGGGGGGGGGGGGGGGGGAGGGGGGGGGGGGTGGGGGGGGGGGGGGGAAGCGGGGGGGGGGGGGGGGGGGGGGGGGGGGGAGTCGTGAAGCTGTGCCTGAGCACGTGCGCGCGCACGTCCCCGTAGAAGTCGCAACGTCGCGCCAGCCTAGGTGAAGGCAGTATGTCCGAAAGTGATGAGGGGTGGTCAGAGGACCCCACCCCACCTAACATGCACCCATTCACAGCAGCACCTGGACTCACCGTACCTGTTCCTCTCACTGCTCTATGGTTCGTTCAGCTGTTCCTGACGCGGGAATTGCTGGAATACCTGGTTGCAGAGACGACGGACTACGCTCGGTACTGCCGTGACGAACTGCGGACGACATTGTTGCATCGCTGGCGGGGCTGCAACCTCACGGACATGGCGCATTTTTTGGGGCTCCATATTTTTTTGGAATGATGCCTGCTGCCAACGTCAGGCAATATTGGAGGCGGAATTTTTTTTTAAGTACGCCCAATGTGCCCGGCATTATGGCCCGTGATAGATTAGTTTTAGTTTTACATTTATTACAAGTTTTTATATATCTGTATTTATTGATGTATTGTATATTATTTCGTTTTCTGCCAAGAAAAAAGTTTTTCACCTGCATTCCTTTTAGTTATGTATTTGTACCAGAATAAAAAAATGTAATATTATATATATATATATATATATATATATATATTTTATATATATATATATATATATATATATATGATATATATCTATATATATATATATATATTATATATAATATATAATATATAAATATGTAAGTATATATATAATTATATATATATATATATATAAATATATTAATATAATATAATTAATATTATATTAATAATAATAGCCCAGAGATTAATACAACACAAATGGTCAGTTAGGTATGGACTACAGAACTCGGCTATTTTCAACCATATAAATGAACATAACCATAGAATAAACTGGAATTTGTCACGTGTAATTTATAGCAGCAACTGCCAGTACAAGAGTCAAATGATGGAATCGGCCTTAATAAAAGAGAAGCAGGTAATGAACATCTCAAAAGGCGCGTGGATTTCAGATGTCGTTGACGAAGTTTTCATTCAACCAACGCTTAAGAAGATTAAAGGAAGATTATCAGCGGGGGTGACCTAAATTGGCTTACTTGTGGACGGATCTCTTGTATAAATACCACCTTTTCTGTAAACTTTTCTCATTCATATACCTGAAGAGAGAGACAGCAGTCTCTGAAATATAGTACTTTTCTCTCTACATTTTGGTGTTTTTATGGGCTCCTTTTATTAGATGGAATTCTGTTGTTATCAGAACTTTTTTACACCAGTTCATATATTATATATATATATAATATATATATATAGATATATATATAATATATATATATATACATACATATATATATTGGTATTTTTTGGTAAGCAAAAAATCTAACATTCTACTGATATTCAGCCATTTACCTTCATTTTGCAACAGACGGGAAGTCTCTAGCACAATATTTCGTTTTATGGTGAATTTTTGAAAAAACTTTTTCCTTCCCTCTGCGTAGTAACTCAGCTGCGCAATCTCAGAAATGCTTGAGTCACTTTGTCGTAATTTTTGCTCTGTTTTATATTAGCCGTTACGTAGAGTTTTATATATGAAAATGTGCACAATTTATTGTGGAATAAAAAAATAACTCATGGTTGTAGGTTTTAGCAGTTTTGAAAAATTTGCATATAAATCACGATAAATGGAAAAAATCTGACATTCAGTCAACTTTATTTTGACCGAAATGGTAAAAAAATGCAATTGTAAGCTATAAAATCTTACAGTCTAGTAATATTCAATTAATTATCTTCATTTTGCAACAAACGGGAAGTCTCTATCACAATATTTTGATATATGGTGAATTTAAAAAAAACTTTTTCTTCCCTCCGCGCGCGGTAACTCAGCTGCAAATCTCAGAAATGCTTGAGTCACTTTGTCGTAATTGTTTCACCGTTTTATATTAGCCGTTACATAGTTTTTTTATATATGAAAACGTGCGCAATTTCATGTAGAATACAACAAAAAATAACTCATGGTTGTAGGTTTTATAAGTTTTGAAAAGTTTTCATATAAATCACAATAAATAGAAAAAAATCGAACTTTGGTCAACTTTAACTCCAACGAAATGGTCGGAAAATGCAATTGTAAGCTAAACCTCTTACAGTCTAGTAATATTCAATTAATTACCTTAATTTTGCAACAAATGGGAAGTCTCTAGCACAATATTTCGATTTATGGTGAATTTTTGAAAAATACTTTTTTTTACATCCGTGCATTACGAATTCATGCATCATTTTGTGATAATATTTTCTCTGTGTTGCTTTGATTGTTTTACAACTTGTTATATACCAAAATCATTGCAATTTAGTGTACAATACAACTAAAAAAATTAACTCATTAGCTTTAACCGTTTTGCTCGCAGCACGATTTGTATACAATTATATATGAAAATTTTTTTCGTGCTGTCATATATTCCAAAATTTATATAGGATATTTTTTTTTTCATTTCTGATGGTTGCAACTAAACTTCAGGCAATGACAAAAAAAGGGGCAAAAAATGAACTCTTAATCTTGAAAACTAAGCGTGCTGTGATTTTTTTAAAAAAAACTTTTTTTCCGCTTTGGCGCTAACTCCCGAACTCCGCCGGCATACGAGAGACACTTTGGGAAATAGCAGCTCAGCGTTTAAGGGTTAATTGGTGGTAAAATGCTATTCGCGATTTCTATGAGTTTCTTTAGCTTTTCATCAGTACTTTTAAAAATAATAAAAAATGTCATCTTCATACCTCACACATAAAACTGGTTTCGTTTCTTCATCACACCTGTTTAAAATTTCTTTTTCCACAAACTCCATGCAAATGTTAGCGAGGACAGGAGACAGAGGAGAACCCATGGCTACACCTTCTTTTTGAGCAAATCCCTGATTATTGAACTGAAATACAGTGGACGAGACACATAATCTGATTAGGGAGAAAAACTGCTCCGCTTGAATGGAGAAAGTCACATTACCTTGATCATGTTCTTCCTGTAACTTTGTGATCACATAATCTAATGGAACGTTGGTAAATAATGCCATACATCTAAACTCACCATCCTCCCATCTACCCAATTACTATCTTTGACCCGCTGTATGAACTGGAATGAATGCTGTAAATGAGCACTTGAGTGAGAACATGCCTAGATACTGACTTAGAACCTGAGCCAACCACTCTGCTAATGTGATTTGCGGTGAACCACAAGCAGCAACAATAGGACTGAGGGGCCACCCAGGTTTGTGAACCTTAGGTACACCATAAAACTAAGGTACACTTGGGGATCTTGAAGAGATTTTTTATAAGACTAATTCTTTGTGCAGAGGATCAGAAAGGGTATTGGCTATTTTTCTAAGTTTTCTATTAAATTCTTGTTGCATTTTGGTGGCAGTGGGCGGGGACTGCAGAGTGAGATACGTTTGGGTATCATTTGAAAGGGCATATGCTTTCTCCAAATAATCACTTGTGTTCATGACCACTAGAGCTCCTCCTCTGTCAGCTCTCATGATCATGATTTCTTTGTTTCTTTTTAAGGAAGCTAGTGCCAGGTGGTGCCTTTTTGATAATACATTAATAGACTTTTTATTTATATTATCATTCAGAATAGCACCTTTTAAGAAATTTATAGTAAAGTCTGGATATTTAAAATTAAACAAATTAATACTACTAATAGAGTTTAGTACATCGACAACCACCTCTTTGCCTGGCACAATCAAATCTGGCTGATTGTAGACGGTCTCGAAGTTCCCTGAGTGACGAGCTGACGTCATTCCAGATGTGGACCCTTTAGAACATTATATAAACTCTTGCGATAGAGAGTTTTCCCCTAATACTAGCAATGTTAAACCTTTCATAAATAACTTTCATAACAAAATAAGTATACCTTTATTTACTAATGTGTAGTTAACAAAAAATGCTAAACTATAAAAATCAGGATATGAGATGGGGTTAAAAACCTAATCTATTATCGTTGTTGTATGTTATAGTTCCTTTTGGCGAGTTTATTTTATTACTTTATTTTATTTTATTTTATTAGTACTTGCTGCAAGCATACTCAACAATCATACTGCTCGATCATACTCTCTAGAGAATGTAAACACTCCACTTGACTCCATAAATTAATCAGCTGGTTTCAATGGCGACCTCATTATAGAGTAACATATTTCAATCAAGCCTTTTAAGTTAAGTTATTCTGCATTTTTCCCTAAAATATTTCCCTTTACGTATTTGGGCCTTTAAGGCCGGGCTCATACGTAAAAATATACACACTCCACTACTCATTTTTTTTTTTTTTTTGTTTGCCCATTCGTGAGAGCTGTGTATGACCGCAGTATGAAGGTAAAATGACTAGATATAGATCGCTCATAATAATCAGTCATCTTGTGGCCTGTGTATGACTATGGCATGACTGGAATACACTTAAAAAGATTTCTTATAATTGGTCATATTGTGACCTGTGTATGATGGTAGTATGACGAGAATACACTTATAGAGACCACTGTCTTACTGAGCATTTGCATTCTTCCGTAGTCTCTTGAGTTTTATTTATTCGGGGACCTTCTTCCCAGGCCACTGTATAATGTAGTACCCTTCTTTCTGTGCTTGGAGTTATCTGTAGATAATGTGGTGTCCCCAGGTTTCCGCTGTAGGAAGTTTGGATATCCTCTGTACTTCATTATGCATTGGACCAGTTTTTATATATAATGGATGCCAAGGTTATTGGTCTGTAGACGAAACTGGCAGACTTTTTTTTTTGCTGGTCTTTCTTTAGAGAACATTTTGATGTCAGTCAGAAGGTATTACTGTGGTGACTGTCCATTTTATCCAGATATTGCTGTGGTGACTGTCCATTTTATCCAGATATTGCTGTGGTGACTGTCCATATTTTCTAGATATTACTCTGCTCTGTCCCTTTTTTGTAGGGGTTACTGTCCTGTCTGATACCTTTTAACCAGGTATTACTGTGGTGACTGTCCCTATCCAGGTATTACTGTGGTGACTGTCACCTTTTACCAGAAATTACTGTGTTTTGTCCATTTTATCCAGATATTACTATGGTAACTGTTCCTTTTATCCAGATATTACTGTGCTGTTATGGAGGAGTTATGGAGTTCCATTTGACAACATCTGTGTGTGAGAGAGAGAGAGAGAGAGAGAGAGAGAGAGAGAGAGAGAGAGGATAATTGGTGGTTGGATGGTTAACGACTGAATTGGCTGTTGGTGAGTTCTGGGTTGTCTGCTGGTGCTGTTAGAGATCAGAGTTGTGTGTTTTGAGCGAGTCTTTTTGGTGTCTTTAGTCAGAAGCTGAGAGAGTCAATGGTGTGGGCAGCAGTCTAGTGAAGGCACTGAAATTCGTTTTGAGTTGTTTGTTGATTTGTTGTTAGTTATTGTTAAGTTTGGTGTTGTTTGCTGGGAGTTGTTGTGCCTGTGTTGTATTTGTTGTGCTATGAGGTTTTTATCGAGTTATATTTGAGTTCCTGTTGGATTGTGTGTGATTGTTATTGTTGAGGGTGGTTGTAGTTCCGTGGTGTGGTTGTGAGTTGTTGAGTGTTGTTATTGGTGAGCTGTTGTGATTCCTTGGTGTTGTTAGTGGGTGTGTGTTGCCTTTTTGTGTTGTTTTTTTTGTGTTGGTGATTGTTTGTGCAGTGGTTTTTTGTTGTGGTTGCATTCCTTGTTTGTTGTTGGGTTGTGGTTGTTCCTTGGTTGTTTGTTGTGTTGTTGAGTTGTGGTTGTGTTGTGTTGTTGTTCTTGGTTTTTGTCTTATAGATTGTGGTCTCAGTGACCTCAACCAGTGGACAGCACAGCATAGCCCAGAGTATCTGGAGTGGTTGGTAAGTATAAGTTTTGAGTTTTTTTTTTTTTTGTGTAGGTATAGGTCAATTGTCCTGCTTGTATTTCATTGAAATGTATTGCTTTTCATTTCATGTTCTTTATTTGTTAGCGTCACTTTTTTCCCAACAGAATAATAACCGTATCTAGCATTTAAGTATTACTGATGAAAATGATAGTTCATAAATAGACAATTTTAAATGTTCAAAAAGATACAAAAAAAGTGCATACAAGTTTATTTCACCAAAAAAAAGTGCATTTATCTTACAAAAAATTTTGTCATTCGTGTGAATCCCAAGAAACCACTTGGGCTGTTAATAATACTAACAATGTTAAAACTTTCATAAATAACATTCATAACAAAATAAGTTTACCTTAATTTACTAATATGTGGTTAACAAAAAATGCTAAACTATAAAAATCAGAATATGAGATGGGGTTAAAAACCTAAGCTATTATCGTTGTCAGTCAAATCAAAAGCATTTTCAACTCTTACATTAAATCAAAGCAGTTTTAATATTATTCACATTATTAATAAAGAATGATTACCTGTTGCTTTCTCTCTCTCTTGTGAACAAACATTTTATCATTTAGGCCTAAAAAGCTATCGAAAGAATCACATATAAGTTGCACAGCCCATAATATCAAACAGACCTATTCTACTTTTAAAGCTCATTTTGGGGGTATATAATATCAGAGAAAGATCTACACAGCAATAGAGCTTGGACTGAGCCATAGCTAAGTTGCATTGCCACCAAACACGCTGACATTTACCTTAAGAACACAGGAGCCGTTGCCTGAAAAGCTTTACAGTATATTCAGTCACGAAGTAAAATCGATTAACCCAAAAGAGAAGTTTTTAGTCTCGGCCATAATTTCACAGGATAAAGAAAATTTGATTACATATCGTTTATGTTTTGGCAGCATCGAACGTTCATTTTATCAATTAATTGAGGTAGCTGCGTTAACAGTAATTTTTATATTGCCTCTCTCGTTTCAACAAAGTATCAAGTCTGTCTAACCATTCAGGATATGGTGAGAGACATACTTGATACGTGGCTGAAACGAGAAGGCAGTGAAACAATCACTATCAATGCAGTGACCTCAAATAATTTGACAGAATGCGCACTTGACACTGCCAAAAAATGGATGATATTTCTTGGTGAAACTGTACAGAACACAAGTAATTCTTGTCAACAAACGTCACTGAACATAATACTGTACCATCAAGAGGCAACGCGTGTCACAAAAGTTCCCTTAAAAAAATAATAAACAGATCTTCAAACCACATACAACTGTTTTCTTTGTTTGTTTGTATGGTGTTTATATGTTGCATGGAACCAGTGGTTATTCAGCAACAGGACCAACGGCTTTACGTGACTTCCGAACCACGTCGAGAGTGAACTTGAAACACTAATATATTAATCCACTGTCAAATTCATAGTAAAGGCATAGTTTTTCCACTCAATAAATATGCAGCTCATTCCTTCCCTTCTGCAACATATATATCTGTTTACAAAATAGAAAGCCCATGAGAATTTATTTTAGTGAATTCAACATTAATAAAAAAAAGAAAATGTAGTATTGATCATGGTAGAACTGAGCTACAGTTTTTACTAAGGTTAAATTTTAAAATTTTGGGTAGTCTTGAGATTAACCCCATAGCCTGAATGAATTCAATGAGAATCTGGTTGGTTGCTTAGGTTAAGCTGCCCTTATCCTGGCAAAACCTTGTATAAACCTCCACACTCTATCAACCAAACCCATTCCTTTCTCTGATTATTAAAGTCCTACCCTGTCAATAATGTGCTCAACATCAACTTGGTAATCCTACCTTTACCTAAGATAGGAACTTGGCCCATGATAAATTAATCTTAACGTTAGGCGCAAAAAAAAAAAAAAAAAAAAAAAAAAATAAAAATAAATAATCCCCTTATTAAGGCTACACTTACATTTACCCTTGGTAAAGGCTTATGTTAATATTTTCTTTGTATGACTGGGGGCAGTCCTTTCCTGGATAAAACTAAACTCATCTTTCTTGCATAGGTAAAATAATAAAGTTCAACCTGGTAAACCTACTATCCGTAAGATCCCAAGCTTTTCAAAACAATGCCTCAATACTAGAGTCAACTACACAAAGTTAATTAGTTAGTTATTACAGCTGTTGATACATTTCATAAACAAGCTTTCTATTCAATAATCCAACAATCTCACTCTCTATAAAAATAATGCACTCTCTTCATAACAGTAAGTAACCCTTTACAACAATTAAACCATCTCTTAGAGTGAATCAACTTCCTTAGTAACACATAACAGTGAAGCATTCTAACAAACGGTTAAAAGTACCTAAATCACCTTTCAAATTTCTCCTTAATAACTTAACAAACTTTTATATCAAGTCATCCTTCTTCTACATCAAAACCCTCTCTACGAGCAATATGTAACGCTAAAGATCTTGTTATATAAAGCGTTCCTTTTTATATAACCAGGCTGCCTTTCCTGGAATTAGGAATAAAAGACAGGGAGCCAATAGTTCCTCTTGAACTACTGTTGACTAAATTATTAATCCAATAAAAATTCAAATTAAAAAAAAAAGGCTAACTTCTTAACACTACAAACTACAGACTCAAACATTTCAGTTTTGTTTTCAAGCTGAAGCAAACTTTTACTGTAGACACTCAATGTTCCCTCACTGTAGTGTTGCCATCAACGATTATCATATCCTATATAACACTGGCGTACATTTAAAATAAAATTAAATCTATCTGTGACTTTAAAAAATGGCTACTAAAAAATACAAAACTTTTTAAGCCTACAAATGGAATTAATGAAATTCGGTCATCCTAAACATTCAACCAAATTAATTAAGAGCAATTACAAAACTAACACATCACTCTCTCAGCTACTCCCACATGGTCACATGGCAGTGGGAAAACTAGACAGTTCCTTTATCCAGTCCTTAACCACATAGCGAAAATAAAGTTACTGGTTCACCCCAAAAAAAAAAAAAAAAAAATTGCTGTAAGACTGCAATAAAAAACAGCTTCCTATAAAAATATTTATCATTATGAAAAGCACAAAACCTATTACACAATAGAATCCAGTTGACGATTTTAATGACAGATATCAGTTATTGGAAAGACTAAACAAAAACCTTATCAATTATAAAGAGGTTTTTAAATATAGCAGTTAAATTATTTACAAAGAAACTCAGAAATACAGCTCTGCTACCGTCACCTACAACAAACCTAACATGGTAAAGCTTGAAAAGAAAAATATTGTCATTTATATTTTGTTGAAACTCTTCTTCTTCTACACAGAATATCAAATATAAGCTTTCCTGATAACAAAAGAAAACATGTCATGAAATCCTTGAACTACCCACTTACTAGTAGTACAATATTTGCCAGCACCTTTCTCTGAGTTAAGTAAATTCCCACTGAAAATACATGCTAAAGGAAATTTCCTAATCAAAGCTACCAAATGAATGTGAAATCTGATGAGGGGTTAATGACTGTACTTCTTGATACTGCTACAAAAAATAAGTGACTTTCGCACCTTATCTACCATTTGTTTACTTAGTTGTGTTGGACTGAATGTATACAATACAACTTTTCTGTAAACTAAATTTGTACCTCAGTACTGTAAAGAAAGACTGGATGCTTCCTGTTCTGGCCTTCCCTCTTATTTAGTCTGTTCACTCTTCCAACTACGGGTTAAGCCACCTACTGACACACAATTACAATTGCAAACTGCAATCCAATTCCTAAATCAGTTTTAATGCAAGGCTGTCAGTGGTTATGAGGATGGACAGGCAAAAGCTCTATAACTATTCAGTACAAAGAAACCCTTACATTATAAGTAAAAAACACTGCTTTTATAATACGAAGTCACATAGGGAAGCTTTACAAACACATTCATACTGGGAAATTCTTTCTTTAAGACGCATTTCGTGGACGAAAGTGCAGCTAACTGATGAGTGGAATTCAAACCCGAAAAGTTATTAGTTGGACAAATACTGACAATATTTCATAAGTTAGTCCTACTGTGATTCCCAACACCTTCTGGGACATTTTAACGGATTTTTTTGGTTAAGTAAAAACCCCACAGGTTTTTATTTCAATACTGTATACAATGAGAATCTCTTTCAGTTGAAATATGTCCCTGCAAACCATAAGTGTACCATAATGCAAGCTTCTAGGTTGGAAAAATAAAAAAAATAAGAGGTAGCACGTAACCTGGCTAATGTATCCCAACCATAACAGATTACTATATTAATCAAGTTTTTCACTCTTAAGCTGACATACTACTGCATTTTAAAACTGGGTGTTTTAAGCAGTGTACTACACACTGTGGTTGCAAGGTAATATTGTTCTGTTTCAAAAGTAGAACATCCATTTACGCATATAAAACAGAAGCGAAACATCCTTTTTTCCAATACAAATTCCACCACCATGAGTTAAGCACAGCTGTAAATTCTGAATTATGATGGAAACCAGCTTCTATAATTAAATAAAAAACTCATTTCAAAATAAAAATAAAAAAACAAAGGCACTTGAAATCTACTTCTATACTTAAGCTGAATGAAAATAAAGAAGTCTGGAAGTACATAATGAGAACAACACACAATTTCAATACTGTATAGTTATTCATGGAGTGTTTTCAGGTAGCAAAACGTCTCCATTTAAGCAAAAGATCCAAGAAAAATTTAAAATCCTTTTTTATTCACATTACCTGGTATTTTTAACCTTTACTTGATTATTTGAGGGGGCCTCTCAGATTATATTTGAAAAAATGGTCTAGTTTAGATCAGTTTCGGAATTTTAGGTAAAATATTTTTTGTTAGGCTTCCATTCGCAAGGTTTGTGGTTCATCCCCACCAGCCCCAACAAATCAGCTTAAGTACGAATGGGTGCCCGCACCAGCTGGAAACTGGAAGGCTGTATACCACCTTCCAGCACCACTCAGGAGATAAAGGTGTCCTATGGTTTTAAAAATATCTAAAGCCTTTCGTGACATTTCCTTGAACTCTGCTTGACAAAATTTTCCTGAGTATTCCTAGTTTAGTGATCTTGATTAGTTTTTAATTTATATAAAGAAAATTTCCTGAACCTCAATGACATCCCTAATATATCTTCAGACCTTCCCTTCTATGCAACCTCATTGAAGTTGATATTCTTTTACCTCAATTCTGGTGACCTGTCTTTATTTAAGAGATAAACAGTTCAGCACAATGAAGTCGTAAAACATATATAAATTAAAAAGGTTTTATCCAGATCTTTCTTCATAATCTGTTAACGGATGATCTCCTCTGTTGTCTACAAATCTTTGGTAAGTTTCACCAACATTTTCTTACTGTCGGCAATCAATGTTTTCGTTTTTCAAGAGCCAATAGCCAAGGTGATCTTAAGTATACTCAGTATTCGAAATTTTCTGCCTGGCACAATGACTACGAAAATGTTTGCTGGGTGACACGGTTTGGAATTTATACATGCTTCTGACCCTCACTGGAAAATTAATGGGTTGCTACACCGTACAAGAGCATACTTCATCCATGAATAATAAAAGAAAGTCACAATGAGTCACATGTGTTTGCTGGAGAGTCTGTCGTTGATTCCATTTTCATCTATCACATATGTCACTGTAAGACCTGAAAAATATAAGGATGTTACATTAAAAGATTTAGTCTACCTTGGAGCTAATCCAACAAAAAATACATATATCAATGAAAATGGAGGACTACCAATAAATATAATTACATGCACAAAGTATTTGTCCACTTGTAATTTATCATTATTTCTGTTTTTACTGCTTTCACTATTATTATTATTATTATTAAAAGTGATTGCTGCTCGAGATGCGGAATATTGTCCAAACAACAGACGCCCTCCAGCCCCTGCAGCTCGACGAAGCCCTCACGGAGAGGGGATCACACATCAGTGGCATCTTCACCCAAGAGATGAAGGAAGCAGCCAAGGAGTTGAAGGCCAAGGAAGACATCACTGTGCGATGGGCAGGTAAGACAGCCGCCTTCATTTTAATAAAAATGAAGGAATACCATGAGAAACTCGATGCTATCCTGTCCAACTCCTCAAAGTTTGAATGTCTCACACAGAACCCCACGGAAGACATCAAAAGGGACGCCAACCGTGTCATCAGTACCATCAACACGGCGGCAACCAACACAGTCCACCTCCGCCCATCCAAGGGGACTTCAGCCTTGGTTACCTCTACGGGAACGTGAAAACCCACAAGGAAGGCAACCCTCTCCATCCGATTATCAGCCAGACGCCCACCCCGACTTACACCTTGGCCAAGCGCCTCAATAAAATTTTGACTCCCTACGTCCCGAGCCGCTATAGCCTGAGTTCATCGGTGGACTTCCTTGAAGAAATTCACAATCCCCCCGGCACTGGTATCATAGCATCCCTCGATGTAGAATCCCTATTTAACAACGTTCCCGTCGACGAGACCATTGACATCTTCATGGATCGCGTCTACCGAGACCTGTCGACGGCCCCCCTCAATATCCCAGAAGCCTCTTTGCGCACCTTGCTGGACATTTATACAAAGAGGGCCCCCTTCTCCACCCACCGAGGACAGATGTTCCACTAGAAAGATGGCATTGACATGAGCTCTCCTCTGGGAGTCCTCTTTACTAACTTCTATATGGGCGCTGTAGAAGAGAGGGTCTTCACCCAGAGCCAGCAACCCCGCAAATACGCCGTTACATAGATGATATCTTTGTGCAAGTCGACACCGAGGATGAGGTAGAAGCCCTTCGTTGCTGATTCCAGCATTGCAGCGTGCTAAACTACACAGTTGAGTTTAGCACTGACGATCGGCTCCCCTTCCTCGACGTCCTTATAACGAAGATAGAAGACAAATTTAGGAATGTGCCTCAACGGGGATAGTGAGTGCCGACAGGTTTAAGAGCACTACCGTTAGGTCCTTTGAGAAAACGGCCCTCTCCGATTGTTCTACCTGGCAAGACACACACTTTGAACTTGATAGAGCTTCACAGATGCTCGTGAACAACGGATGTTCTAATAAGCTCATTAACCGAGAAGTGCGCACCGCCCTCGAAAAATGGTACTCAAATGAGGAAGCAGGCCCACGACTCCGCCCCCACCAAGAACATCAAGATATATTATAAGGCCTTCGTGCACTCTCAGTACCGCGAGGAGGAGAAGTCGATAAAGAAGATCATCAAGGAAAACATCCTCCCCATTGAAGAAGGCAAGATGGTGGACCTTATAATGTACTACAAAAACAGGAAAACAAGAGACCTAATCATGAAAAATAACCCTTCACCGCCATCAGGAGACCCCCCTCAAGCAGACGAACGTAGTATACCAATACATATGCCCCACCCAAGGATGTCCTGGGAAGTACATTGGAATGACTACAATGCATCTTGCAAAGAGAATCTCCTATCATGCCCAAGAAGGGGCTATCAAGAATCACGCCCTCACCGCCCACAGAGACACAATATCCCGCGACTGTATTATCTGCAACACCAGGATAATAGGGAGAGTGCCCGACCCTCACCGTCTGCACCTTCTGGAGGCGTTACTCATCCAGGAGCAAAAGCCCTCCATGAGTATGACGCAGGCGGCCTTTTTGCTCCCGCCCTGCATGTGAAGGAACACACCAGTAATGGCAAACTTCACCATATCGCTGCGCGAAAACGCCCCAATTCAAGAAGAAAATAACACCGAAGACGACTTTAATACCATGAATAATACCAGCAATGACATCACGCGGCCATTGAACAATCAAAATGAAGCCTGGCGCGATGCTATGCAGCTGAGAAGATCAGCGTGCCTGTTGAGCATGCGCTCGGGAGCTGGCTTCAGCCTGCAGCCAGGCAGCCAATCATAAAGCAACTCCCCATTCACTAGCCAATGAAAAAGCAGCGGCATGAAGCCCTCTACTGCACCGCCACAATAAAAGCAGACAGACTCACACTCTCACTTCAGTCCATCACCCACCTCCGCCCAAGAGGATGTCTGAAGTTTTCAGATGAAACGTCATGGCCCCACAAAAAGAATAGAAATTGACTATTACATAATTGAGATATGTCAACCTTCAGTGCGTTGCTCACCAGTTCAAGCAACAATGAAAAAACAATAATTAGAAAAATAGAGAAGAACCTTTATAAAATTAATGCAGCTGAGGCAGCAATCACTTTTAATAAAACATGTTTAAAAGAGGGTTTACTACCAGCATATTATTATTATTATGTAGCTCTTATGCGTGCCAATCATTCACAGTGAAATATTCAAACATTTACAGCTAATTAATGTGTAAGATGCTTGGCTTGCTTAATTACCCCAATGTTACATATAAATATAGACAATCTAATCAAAAGTAAAAAATGCAACTTTCCAAAAAGGTACAGTTAACTCTAAATAATCTCCTCTGTTGAGAAGTAACCTTACACTGTCCAAAAATACTGTTAGCTGAAACTTTATTTTTTCAAGTCTTTTTGGATGGAAAGTCGACTTGGATTGGTACGCATCTCCCAAATCATTGCACCTGTTGCACCTAGTTCAGACAAAGCAATAAATGAGCCTAGTTGCAACCTGATACCTGAAGGAAACTGATACTGTACTACCTTTGTCCTACTTGGTAGTTAAAGGCTGAACTTCATCACCACTTACTTCTTCCAAGATTAGTGTGTCTGGGACTTTGTGTGCACACAAACAATTAAGACTAGGTAAATGTTGTGGGTTTGTATTGAATAAAATCATTTCATTAATTACAATAAACTACATTTTAAAATACACTAATTAAAGCAAAGAAGACAAATCACAAAGTATTGGCAGTCATTAAATAATGATTTGTAAGGAGCATGGGTTACCACATTAAGGCAAAAGATAAGAATATAAAGACAAGGTTAAGAGCACAAAGCATACACTACCAAACAATGGGCTTCATAATGAAGACAAAATACTCGTGAAGTTAATCACCACTGATTAACAAGACACTAAATTCTACTTTCTCCAGCACCACCAGATTGTGTACACATGTAAGAACAGCCTACTTTCCTTGATGTAATCTACCTGTTAATACTAAGTACACATGGCCAAATATTCTAGTGCTTAGATACACTACAAGACGGTTAGTAGGAGAAAACACTTGAGCGCTATCCAGATAAAAATTACCTGTATCCAATTATGGCATTCATGTGATGGTGGGAGTCCTGAAAGTAAAAAAACACTTGAATAACACTAGTACATGTGACTAAATAATCCACCTACAAAATGCAAATCTATGCTGCTTCTTGACTTCTTTACATCAATGTCAATCGGTCTCCAATAGGGGAAGTAATGGGAAATAACTTCTTGACTAATTACAATCATAAATCTAAAATAGTCTGTTCTCTCTCTCTCTTATATATCATTCTTTCTTATCAGTCACTGCAAAAGCCACATCACTGATACCTACTATGACAATTCAAAGCCTTGCAACCTGGTAACACATCCCCTAGGTGTTCAGTATATCCATTCTTGAGTGTCTAGTGTCGTTTTAGATCTATGCTTTTTATCTGGCATCCCTATGAGGGACCAGCGAGTGACTCAGCATTCTTTGAAACTGATTTATAATTATATTTAGTCAAGAAATTAGTTTCCAGGAAACTATTTGGACTGTTTATCTTTCCCAGGGTGCTGTGATGTACCATGCAAAATATCAAATACAATGTCAAACTATTTTGAGAAAGTCCTGTTTTTAGAATAAAATATTTTTGGAAACAAATTACTTTGCAAATAGATCAACTTATCTAAGTAGTATATGCTTCTCTGTTTGACCTATAAAATCCTTAACCTTTATTGTAAAGCAAACTAAACCAAGAATGTTAGAACACCGTACCATAACAAGACACTAAGTTACAACTCATACAATCAAATCCTTGGATTTCCAGGTCAATAAAAAACAGCGTTATTGAAGCGCCTGCTATAGTCAATTAGCTTGAAAGCACTGCAAGCCAAACAAGCTTCATTCATCATCTAACAATTCCAAACCCAATTTTATTACTGTGTGGATTGTGCTGTTGGTCTCTGCAGCTACATTTGTGTCAGGTCTATGCATAGTATGGGTGCCATTCAACACAACACTGGTTTCTCCATATATCTAAGATATTCTGTTCTAGTTGTAATAACCACATCCTTTCTGAACACTTCTGTGAATTCAGTGGCCAAAACTTGCTTTCCATCTCTTGCCAGGGGCTCTTCAAAAACTTCAAAGCTCCTTGTTTTTGAAGAATGTAATTCATTTTAACTTCTTACGTACAATATCACTACAAGATCATATAGCTTACATTAAACATTAACAAATTATCATGAGTTATTTAAACAATTTCTATACAACATTTTTGGTATTATAGAGCTAACTCATCCATAAATCAACTTATAAGTTAGGCTCTTCTTATGCATTTGTACCATACATTACAGTTGCAGATTCCTATTCTCATATAGAGTGGTGGCAATTAAGTGAGATTACACTAGAAAAGTGGGAGCTCTGGATGCATGTTTTTTCATACCATGCAACCTGTTTTTACTGAGTTCCCCCTCAATTATAAAAAGAGGGCAAAAGTGACTTCAGAAAAGAAAGTATTCATAATACAAGAAGATTACCTGTGTACACAAACATGACAAGCCTTAAAACACAAAATCAATGAACTTCAAATTTTCAATTGAAGTTTTTCTTGTTCTATTCAGACATTATATAACTCAAGAAGCTACTAAAACTATTTATTCAATCAACTTTTCAATGTGGATGAGTAAACCAGACATAATCCATGAAGGTTTTTTCCAGTGTGAAACAATCTCCCTTATACAACAAATCCACAATGAATCTAACTTCCACACAGATACAATATGACATTCTACAAAAATACCAAGGCAATAATAAATAAATTGCAAGTTAAGAGAATTTTGGAGATTTTCTAAATCATATGTGCTATTTAGGGGTCTATGTGTATTTCTTGAACATTGGAGGATACATTTTTTGATTTGGAAGAAATCTGAATCTCATATTTATCAATTCACTGAGACAATTCGTTTTAATTGAGAAGTATGGAGGCTTACTATTTATGAAAATGTTTCATGTCTAAATAAATTTTAGCTGGAGAATCACATGCCTGTATTTTCATTACATTTGCATTTTCATCAAGGTAAGTGTAAAGACGTGGGGGTTCACTATTTCCAACTTATGATGTATTTAGAGATTATTTAAAATTGACAGTATTCATTCTTAGTGCCTCGCTATGAATAGACGACAAAAATAGTTTCCCATCAGATGCAAAAGCAACTGCATTTACCTTCTTTATATGCGCCCTGAGCTCCCTTCATTTAGCTACATATCAAATATATTAAACATAGTGTTATTTTTACTTCTCATTTGTAATTTAATTTCAAAGTTTTGTTTCCAGTTAAAAAAGCCAATGAGTCAACTTTAGTTGCAGCCAAATTAAGGATTTGTTGGAATTGTCACAGATTTGATGCTGTTGCAAATTATATGAATAAGTCATCCATGTAGACATTATTCCTAACCCTCTGGTAGGTAACTGTTTTGTGACGTCACTGACTGCCAACAGGAATAGTGTGCTAATATGAACACTAATTTCAAGAACTTTTTCTAAGTTTAAAAGTCAATATTATCTATACATTTTTGGAAAGTATGTACGATCAGTTACGAAGTTTTTTTATGAATACTACTGACAAGCGACAGTGAATATTGTAATGCAATGTTTTCAGGACTTGAGTATCGCCATATGGTGGCAAATGCTAGTGATTATTCCACTTGGATTAAATTATACTCTTTAGAGAGAGAGAAAGAAAGAGATCAACACATCATTTTTAGACTTCAGTGGGGCAAATGAATGGGTTCCATTGGCACAAGGCAAAACTAAAGAAGTTGGACAGTTAAGTGGGAATATACCAAATGGGCTTACAGTACAACACACAAGGTGTACTGTAGGTGTAACTCCCTACAGAATCACAACATAAAACCATCAGTTAATGAATGATGTACTTAAGTAAAGTGAAAGGTCTGTTCTTGTATGAATGCCTTACAACTAAGTGACTCCTGTAACTAAAATATAAAATGTAAGCAGCTTGATATTGACACTAAGCCTTAAAGCTTGGAAAGACACTTTGAATTAACTTCAGCATTTTATCTGAAGTTTTCAGAAAGCTTTGAAACACATTCTGAAATACCTTCACGCTTCATCAGGAACTCTCAAATACAGTAGACTGCTGCCTACATCTGACTTATTCAACTTAGGATCATCTGCACTGAAGACCAAAATTTCCAAGACAAAATTAACAAAATGAAACTAAAAATTAAAATGATTGTTGATACATGAGATAACAGCTTATGTTATGCATCTAAAATATGATTAGTATGTAAAAAATAAGTTTGCATAATAAATAACGACAAACACTTATGTATAATGAAATACTGAACATCTAAAAAGTATACATCTGTATACAACAAAAATAAAAACATGCTGATGTTTACATGATAAATAAAAATACACATTTAACTTTGAAAAATCACAGAACAGAAAGTAACTCACACATAAATACCTGTAAAGTACTTTTACTAGTATATGTACAAATTTAGTGGATACATATTTACTACCAGGAATGATAAAGAATACAGGTCACAGTAAAAAACGGTAAGAGTAACTAGCGTGGTCATGGGTTTCCGAAGGGTATGTGGGTGGTCCCACGTAACTCATGACCAAAGTACAGATGCCAAAGGTTTTTTTCATATATGAACAAATATGCATTCCAATCGGAAGCTGGCAAAGTAACTCACATTGTCAGTTTATGAAAGTCTACCAACTTTACACCAACAGATAATATCTAGTTTTTGTCAGAATCTTTGTCTTTTTCAGTTTATCCAGTTATTCAATTCTCAAACAACTCGACTGTATAAAATTTTATGAATGATAATTTTAATAATAAACCAATAAATTATTTTAAATAAAAGTTAATATGGGCAAAATGTTTAAGCATCAAGGGAGTAAAAGAACACCACTTTAAAAAAACTTTATAACTTTCAAACTGTTGTTATTAAGAAACACTGAAGAGAGTGCATATTTAATAGTCTCCCTAATTAGTTATAAATTGCTTGGGGTCAAGGATGCAAAAAAAAAAAACATATATAAAATAAATAAATAAATAAACTGGGTTTTGGGAAATACAAGGAAACAAGATCAAATAAACAAAGGTTCCTCTTAAAAGAGTCCCAAGCAATAAATAAAAGAAACTCATTCTCAAAACACAAATCAAAATTCTGGCCAAAAGTGACAAAAACAGTAAAGTAAGAGGTCAGCAGAGCACACCGAGACCCAAACTACACAGATTGCAGTTAAAGCAACCCACAAGAAGATGGGTGGGGTTTCTAACCTACCGAGCGCCAAAGTGAACCTGCAAGTAGCGTACAAAATTGCTGACTTCACTTGATTAACCCAGTAGAGGTTATGAGGTGTCCACTGTGCAGCAAATACAATTGAGTGTCAATAGAGCAATTGTATATAACCCCCCTAAGTTTAAATACTTGAAACAGGAAATATTAAGAGGAGGAAATGGAACTGTTTAAATTTACACTGTAAACCTTTAAAATACAGGTACGGGCTATTATTGCTGATATCTTGGGGCACTTTTGCCAGCGATGTCAGAATTTAGGACTAGTTTGGTGTCTACTATTAATAATAAAAAAAAGACCAATTATTTTTAAAATTTTGATTACTAGGCAGTTATGTTGAAGACCACTGAACTGCTTAGGCTAAAACTGTACAAAAATAAACAGGTTTTCATCTTAATTAATATTTACAAAAACAAATACAACTATAACACATTTTTTAAAAAACAAAGAATAAATATATTTTAACTTGATAGAAGTAGTACTCAGCATTTTCTAATATACTGTGTGTACGTATTTGCAATATTGAGGCACAAAAAAGGTTTTATTAAATCCCTTGTGTCCTACTCTTATCTAAATAATTGCAAAGAAGGAATGAAATTTGTTTAAGAAGTCTCCAGTAATATATATATTATATATATATATATATATATATAATGTAGCATAAAAAAAATTCAAGCTCTCTTCCACAACTTATACTAATCTGTGTGGGTTCATGTACTATAGTAATGTACACAACACACCCACCTATAACATGGAAATCATTCTCTCTCTTTTGCATATTGCACAATTGCTCTCAATATTGGTTTTTAATCTATATCTTATAGCTATAGTTTTGTAAATCAACTGTAATAACATACAGTAAGTATATGGATTTTAATTACAGTACTATAACTTAAAAAAAATATATATATTACTCAGCGAAAAGGTAAAACTGGAAACCATGTACGTAACCCTTAATATGGCCTATTTAAACGTAGCATTCTAACTAGACTATATAATTTACTTATACTATATATGAATACAGTATATATTCACAGCCAGAGAGATTGTGCTTAAACAGCGACAATTTTTACACGTGAAAAGTGTTTTAATAAAAAGTTGACATAAAATCAACACGTCTCACTTCAACAACCAAAACATCTGTCAGACTTTATCATACCTGCGAAACTTGCCGAAACGTCGTGTGAAGTCCGAGGGCGACTGTATGAGAGCAGAGTAAATATTGGTGGCTACTTTTAGAATGCAAAGTAGCATGGGACCCAAAATGGCTCCCTCAGCACCCCAGTAGAAGATGCCACCAGCAACTGCCAGGCCCGTTAGGTACGGATGACTTCCCCTATAGTACAGGGTAAAATGAAAAATATGTCATAAAAATGCAAAGGCCTTAAATTTGAATGATGTCTATACCAGTCATTAGTAAGTTAAAAGGTTGAATATCACATCACAAACATAATCAATCATTACCAATTAGGTAGTACCCTTTTTAAATCAACACAGCCTTTAACCTCACGGGAAATTTAGCGTCACCCAACCCACTTGTTAATCTGGGCTTGTGGCTGGGTAAAAACACAGACTATTTCCTTGCAAGCATATACAATCAACTTGTAAAATCAAATAGTTCTCTCAGGATTTTTTAAAGTTGCTAAGTTCAGAAAACATCAAAGTGTGTTAAGTAAATTAAGAAGGCAAGACAATTACAAACGGTTCATCTGCACACTACATACCCCTTGATATCAGCATATATGGCAGTGTCAACACAAGACATTGGCAGAAGTTGAGCACCTAGCAACAAAAGTGCCAATGTGGGGGATCCCTGGCTCCAGCAGAGTTCAAGGGCACCGGGAAGAGCTGCCCAGTAAGTACCCAAGAGTGGAACAGCACCAAAAATAGCACCCAGCACTAAAAAGAAAATATTTCCATTACAGTATATGTAATATGTAAAGATTCATTACACTTAATATTTCACATTATTATATAAATTTATTATATATCCTCAAATGTCAACATCAGTCATGTTCTCCTAATATTTAATTATACAAATGCCTCTAGCTAATTAAATAATCAAATTGCTTAACTTTCATTCCAACCCACTGGTTCACATTTCTGCCACCCCTCGGGAAATTTGTCTACAACGTTTTCGTGTAAACTGCATCACAATAACAAAACCTGACTTAATGAAATGCGTGTAAGAGTACTATACTGTAGTCTTAATGTTTGTAATACACCTCAGAAACTTGAAAGCTTCTCACCTGCTGGAATATAAACAATATTTGTCGAAAAGAGGGAATGAAGCAGCCATGTCCACATTCCATAGAAAGCTCCCATCTTCAGCGATGCAATGAACACACCATTGACAGCATCCTCCACAGCTTTCCCTAAGCTGGACACACACACAAAAATGAAAGCTTAAAAAAAATTCCTTTCACCAATATTTCAGGTTTGAGCTGTAAACTACAATGTATGGAATCAATGTATGGAATAAAAAAACCCTTTGAGCAAACCATGAATGTTACCAGAATTAATATTACAATATAATGACAAATTTTCTAAGAGTATTTGTATTTTTCATAACTACAAACCTGAGGTCTTAACAATAGGATAATAAGATCATTTCTAGCGCCTAGCTGGATCTGGTTAAAACACAGATAAAAGCAAGGAATCTTGTGATATCTGGCAATGCATGCGTAGATTGGGTGAAGAGTGGTCAAAGACCACTCACCTACGCCACTGCGTCAGTCTTTCCCAACTCAGGATGTCTTAACACACAGAGGGGCGGCTAGAGGTGGGCAGTATAATGTTAAGACCTCAGGTTTGTAGCTATGAAAAATACAAGTTGTCTTAGAAAATTTTACATTTGTTCATACGCGAACAAACCTTCAGTCTTGACAATAAGATAGACTCATACTTGGAGGGAGGTACAAGATATCCTAGACTGGCTGGGGGCCTACCCACCAGTCCAGCTTCCAGAAGAAATGACTTCTGGAGAGGGACTGAAGCCCGTTGAGAAGCTAGATAAATTGATATCAAACCACTCAGACCCTGAGTGACGTACAATGATGTATGGGAGAACCATTGTATAAGGAACCAAAGAGAAACTTTGACTGTCCAATAGCAAACCAATACACCAGGGTTTGTACTACTCCCAACTCCTCCTTGCCAATTGCCAATGAGTAGAGCATATGCTACCGAATAGAGGGTATGATTTTGTATATTAAGTGACCACACTATCAGTATGACTACCTTACTCACCTGTATCAGACCAGTCCAGCGAATGACGTGTCTATTCCTTTAACCCGGCCAAAAGGAAGAAGGAAAGGTACAAGAGAAAGGAGACCAGCCAACTCACTCATTCTCTCATCTACACAATCATCTTAGGTAAGATACAAAAGTGCACTGTTAAGGGTAACTATGAGTTACATAAACTGTTGGGCAGCCACCACAGGACCCAGGGAAAACGTGTCCGCAGATCTGTGGGCAACATCCTTAAGATAGAAAGATGTGAACGTGGACTGGCGTAACCAAGTACCAGCGCTCAGCACTCTTATGTGCAGCCAAGTTCTTTTTGAAAGCCAGAGAGGGACCAATACCCAATACCAAACGTCATGCGCTCTAGCCTGACCAGACGTGGTGGTGGAATCATCAAGAGTCGAGTATGCCTGTCTGATGGCTTCCCGTATCCAAAAAGAGATAGTATTCTTAGACACCTCTTTCTTTGTTCGGCCTGTGCTAACAAAAAGTCTAAGGTGCCGAGTACTTTTAGGGTAGCAACGCAGGGCCCAGACAGGGCACAACAAAAGCTCTTGTACATCACCACCCACAAAGTCATACAGCGATGGAATGGAAAACAAAGTGAACCTGTCATCGTGCACAGAGGGATTTTGGGTCTTGGCCACGAATTCTGGAGCTCTCCTACCCTCTTGGAAGATGCCAAGGCCAGAAGGAAAACTGTCTTGCAAGTGGAGAAAAACCCTGTTTATGACACCAATCACAGTAGATCACGCATTTGCCTTGGTAAACCGCAACTTCTCCATTCTCTGATCTGACAGGAAAACTTTTGCCAGTCGTATCGATGACCATCCCCAGGTAGAGAATCCTTTGACTGGGTACGAGGTTCGACTTTTCCTGGTTGACTACGATGCCCAGTTCCAGACAGAACCGAAGTAGACGATACCTGTCCTGCAGCAGCTTTTCCCTGGAAACTGCCAAGACTAACCAATCATCGAGGTACCTCAGCAAACAGATCCCCTGAGCATGGGCCCAACTTGACACGAGAGAGAAGACCCTTGTGAACGCTTGAGGGGCTGTTGTCAGCCCGAAGCACAAGACTTTGAACTCAAAGACCTTGTCCCCAAGAGAGAAGTCGCCTTCCCTCACGGCTGCAAACACCAAACGCGGGGTCTCCATCTTGAACCATGTCTTCCTCATGAAGTGATTCAAGGTGGATAAGTCGATCACAGGCCTCCATCCTTCCGACGCCTTGGGCACCAAGGTGTGACTGTAAAACCCTGGAGATGGACGCACCACTTCCTCTATCGCATCCTTGTCCAGCATCTTCTGCACTTCCTCCCGAAGAGCCAAGAATTTAAGAGAATCTGGAGGACATGCCTTCCTGAGCTGCAGCTTGTCCAACAGAGGAGGAGAGAAGTCGAATGGCAGTAGGTACCCCACCCGAAGGACATCTACCACCCACTTCTCCGCCCCATAACTCTGCCACTTGGCCCTAGGGCCCGCCAGGCACCCCCCCCAACCTGTGGCGCAGAAGAGGGAGAGGCGCCTAACCTACCAATGGCCCCCTTTACCTCTGCCCCTTGGGCCCCTTCTTGGCTTAAAGGAACGAGAGTGAAAGGGGCGTTGATCCTCTGACCTAGGCCGAATCGAATGGGAAGGCCCTGTCGAACTTGAATTCCTCGACGGCCTACCAGGCGACGATCTCCTTGACTGCTGCTGGACAGGGGGAGGAGGAGGAGC
>NC_061105.1:3442376-3502376 GCF_015104395.2 Macrobrachium nipponense | reverse complement strand
AATATATATATAATATAATATATATATATATATATATTATATATATTATATATATAAGATTATATAGATATATATTATATATAATATATATATTATATATATATATATATATATATCTATAGATCTATATAGATATATATATAACCATATATTATAAAAATATATATATATATATAATTAATTAAATTTAATATATTTATATATACATATATAATATATTTATATTATAATAAAGTAAATATATATTTATAGAAAAAGAATTGCTAGTATAATTACTAATATAGATTATATATATATCTATATATATATATAATAATATTATTATTATATATATATAATATATTTTTATTATATATTTATATATATATAATATATATATATATTCATAATTATATATATATATATATAATATATATTATAAAATATATAATATATATAGAAAAAGAATTGCTAGGAACTTGCAAATACAGGCACTGATACTTATAATTTCACCGAGACAGAAAATGGGATTGTCAAACTTACTGATTCATTTGCCCAGGAGCAAGATTCATGAGAACTGCAACTGGTTTATAAACAGAATCACTTGCACTCAGCACATAAAATAACGATGACATGAATACAACCTGGAATAGAATAATTTGCTTTCCTTACAAACGGTTATGTGATTTCTTAACCAACACCGATGATGACAAAAGGTACTACAGTGGTCCCCCATATTCGCGGGGGATGCGTACCAGACCCCCCCAGTGAATAGTTAGAACCCGCGAATGTTTGGAACCCCTATAAAAACGCTAAAAACAGCCTATTTTGTTAGTTAAAACTCAAGAAAAACCCACGAAAATTTTTCATACTTGGTTTTTTTTATATTTCTAACACAAAAGTGCACTTTATGATGAAACTCATAAAAAAACCCCAGGAACTTGGGGATATTTATAATAGAAAAATACCGCGAATGCGCGAATTTTCCGCGAATAATGCGGGGAAACGTTCCTGAGAGAAATTCACGAATGTGCGAGTCCGCGAATCTGGAGAACACGAATACGGGGGGTCCACTGTCCATAGTTTCTTAATTCAAGCTCACAAGCTAAGGTCAGTTGCACCTCCTATGTTCCAATATGATATTGTAATGATACAATTAAGTTTGTTCATACTTACCTGGCAGATATATATATAGCTGATAATTCCGACAACCGACAGAATTTAAAACTTACGACACACGTAGTGGGAGTCAGGTGGTTAGTACCCATTCCCGTCGCTGGGAGGCGGGTATCAGGAACCATTCCAATTTTCTATTCATAATTTTTATTTCCACTGTCTCCTGAGGGGAGGTGGGCGGGTAATTAATTATATATATCTGCCAGGTAAGTATGAACAAACTTAATTGTATCATTACAATATCATTTTGTTCATGCAACTTACCTGTCAGATATATATATAGCTGAATCCCACCTTTGGTGGTGGGAGAGACAGAATAGAGGATTTAGGAAACACATATATGCAGATATTTGATATCTTGGTTCCTTACCTGTTAGCATAGCTGGCTTCGTGATTACTGCCACGTAAGTCTGCTTGTGCTACTAGAGTTGCCAGCAAGGTAGAGACCTATGAAGCTGGTGCACTCCAGATGATCTGTCAACAGGGGCGAGACCACGACGTGACTAGACCATGGACCATACTAATGAGGGCAACGAGACAAAAATACAACCACCTGGCTTAGTTTACCAAAGGTATCCCACTTAACTAAGCTAATGGAAGGGAGACCCGCCCCAGGCGGTCACCCCACAACCATAAAACACAAGTTAAAAACCCCCCTAATCCCTAAAGGATAGGATGAGTGTTACCTCCTGTCCCCAAAACAGCTGCAGCAATGTATGGTCCGAGGGAGAAGCAATTTTTGTATGTCACTTTCACCTCCCGCAGGTAGTGTGAAGCGAACACCGAATTGCTTCTCCAAAATGTGGCATTCAAAATATCTTTGAGTGCCATATTTTTGTGAAAAGCTACCGAGGTAGCAATAGCTCTCACCTCGTGAGCTTTCACTTTCAGAAGCTTCAAATCACTATCACTGCACTTATCATGAGCTTCTTTAATCGTACTTCTGATGAAGAACGCCAGTGCGTTCTTCGACATACGAAGATCAGGCTTCCTCACTGAACACCACAAATTGTCAGACGAACCTCTGCAAGCTTTAGTTCTCTGCAGATAGAACTTTAGAGCCCTGACAGGACACAGGAATCTCTCACGTTCATTTCCCACTATTTCTGACAACCCTTTGATTTCAAAGGTCCTCGGCCACGGGTTGGAAGGATTCTCGTTCTTTGCTAAGAACGCAGGACTTTTGGAACAGCTAACTTCACTTCCTCTCTCAGATAAAGAAGGAAGTCAGCTATCTGGCTCACAGAGGTTGTGGTGGAGGAAATGCCCTTCTTCCTGCACCAGGATCTGAAGACAGCCCACTTCGATTGGTACAGAGCGATTGAGGAGGGCCTCCTTGCGGTGGCAATCGCCTTCGCCACAGGTCTTGAAAAACCCCTCGCTCTGGCCAACTTCTTGATAGTCTGAACGCAGTCAGACTCAGAGCGGGGAGGTTTTTGTGGTACCTCTCGAAGTGGGGCTGTCTGAGTAGATCTTTCCTTAAGGGCAGAGTCCTCGGAAAGTCTACCAAGAAGGACATCACCTCTGTGAACCAGTCGGCTGCTGGCCAGAAGGGGGCGATGAGTGTCATCCTCGCTCCTTCCGATGCCGCGAACTTCCTCATCACTTCCCCGAGGATCTTGAGCGGGGGAAAAGCGTATATGTCTAGACCCGACCAACTCCAAAGTAGGGCGTCTACTGCGACTGCTCCTGGGTCCAGAACTGGGGAGCAATACAGCTGAAGTCTTTTCGTCCTGGAAGTTGCGAAGACATCCACCTGCGGACAACCCCACAGGTTCCACAGCGACTGGCAAACCTCCTGGTGAAGGGTCCACTCTGTCGGCAAAAGCTGTCCTCGTCGACTGAGAAGGTCCGCTCGAACATTCTGTACTCCCGACACGAACCTTGTCAGGATAGTGACGTCTTGCGCTTTCGCCCATAAAAGGAGTTCCTTTGCGATGGCAAACAGAGAAGGCGAGTGAGTTCCCCCTTGATTTCTTAGGTATGCCAGTGCTGTGGTGTTGTCCGAGTTGATCTGAATGACTTTGCCGGATAACAACACTAGGTCGGGGTTCCGAAGTTTGAGAGAGAGCCCTTCTGCGAGCTTCCGTGGATCTGACCACCAACTTAGGTGATCCTTCACCTCTCTCGTTAAACACAAGATCGCCTCCAGATCTTGTTTGTTCTTCCAATTGTTGGCTAGGAAGAATTGAAGAGGTCTGAGGTGCAACCTTCCCAGAGAAACAAACTTCTCCAGTGAGGAAATGGTCCCCAGCAGACTCATCCATTCCCTCACCGAGCATGTTTCCTTCCCCAGAAAGGTCGCCACTTTTTCCAAGCATTGAAGTTGTCACCCCTGGGACGGAAAAGCCCGAAAAGCCACTGAGTCCATCTGAATCCCCAGATAGACTAAGGATTGAGAAGGAGTCAAATGTGACTTTTCGAGGTTTACCAGAAGCCCCAGGGACTTCGCTAATGACATGGTCGTGTGCAGGTCCTCCAGACACCGGTCTCGCGATGAAGCTCGAATAAGCCAGTCGTCTAGGTAGAGAGAGATCCTTATATTCTCCAGATGAAGCAGCCTTGCCACGTTCTTCATCAGAATGGTGAAAACCATCGGCGCTGTGGTCAGACCGAAGCAAAGTGCCCTGAATTGGAATACCTTCCCCTTCAGGACAAATCGCAAGTATTTCCTTGATTGGGGATGGATGGGGACGTGAAAATACGCGTCTTGGAGGTCTAGTGAGACCATCCAATCCCCCGGTCTCAGAGCTGACAGCACAGATTGAGGCGTCTCCATCTTGAATTTTTTCTTTGTGACGAAGAGGTTTAGGCTGCTGACATCGAGGACGGGTCGCCACCCCCCCGATTGTTTCGGCACTAGGAACAGACGGTTGTAAAAGCCTGGAGATTCCAGGTCGAAGACCTGTTCCACCGCTTGCTTCTTGATCATTTGTTCTAGCAGATCGAAAAGCACTTTCTGTTTCTCTCCTCGATACGAGGGAGACAAATTCTTTGGTGTTGAGGATAGCGGGGGTGACTTCAAGAACGGAATCCTGTATCCCTTCCTCACAATATCTAGCGACCAAGGGTCGGCATCTCTCTCTTCCCAGGCTTTCGCGAACAGAAGAAGCCTGGCTCCTACCGGCGTCTGAAGGACTTCCAAATCACTTCCTACTCTTTGACGGAGCAGGGGTTTTCCCTCTGGAAGAGCCTCTTCCTCGAGAGGCTGTTTTCGAGGAAGATCCAGTACGAAAGGGCTTCGGTTTCTTGGTAAAAGAAACGCCAGAAGAGGAAGCAGCTGCTGGTCTTCTAGAAGACTGAGCCAGAAGATCTTGCGTTGCCTTCTCCTGAAGGCTCGATGCTATGTCCTTAACCATAGTCTGGGGGAAGAGATGGTCTGAAAACGGAGCAAAGAGCAAGTCCGCCTTTTGCGCTGGAGAGACGGATTTGGCTGTGAAGTTACAGAAGAGTGCTCTCTTCTTGAGAATCCCCGAGCTAAAGTGAGTAGCCAACTCCTCAGAACCATCCCTGACGGCCTTGTCCATACAAGAAAGTACACTGGACAGCTCCCCCAGACTAATGGTATCAGAACTCCTTGACCTGGCATCCAAAACTCCAAGACCGTGCCACAAGGTACGGTGCTAGCTGCAATATTGTTTGTTATTATGATTGAAGACATAGACAGTAATGTTAAGGATTCGGTAGTGAGTAGTTTCGCTGATGACACAAGAATAAGTAGAGAAATTACTTGTGATGAAGATAGGAACGCTCTACAAAGAGACCTTAACAAAGTATATGATTGGGCAGAGGTAAATAGGATGGTATTTAACTCTGATAAATTTGAATCAATAAATTATGGAGACAGAGAAGGAAAGCTATATGCATATAGGGGACCTAATAATGAGACAATCACAAATAAGGAAGCAGTTAAAGACCTTGGTGTGATGATGAATAGGAACATGTTATGCAATGATCAAATAGCAATTCTGTTGGCAAAATGTAAAGCAAAAATGGGAATGTTGTTACGGCACTTCAAAACAAGAAAAGCTGAACACATGATTATGCTTTATAAAACATATGTTCGTAGTCCACTTGAATATTGCAATATGATATGGTACCCACACTATCAAAAGGATATTGCACAAATAGAGAGTGTACAAAGGTCCTTTACAGCTAGAATAGAAGAAGTTAAGGACCTAGACTACTGGGAAAGACTACAATCCTTAAAATTATATAGTCTAGAAAGGAGAAGAGAACGCTACATGATAATTCAGGCATGGAAACAGATAGAAGGAATAACAGAAAATATCATGGAACTAAAAATATCAGAAAGAGCAAGCAGAGGTAGATTAATAGTGCCCAAAACTATACCAGGAAAAATAAGGAAAGCACACATGACATTAATCCACTACGCACCAGCATCGATAATGCAGCGTCTATTCAATGCGTTGCCAGCTCATCTGAGGAATATATCAGGAGTGAGCGTAGATGTGTTTAAGAATAAGCTCGACAAATATCTAAACTGCATCCCAGACCATCCAAGATTGGAAGATGCAAAATATACCGGAAGATGTACTAGCAACTCTCTGGTAGACATTAGAGGCGCCTCACACTGAGGGACCTGGGGCAACCCGAACGAACTGTAAGGTCTGTAAGGTAAGGAGAAAGTTGAAGACCTCTAGAGTCCTGAAGAGGCCTTTTAGATGGAAGTCGAACTCGTTATGGGTCCAAGTGACTTTTGATGAAGACAGAAGGGCTCTTCTGGAAGCGTCCACGATGCTCCCGAAATCACCCTGAGCAGAGGCTGGTAGTTTAACACCTACGTCCTCTCCCGTCTCGTACCACATGCCTCCTTTACCGCAGTCTTGATGGCGGTAAAGCCAAAGAGGACTTTCCTGACGCTTTCCTCTTCTTCATCCAATCATGGATTTTCCGGAACGCTTGCTTCGTGGAAAGCGACTTCTTCATTTTAACGAACCCTGATGCCTTCGATGCTTTAAAAGAAGAAAATTGAGAAGGGGGAGTACGAGGGGCTTCCGGTTGGAAAGTTTCTCCAAACTCCGACTGTAGAAGACGCATCAAAACTTTATAGTCCGATGAGACAGGAGCTGGCTGCTGCTCTTCCTCTGCTTCGACTAAATCATCGCTAACTCCTTCCTCAGAAACTGGAGAAGTTGGAGGTAATCCTGAAGAAAAATGACGAACAGGTAGGGTTCCCTCTTCCACCTGAACTTGCGTTGGTGAGGAACTGGCGTCCACCAGCGCGCGCTTGGCATCCGAAGCCACACGTTTGGCGCCGACAGGTGCGCGCTCGACATCTACTAATGCACGCCTGGCGTCCACTGGCGCACACCGAACGTCCACTAGTGCACGCTTGGCGTCCACTGGCGCGCGCCGTTTATCAACAACAGGTGCGCGTTTGGCGGCAACGGAAGCGCGCTCCACTTTCACAGAAGCGCGCTCAGCGTCCACAGCTCGCTTACGAACATTTGAAGACGTGCGAGCGGGAGAAATCTCATCCTGAGAGCGAGAAACAAACTTCTCACCTCCTCTAGAGAGCTGCTGGGGAGCAGAACGAACTCTAGAGGGAGACTCGAACAAAGAGAGAGGCGAGCGAGGAGAAAGAGAAGGTCTTGACTTCTTCACAGGAAGCTTCTCGTCCTTTCTACGACGCGGAAGAGACTCTCTAGAAGCAAGAACGTCCTGAAGTTGTTGCTGCAGTGACTGAAGCATCCTCTTGGTTGGCGAATCTTCCTGCTCTGGGGAGGGACTGATCCTGTGAGCAGGAGAGCGGCGAGGGGACGCCTCCCTCCTCCTCCCAGGCACGGCCTCCTCCCGAGCTCTAGAGCGACTGTATCGCTCTCACGAACTACCCGAATCCAGGTCCGAAGACTCTCTACGCCTTTTCTGCGGCGGAAAAGCAGCGAACGCACTGTCAGGAGAAGATCGCAGTTCCGGAGAACTAGGACGTGAAGCGTCACCAACACGCGCCGTCCTTTTCAGCGGACGGGAAGCACCGTGAGAACTCCACCCTTTACGTGGGGATGAAGCCTCCGATGACGAAAAACACTCCTTGAGGAGACGTGCACGCGCACGCTCCCTGGCAGTCTGGGGATTTTCATCAGTAACTGCCGAAGGCACGCCAGATCGGTGGGGGTGCCTTGTAACCCTCCTTCGGCTTTCGACATGCTCCCTCCCCGGGTCCTGGGAGTCAAGCAGAGGTCCAGGCCTAGAGGCGAAACGAGGCCGATCTGACGCACCCTCCACTACACAAGGGGTATCACTGCACTTCTGCACATCACTTTTGCTCTCAAGAGCCAACACTTTCGATTCTAAATTTCGAATCGACTCCAAAATTAAGGACAAAGTATTACTCTCTACTGACACTGCTTCAGGGCCCGGAGGCAACACTACAGGGTTAGGAGCATTAACAGAAGGAGGGTTAACAGGAGAAACATTAATTTCTTGCACACCTGAAACACTCCTGGAGGAAGACCTCCTTAACCTATCCTTTTCTAGTTTCCTAAGATAGGTCTCATACGCCTTCCACTCAGAATCTGTTAATCTTTCGCACTCCTTGCAACGGCTTTCATACCAACATTCATGCTCCCTGCAACCCTTACATACCGTATGTGGGTCTACTGAAGCTTTCAGTAGCCTACCTCTACTCCCTGCAACCCTTACATACCGTATGTGGGTCTACTGAAGCTTTCAGTAGCCTACCTCTACAATCAGTCCTAGAGCAAAATCTAGCGCTAGCTGTACTAGACCCTGACATATTATCCAAGAGAAATCCAAACCAAAATCAAATCAATCCACTAATAACGTGTGCCTAGCCACCGATCCAAGTCAATTAATCCAAAAAAGAACCAAAAGGGATACTCAAGTAGCCAAAAGTTTCCAAATCCAGACGGAGGTGCTGTAAACAGATGTTCACAACACCGGCGACAGAAAAATTATGAATAGAAAATGGGAATGGTTCCTGATACCCGCCTCCCAGCGGCGGGAATGGGTACTAACCTACTAACCACCTGACTCCCACTACGTGTGTCGTAAGTTTTAAATTCTGTCGGTCGTCGGAATTATCAGCTATATATATATCTGACAGGTAAGTTGCATGAACAAATTATATGTTGTTAACAGAATTAACCCTCTTACGCCGGAGCCCTAAAAATCAAAACGTCTCCCATATGCCGGGCCTGGTTTGGAGTGAGCGCGGAAGTGGAAAAAATAATTTTTTCAAAAAATTACAGCGCGCGTACTTTTGAAGATTAAGAGTTCATTTTTGGCTCCTTTTTTTGTCATTGCCTGAAGTTTAGAATGCAACCATCAGAAATGAAAAATAATATCATTATCATATGTAAATAATGCGATATATGGTAGCGAAAAAAAAAATTCATACATAATTGTATTCAAATCACGCTGTGCAGAAAACGGTCAAAGCTAACCAGTTACTTTTTTTGCGTTGTATTGTACACTAAATTGCGATCATTTTGATATATAATACATTGTAAAACAATAAAAGCAACACCGGAAAAATATTATCACAAAATGATGTACGAATTCGTAACGAGCGGACGTAAAAAAATGTTATTTTCAAAAATTCACCGTAATTCTAAATAATGTTCTAGAGACTTCCAATTTGTTTCAAAATTAAGACAAATGATTGAATATTACGATACTGTAAGAGTTTTAGATTAGAATTGCAGATTTCGACCATTTCGGACGAGTTAAATTTGACCGAATGTCGAAATTTTAATATATATATTTTTTTATATGGACATATTTCGAAGATGGAAAAAGCTACAACCTTCAATTATTTTTTATTGTATTCTTCATGAATTTGCGCACATTTTGATATATGAAACTCTATAAAAAGGCTAATATGAAAAGGAGCAAATATTAGGATAATGCCATGTACGTATTTCGGAGACTTGCGGCCGCGAATCGGCGCGCGGAGTGAGGTAATATATTTTTCAAAAATTCACCATAAATCACAATATTGTTTTAGAGACTTCAAATTTGTTTCAAAATGAAGAAAAATGACAGAATATTACTAGGCCGTAAGAGTTTTAGCTTACAATTGCGTTTTTCAACTATTTCGGTAGAGTCAAATTTGACCGAACGTGGTTTTTTTTCTATTTATCGTGATTTATATGCAAATATTTCGAAAAAAGAGAAAAGCTACAACCTTCAATCATATTTAGTTGTATTCTACATGAAATTACGCACATTTTCATATATAAAACTTTATGTAACAGCTAATTTTAAATGGTGCAAACATTTCGACAATCGCACAAAAAAATTCTGATTTTTTCGGAAGTTACCGCGCGAACATAATGTTTTTTTTTTTTCATAAATTCACCATAAATCGAAATATTGTGCTAGAGACTTCCAAGTCGTTGCAAAATGAAGGTAAATGATTGAATATTACTAGAATATAAGAGTTTTAGCTTACAATTGCGTTTTTCGACCATTTCGGTAGAGTCAAAGTTGACCGAAAGTTGAAATTTTTGCACTTAACGTTATTTATATGAAAATATTTCAAAACTGATAAAAGCTACAACCATGGGTTGTTTTTTGTTGTATTGTGCATGAAATTGCGCACATTTCCATATATAAAACTTTATGTAACGGCAAATTTAAAAGGGTGCAAACATTAGGACAATCGCACGAAAAAATTTATCGGAAGAGTTATCGCACGAACGTAAGGAAAAAGTTTTTTCATAAATTCACCATAAATCGAAATATTGTGCTAGAGACGTCCAATTTGTTGCAAAATGAAGGCAAATGATTGAATATTACTATAATGTAAGAGTTTTAGCTTACAATTGCGTTTCTCGACCATTTCTGTAGAGTCAAAGTTGACCGAAGGTTGAAATTTTTGCACTTATCGTTATTTATATGAAAATATTTCAAAACTGATAAAAGCTACAATCATGAGTATTTTTTTTAGTTGTATGTGCATGAAATGCGCACATTTTCATATATAATACTTCATGTGAAGGATAATTTAAAATGGTGCAATAATTATGTCAAAGTGACGAAATAATATCCGAGATGTGTCACTGATACTTTTTAGTGCGATAAGAAAGAAATTCGCGCTTGCGCGCCTGCGTAGCGATTGTAAACAAAACAACGCCTTGATCCGTGAAAAGTTTTCGGCTGGTAGGCCTATAAGTATTTTTCCGCGAATTTTTAAAAAAACTTTTTTGAGCCGACGTATGATACGTCCAATCGGCATACGGGAGACATTTTGACTCGACGTTTAATACGTCCAATCGGCGTAAGAGGGTTAAATATGTTGTTCACTGCCACTGTCTAATACAACATGAAAAATCAGTATAATTTTGCAAAACCAAGGCATTTTTACATAACCATCCATTGAATGTGACTGAAAGATTACCTAATCCTCCTGATTTCCATTTTCATCCAAAACTATATGTAAAAATTACTGTATTGTCCTTACCATTATACTGTAAAATGAAAAAGGTGAATAGAGAAAAAAAAAGTTAAGAAAACAAAGTATGAATGTGAAAAAAGACACCAATATAAAGATTAAATATCAAAATCTTACCACTACAAAATGAAAATGGTCAATAAACAAAAAAGGTTAAGGAATTATTAAACACAAGTTAAAATTAAAAGTGTAAATGTAAAAAAAAAAAATAATAATAATAATAATTAAAGGTAAAAATTTACTTCCACAAAATAAAAATTGTAAATACAAAAAATCTGAAAAAAAATTATTTAAAAAACTATGAGAAAACAATGAAAGAACAACTAGTACTTGAACTTACCAGACTGATGAGAGCGTTAAGGAGCGACAGAGAGCCACCTAGCAAAAGGGATGTTGCCGCCGTCAGTGCCGAAACAGCAAGACTGAGATTACCCAGTAAAATGGACCATACTGATTCTAACACACTCACAACGGTGCCAAGGTTATCTCTCACGACCTCACTGACAAACGTAAAACTCACTACGCCTGAGGAGAAATAGAAGAGACTTTAAAACCTACAAAAACAGGGCTAATTTCTGAAATGTTACTGGTGACAATGCAATACTGTACCTTAATTTCCATAGAACTCTTCTTTGATGACTGTTGTTTCCTCCTACTGTTATTGTGGTCTATTACTTTACTGGTAATCATCAAAAGATAAACATCTAAAATCAAACTTATAAGAATACGTGTAGCATCAGTTAAATTCAACAGCAAATTATGACCACTAAACATTTCATTTCTAACCTATACAGGACAGGAACGTATAACACACCATCAGGAAAGGAGAGCTGATATGGAGTCTCTCTTTTACCAGTTCTGACATATTACTGTCCAAAGCTTTGTTTACTTAACCTTCCAAATAGACCCCAAAATCAGCTTTATACCATGAAATGTATATTTACAGAGAGCAATAAAAGAATACATTGCTGTGTCTGTAATTGGTCAATGTCCTTTCCTGCAGATGAATTTTGGGACACACCCACCTCAGGAAATATTTAACATACCGCATTCTGATAATACTATTTCCAAAAAGATATCTCGGGCAGCCTTGACAAATGCACTCGATTCAGGTGCAGTTCACCCACTATTGAGTGACTGAACTCTAAACTAAAAAGGCGAGAGGTGAGTGTGCGACCGCTCGATCTGAGATTTTCAGTACAGGAAAATAAATACACTAAATGAACATCACTATCAGTAATGACAGGAACTTTGCCACATCCATGCACCATTCAGACTTAGAAAGGAAGTCCCCAAAAAGAACCATGAGGGGATTCCTGATAATCCTTACACAAGAACAGCCTGAACTGTAGATCCTACCATCCAGCTAAATAAAAATTACCAAGATGTGATCAAGTAACCATTCTTTCCCAAATTTTAGCCCAAGCTAAAAAGGAGGCAGTAGATACATTACTGATATTACTAGGGAAGTACATAATAAAAATATCCAATAAGGGCTTAAAGCATGGACAAACAGCAAAAAAGACAATCCAAGTACGTAATGATATTAAAAAGAAAAGTTTATGCAAGGGAGCTTACAAATACCAAAAGAGAAACAGTGAGTACTCAGTGTAACGTCTCGTCTCGCTGATGACTGAAAGCAAGCAAAAAGGTGCAGAATGCTACAACTCACTAAAAACTTAGAACATTTTCAAGTGAGTAAATAAGTGGACTACATCAGAATATTGCTGAACATGGAAAAGCACTAGAAGTAAATCAGCACGATTTCAGCAAAACTGCATTAACCTTGGGAGGCACAGCGTACATCTAACTCTGTAGGAGTCACCAAGGAAACAAGAACCATCGGTGAGCAGACCCATTGTCTGGTGCACAATCAACATTACTAACAATTGCAGAATTAAACATTTCCTGTTATACATTTATAAGTATTATAATTTCTTACCCATGACATTAACTCTCCAACAAACACCTAAAGGTGTAGCTTCACTGTCTGGAATCATTACTAATAAGTATTCCTTGAATTATAAATAAGCACTGTAAGTGTTACTAGAGCCGAGTAAACAAGTCATTCAAGTTGTAAAATTAAAAATCATAAAAATCTATACATTCTCAAACACGTACATTACTTACCTGGCATAGAAATCTCTCCCGGAACTGTGTAAGGAAGCATAAATAAAATAAGAGAAGTGTTACACTTCAACATATCAGATTCAATGCAGTGTATTACTAAACTGTAATGAGCTGACCTTTTGATATTATGTTCCTTTGAACCAGTTCTTGTATTTCTATTGTATTTCTATCTTCCAGTCATGTAAAGCACTACAAGAGCTTTCTATCAAGCAAGGGTGCAAGGAAGGTAAGAGAGAAACAGCAATATTCAATATTCAATTAGACTTGAAATACTGTACTAAGATACTTCAAATTATAGGACCTTACCTTCTTGTGTGTATGGGCTATAAACATGGGGCTGCTATGTTTATGAAAATACAGTAGGTACTTGTACTCTTATTCAAAGGCAATGTATTTCTAGGTATCAGCTTAGTTTGGCAAGTGGCTGATGATTGAACAATGGAAACAGTAATACATTATCAACTGCAGAACCTCTTGGAATTAGCAATTGTTAAAAAATTGACTCGACACCTTATGCAGAACCACGAGCAATGCATTAAATAAGCAATAGTACTGTGTTTTTGATCCGTTAAATCACAGCTGATTGATACCACTGAATATTGAATAAGCCCCACAACACCATAAGCACTTTCCCAATCCAATGGTGCGGATATTGATAACGAATGTCTCACATCACTTGTAAATACTAAAGATTTTTTTTGTAATTCTCAAAATTAAATGTTTCCTAACAAAAGGTCCATAAACATGAGCACAGAACCACGAACAAGCTACACTTCAACTTTTTTTACTGCAATGTAAATTTGGATAGGAACAAACCCCAGGTGTTAGTTTAAACATTATCTAATAAGTACCTGCAAATTAAGTTACTACCAATCAATACAATGAAAAATTACAATTACCATGGCATCAATAACAGAAGCTCGCACTTTAATAACCACGTTTCATCAATCCCTATATCAAGTGTTAACTAGCTATGGCACAAAAACCAATGGTGGTAAGGGTTTATATTGTATATATTCATTCAAAATTCTTACAATTACCTGGAGTTTTTCGCAGACCCTCAACGATGGAATCAAACGTGATGGCTACGGCTTCTGAAGTGACTACAGGACCCTTGGCTGGCGGTGTTGGATGGGCTGCTACCCACGCTTGATAAACGCGATCCCAGAGTTCTACGACCTGTTATTGAATTATCAGAAAAATAGTGTTGACATGAAACACACATGTCCTAAAGGTATTTTATTCTTGTGTTCTGATTGTTTTCATGTGATGGAATTAATAACAATGCTAAATTTGCGATAAACTCCATTTGACAGAAAAAAAAAAAATCCATTAAGAATCTGATGTTTATACAATGAGTATGGGTTTTGAACAATAAACAAAAGTAGTATATTGAAAAACATGAGATGGTCCCTGACTAAACCAAATGTTACTTGAGTCAAAATAAAAACTGAAACAGTAACTGGAGAAACAACAGTACAAACACCTTATAAACATGGAAAAATCAAAGAATCTAAACTCCAAGAGATGATTTCTTCTGAGAGTTGAACTGTTTCTAATCTCATCCTCGTGTGAAAAACAAAATTATAACCAACCACAGTGAAGCCATCAACAATTAAGACTTGTTCAAAACCTCCTTTTTTAAGTGATCTACAACACAGAGGTTGCTGGTGGTTTTTTATTGAGCTCAGCCCCATTTCTCCAGCATCCTGCAAGATGGTGTTCTTGGACCCCCGAGTCGTTTCTGTCTACTGGCGACATGGTTAATGCCAATAAAATAATTTACGGCATGTAGATGCTGCTAAGAAGATAAATTGCATTATGTGGATGATACAACTCTTGTAGTTATTTGCTTCACCCAAAGTGAAATCAAGTTGCTGTTTACCTTAACATGATCTGGAGAGAATAGTAAGTGGTACAGTCAATGGGCATGAAGCAAAACTCAGTAAAACTCAGACTTCACTGATTAGCCAAACTTTGGCAATAATGTATTAGACTATATTTGTTAATGCCTGATGATAACTTTCACACAAAATCAACAGGGTCATACAGTAGCTTGGATCTATCAAAACCCTTCTATCTTGTGAGATTCTGGCCTGCATCTCATCTGGTTCACTCCTCATTGGTGCCTCATGATGTTACAAATGCTACATCCTTCAAATCTTCTCTCTGCCACTATTAGAATACTGTTCTCTCATCTCAATGTCACCAGCTGCCTGGGGCCTTTGAATTAAATCAGTGACAGATTACTTTTTTTTTATTATTATTATTATGATCTTCTGTACTCCCTATTAATGCTTTCAAATGAACACCATATTCTCTGGAAGCTTGAGTTTCAAGTTACTAGGCCCCCTGTAGGCTTGTCGTTATGAAGAGGTTTATCTTCTGAATAATAGTAGATAATAATTCAGACCACCATCAAAAGATATTGTTCGTCCTCGGAACTTCTTTATGCACTGGGTGCATGCTCCTTTACAACCAGCTAGTGATCCTCACTTTATAATGAAATGGGTACCAATTTGGACAACTTCAATCTTTGATATAATCACAGATCAATCTCATGGTAAAATAGGTGGCTTTATATTTGTGACGGCATACATCTGTGAGAAATGAAAATGTTGACCCTAATTAGGATCTTGGTGGCTGCTAGAATCAAGAAATCTGATAACTATCTATAAACTAAGGTGAGCTAACATTAACACAGTTATCTTACTACTGAAGATGCTAGTCTCGGCTGTCAGTACTAACTGGACAACAATCTTATACTTAAGCAACTAAAATCAGCTAACCTTACCTGCTTTTCTAAAAGCACAGCCTTAGCATCGTCTGTCTCTCCTAGCATTCCCCGCACCTGGAAATTAACTCACTTCAGAAAATGACAGTATACTAAAAACAGTCAAAGGAACTATAAAAGCACATCAAAGCCAAACTTACAACACTACAATATGGTATTTATCAAATGTCTGCACCTTTATCCAAGTAACTGTCATTCTAGTGTGACTTTGCAAACGCTCAAAAACCATGCAAAACCCGTCATGAGGCCCCTAATGGACTTTCCTAGATAGCATGACCACGGAGTCATTCCGCTAAAGGGGACACAGCTAACAGGGTATCAGTTTTATGCCCTTCACAACAGCTTGTGCATTAGCCACATAGCACTTCTTTCTATAGGAATGGGCTATACAATTAGTAATGTTTCACAAGCTTTCTACTTTATTCTATAATAAAAAGACAAACTATACGTAAACTGCATGTCCTCTGGTCGTGATATAATTTCCTTTATTACTCTGAACTTTGCTACAGATTAACAAAAGCATAAGCACAGTTTCTGTTGCCTTGTGAGCTGAAGATGCATTAGATACATCACTTACAAAAGGAAGACACACTGGAGATATTTTTTCACAACAGAATACCATCACATTCTGTTACCCAGTAACTATTTTTCCAGAGCAAATGGGCATCCTATTGTGGTGCGTGACTGTACTAACTACAATCAGATGAATTTCTGATTGAAAATTGCAGAATGATAAGCAGGCACTATCCCTCTCTCAAAGACCCTACTGCATTACTGACCTTTGCCAGGAGGGCAAAATCTTGACTATGCAACAATTGCTTCAATCTTATTCATTCCTTTCAACCATAACTAAAACCCCAAAGACAACTGATGAAACAAAGGGAAGAGACAAACTCCATGTACAGAGATTTTTGTATCTACAAAAACAATACCTATTCTGATAAAAAAACAACAACGATGCACTTGCATTGTATGTGATCCACAACTATGAGCGGTCTAAACCAATTGGCATTACTTTGCATAAAAAAAACAAAAAAAACTATACAACTTATTAGTTTTTCGTTCGTGTTTGTCCTGTAAATGGTTCACTCACAGTCCAGCCTTCTACATCTTTGAGATCTTGGTCTATTTTCCAGCTGATGGATAATATATCTCTCTGTAACTTCCTCATACATAATGTGATCTTCTCAAACTGGCAGTGAATCTTAGCTTCCTACATGGCACCTAAACAAAATCTCGTGCACACCGTCTGTGCACAAGCATCCTCTGCATACAGTAGTCTGTACTGAGACAGGCCTTATGAATGCTTCATAAGTTATTGTTCTATATACTATACTAATGGAATTATTTTATTTACCTGTAGTCCAGCAATCTCTTCCCATGTCATCAATGCTGTTGCTGTTGCTACTATTGTTTTTTCTTCTTATTACCCTTTCAATATTTACTTCACAGTGTGCGATACTTTCTTTGATGCTGTTTATGCTTCTGATAAAAAAACTTCAGTTATACTTTCTTTGATGCTGTTTACGCTTCTGATAAAAAAAAAACTTCACAGTGTGTGATACTTTCTTTGATGCTGTTTATGCTTCTGATAAAAAAAAAAAATAAATAAAAACACATACTGAATTTTAGCTCCTTTTCAGCATACCATCAACTTCTCCCTGGTTTCTTAAACACTGAGATTTTTCTATGTCAATATCAAATGCTTCTGTGACTGATCATTTATAGTGTATCACACTTCCTGTATAGAACTAATATTAACATTTATTCTAAAACTGCATATCAGCCACTTCTTAACCACTGTTCCTCAAACCTTAAAAGTGCTGATATTAACAGAGTTTGCTGTTCTTTACCGCCCCTTCACAAATGATCACCAAAAGACAATGAATTTGGTTAGTTAAGCTAGCACTGTGCACATGCACTTGCTGACACCTCTAAAAAAAAAAAAAAAAAAAAAAAAACTGACAATGTAAGCAGTGGAATCAACCTTACCTACCAAAAGGCTGTCCCTAAAATGCCTGATATTTATACAAAATAGTTTAAAAAGGCCTTTGAATTAAGACACAGATACCGGAGTGTGAGTTACATTTTTTACCTACATTAATCTGCCTACTACTGCACATCACACGCTAAAATTGTGGTACACAAAATGTTAAATCCAAAATACTCTACTATATTTTAAATAGTTACTTAAACACTTGAACGAGTCTTATCATTTAGCCTACATAACAACCTTTTATGCATTCATTATACTTCAACCAGCACCTAATAATGGACACTTCATACAACAACTGTGGTTATACAATGCTTTGTCTTGAAATAAAAGAGGTATAGTGGTTAGCTAATATGAGTGACCACATGGAAAAGCAGCAAGCCTAACCTTCAATCAAATAAATACAAAGTTTCTCATTGCAGTGGTTTGTTTGGCAATACATATGTATAAAGTAAAACACAGAATTAAAATAATGACAGTCAAGAACATTAAGGGGTGAAGTTACTACAGCCCGAGAAGAGCCTATATTAGGATCAGAGGTCTGGATAAACTAATCCTTTATAATATAATAATAATAACTACAGTCATTACATTGAGAAACAACTTGGCTATTCAGTGCATACAAACAGAATAAGTTTAACTAAATGTATTATCTTCCTCTTTCCGGTTTCCACCAGCTACAAAAAACTTCTAATGCATCTGACAGGGTTAAAATACATCAAATCAAAACAAAGTACAGTACAGTACCATCAAGATACACCAGCATTACATTCTCACACTAAAACAAAGCTTTCCGTCACTGGAAGCTTTACCAACGCCAACTCTGCCAGGGCTCCAGCATCAGCTCAAACTAATCAGCAATGTGAAACAGCTTCTCGCATGCACCAAGTTTCAATCATCCACAGAGAGAAAACCGCATGCACTTACCACCTTTGTGGCATTGATAGTAAGGCGTGAAGAGCCCTCCACCTCAACGAGCTATAACACCACCACCACCACCACCACCACCGTAGGGAGAAGACAGAATATTCTTTCAGCTTCACAAGGATCAATCGGGGTCGTCATGATTATTCAAACTACTTCTACTACTAATCACAATGCTACAAAAGCTTTCGGTACGTTAATCTCGTCAGATTTATCAATAGCAAACGTCTATGAGCTCCTGAAAATAGTACTAAATTGTTCTGAGCAGTCAGCATCAAGTCTCTTAGTCAAATAACGACAGACAATACCCAGAACAACAAACAAAGTCCTCACGTCAGAGCATATGCTTCTAATGCTCACGAATGGTCGCTTCTTTGCCAAGCTAACCAAAGACTCAGTATTCCTCTGTTACTCTCAATATGAAGAAAGAACAGGCAGTCCCTGGTTATCAGCGGACTCGGTTAATGGCGATCCAGTTTTATGGCACCAGTCTGGTGCCATAAAATCAGCGATTTATGGCACCATAATGGGCCAAGTTTCGGTCATCAGCGCATAAGGTGCCAATAATAGATATATGGCGCTATAACATACCTAAGAGAGGTGCCGTGAAAGGAAACTTGGCGCCGTAAGTGCCGTGAATCGCCGAGTTTCGGTTAATGGCGGTTTTCGCTTGCCAGCGCCCTGCCGTGAACGGAAGCCCCACATAACCAGGGACTGCCCGTACAGGCAGTCCCCGGGTTACGACGGGGTTCCGTTCTAGAGACGCGTTGTAACCCGAAAATCGTCGTAAGCCGGAACATCGTCAAAAATGCTAAGAAAACCTTACTTTTAATGCTTTGGGTGCATTGAAAACTATGTAAACTGCATTCTTATTGCATTTTTCATAAAAAAAACTTGAAATATTGATTATTTAGCATTTTTGGTGTCATATTTCTGCTGCCAGATCAACGTTGTAGGTGTCGTAACCCTGGAAATAATTTTTGATGAATATAAATTGAAAAGCGCCTTAACCTCGGAATGTCGTAAGCCGAGCTCGTCGTAACCCGGGGACTGCCTGAATTGAAATCAGATAAACTGCTAGTGTATATACTTAATCCATTATCTACTTGGTTTTCAAGTTGCTTTTACAATCACCTTGTTTTGTAAATTCATAATAGAAATTGCATTTTTACATACATTCTTTAAAATATTTATGCTAAAAAATAGACATTCTAAAAATTACAATTTTTCATTTATTCTCCTGGCCTCCAACTGCATCTTCCATTTCATAAATATAAACCTACAACTATTTACTGATGCTTTGCTGCTGCACTAAGTGGAGACAACTTTTGAAATTACCTTATGTGTATACCCAACTGGGTACATGTATGTTAATTTTGACACTGCTGATTGGGTCATGGTTAACTGAACCAGCAGTATTATTATTATTAATATCATTATTAGGCAGATCATCCAACCCACAGTCAAGACACTTGACTTTTCTAGGAGTAGCTTGAAATGATAAAAATTGTAACTAAATTTCCCTAACTGATCTGTTTCCCAAATTTGACTTTATTTTTGGTTTAAGTCTGGACATTCACTGGAAATGCATTTAACTTAGTGCTGGCATGCAGTATACTTTGTGCTATCAGTACTATTACTGTACTGCTATCAGCATCTCCTACTTAAAAGTGCTGGGATTTATTTCCAGAGGAACTGAGAACAGCAAAGCTCAAACTCAATACATCCACAAGAAGGAGAGCCCTAAATCCTAAAAAAATTAAAAACACATCATGTTCAGCCCTAACACACTTGCCTTTTGGGCTAGTCTAAGTCCTTCTGGACTTATAAAAACATGTCACTCATTCAAGTAAATCCTACTGTTGACATATGTTCTAAATATGATTCTTGGGTCTCAACAATAGCTAACTAAGGAGGGAAGCCTATAAATTCATCGTACAACAATCCACAAAGACAAGACCATAACAAGTATCACAGTAATACAGTACGTGCTTCTAAAGTAGACAACAGAATGCTAGTTCCATAACAGAAGTAACTACACAGTTATCACATGCAATACGCACATCCAAATAGTAACAACAGTACAAACACATTATGAAAATAGCTATGCATTAAAATTATATACAAATAAGAAAAATACTCATTATTAAAATGCTGTCTAGAGTACAGCACACAGTGAGTGTCCTAAACCCAGTTCATGTAGAGCATGCAACAAGGTTGCCTAACACGAATAAATTGTCATGGTCTTTCTTCCAAACCAATGGCCACTACACTAAGGGCTTATGAACAGAAGCCTGGCAAGTATGTTACATAATACTGTACTGCACATTCACACATTCTAAAATGACTAGGGAAACTCAGTAGCTGAGTGACAGCCATGCACAAACGCAACCAGGAAAGTTGCACAAGCTCTAAAAGAAATAAAAATGCAATATGCTTCTACCATTTAACAAAGAACAAAAAAACGTAGATGAAAATTATGAAAACAGATAAAAGGTGGGTGAACACAAATTGATGTATATTTGTTTGTTTAGAACAACAGGAGTGAATGACAGTCTTTGGTCAAAATACAGGAAGTTCTAATGGGGAACTAACTTCTAACTCCCATTTACCCACTTTGTGACTAGCACTTTCACAGCCAGTCTTTCCCTTGGACTGGGTCTGAAAGTAACTGTATAATTGATATGTTTGCATACTGTATGAAATGCCCAAGCTTAAACAACCACAACTCTTTAAGAAAAATGACTACGCTCGGAGAGTAGCGTCCACTTACTCTGGAGATTTGGCATAAAACTAGCAATACCTGATGACTGAGCTTATAAATGCAATCTACCAAAGTTTATGAACACAAACAAACCCGTGAACGATAATGATTTAAAAGATATAAAAAATATACAGTAATATGCATCATCTGGAACGATCTTCAGGGCTCCTAAAAAAAGGGTTTTCAGCTTCCTAATTCAATATTTATATCTCACTTTTTGTTGCTTTTGTGTTAGGATTATCATAACTACTATCAACATTGTCCATGAACTTACAGATTTACAAGCTCATTTCATAAATCTTCAAATGTCTAAAATAACTGAGAGAAACACCAGTATACAAGTAACTTAACAAGCCTTTCCATGCCAACCGCAATACAAATTTGAAGTACCATTTTTTGCTTATAATTCAATGACCATCATAAAAATCCAATGATAAATAAAAGGTACTGCCTGTAGTATGCCGTGCATGGCAAAGTTTAAATGATGTTCAAGTTTCTGAGCCTTTTTTTTTTTTTACAGGGCAACCAACTTAGTAACCAGAAAAAGGATCGAGGAAACCAGTTTAAAATAATGAGAACTACACATGCATACAGTAGAGTATAAATATATCCATTGACGTACAACCACTGACGAGCTTACCAAACTCGCAATCCATTCACGACCGTAAAGGTAGCCTTCATCGAGGGCAGAGCTAACCACATCACCCAAACCTTCTGGCAACAGCTCCAGAAACTGTGGATTGTTGACCACTGTGGAATTGATGACCTGACTCCCGATGGTTACTAAAGCCATACTCTCTCCTTGAATCTGATGAAACAAACAAAGGAGAACATGGAGTATTAGAAATGAGGGCATGAAAGATTAAAAGGATACGTATATTCAACGTTGATTTTTCCACAAAACCATTATCATTTCATTGACAAGAATGGTGGGCTGTGCTTACACTACGGCCAATGGGAGAGCCCCTGGCCATGATCATTCACTCAAAAAGCACCCCTTTCTATGTAAACCCATTTTCAGGTATAAATACACATTGTATGTACCTCTGATGCTGTTCAACCCTCTGTAAATATTAGTATGGACTGTCAAAATGTCGGAATAATAAATGAAATTCAGTTTGCTGCTTTATCATTTACCAGCTGAAATGTAGAAACTTATACGCCAGGCTGAGAAAGCATAATATAAACTCAATGGCACAAAAACTACCATTCTTATCAGTGAAGTGTCTTGAAGGAAGTCATCCTTTAAGATGATGATGATATTATTATTGTTGTTATCATTATTACAATTACAAACACACAACATATGCAACTTAAATTATTTGCCAGATGCCATAACCACAATCCATCTGGAGTAGGAGCTGTTGCAATATCTTGAAATGAGATAATTCACTTCTTTTTACCCAATAATGCTCTTTTTTTTCACAAAGAACTGTTGGCAATATGGTCAGCAGTTACCTTATGAATATGTGACATTCAATGATTAAAAAAAGTATTTAGAAGCCCTTCAAAATCAGTCCTGAAAATTCCTCTGTCCAACAAAAAAAAAAAAACATAGTAAGTAAGAGTAAATATCTAAATAATGATGGAGCCTGTGCAAGTTCCATTACAAGAAATGAAGATACTGATCTAGCAGCCAAAACTGCAAACACTAGATCAGATCATATGCCTATTCCTGTAGGTGATTTTTAACTACCTCTAATCGATGGCAATCTTTGTGGGAATAATACAACGGGACGGAAAGCTTAAGGCCTATAAAAAAAAAAAAAAAAAAAAAAAAAAAAAAAAAAAAAAAAAAAGGGCAAAAGGAGTTGATATGAACTTTTATGGCTTGACAAATGCAATACACAACACCCACCTGTACAGCTAGGAAGATGGATGCAGTCACGGCAAAGACGATCACAGCAAGAATGAGCAAAAGCGTCACGATGGCATCAACCGCGGATGAAAACACTAAGACTAAATGGTGATCACTTCTTACAAATAACTGAAAGGAGAGGTAATCATATTAAATACCTGAAGATGGATGATTAAAGGTTTGAACAGAAGTTAAATCTCTCCACCTCACTTGGGATGGAATGGAATATAAAATTCAGGCCAAAGGCCAAACCTTGGGACCTGTGACATCACTGAAAGGAAATTTGAGAGTAGGAAGGTTTTAAAGGCATAACAGGAGGAAAACCTCACAGTCGCATTATGATGCAACTGTTAGGAGAGGGTGCAAAGTAATATGGAGAAAGAGAATATGAATAAAGGTATACAGTAAAAAGAATGAAAGGGGTTGCAGCCGAGAGTGCTGCAAAGAACCTTAAGTAATGCTTACAGAGCACCATGTGAGGTTCACTCATTGCTTAGGGAGTCTCTATCTCACTTAACATTAACTTTGATTTCAAATTAAAAAGCTATAAGTACGTACCTTAACTACACCTTTGATTGGAGGTGGGAGAAGAGCAGAACGGCGCATGTCAGCCCAAGCTACGAGACTATCACACGCTGAGCTGGCTACACTCGACACTGCACTTCCACTTTTCACGCCCCAAGAAAGATATCTTGACGCTGATTTGAATGTAAAGAAAAAACATGAGCAGTTTTTCACTTGATGGGATTACTTACAAAATGAGATTCTCCAATCTCCTTTGCCCTGAGCTCTTTCTTTCTGAACTCCCCACTCCCTTTCTCCATGATATCCTAGGTCTTCCAACAAGTCTTTGTCCTACTACTGAGATTTCTCCATCTTTATAATCTTTGATATCTCCAGGTCTTTTTTTTTTTTTTTTTCAACCCTTGGGCTCTAGTAGATCTCTTCACCAACACCTCATTTTTCAAGAACTTCCCTGACTTTTCTTTCTTCAAACTCATTTGATTACCTTATCAAGAAATTCTCAGAACTGTAAATGGTTCCTGAATATTATTTGCAGTTACAATTTTACACCAAGTGAAAATATACTGAACTTAAGAGTGTAATAAATGCTTCAGATTAAGTATCAGTACACTCAAACCCGTTTTTTTTTCATACGTACCTAATTTTTTTATGAGGTAATACAGCATTGCGAGTGGGAGCAAAGGCAAAAGGTAATTGTGCTGCCAAAGTTCAACAAGAACACACGCAACAAACACGCCCTGGAAGAACAGAAAACACCATAAAAACCTTGTGAAAAAATATTCAAATAATATTCAAAATTTAATACCAATACAATATCTTTCCAAAGTGTATTTTCCATCTCGCAGTAGTATGGTACGTAATGTATTTCCATCACTTGTCTACAGGTTACTTGTCTAAAGGCTACAAAAAAAATCAAAACATTATCTAAATTAAAATCTAGGACATTCTTTAAGTTTTGTTCATCACTAACCATAATTATTCATATATACCATATGTACAACTATCCACCCGCACCAACTCGCCTAGTCACATACGGACTAGGACCAAAATGCTTATGCATATATATACATTATTCTTCCTTATGACTCCATTGTAAGCCTGTATTCTGCATTGTTCAGCTTTGTATGAGGTATACTTTAATGAGATGATAATTATTCTCATCTCAAACTTTAGACTCAATCTTCACGGCAAAGATATTCCATCAACAGAAAGTATGTAAAGTCAATTACCAAATATCAAAATTATTGGGTTAAAATATTGTATTTTTTGTATATAAGCATGGTTTAGACTAAAGCAGGTCTCCTTTTGCTGCATTTGCTACGTTTAAATAAAGTTTTCTGAATTATTTAACAGCCCCAGATGAACACAAATGAAAAGATAATAAATACAGGAAAGTGAACTTTTCATGCCAGCATCAAGTACCACCATTTCACCTTCAGGTACATGTTGCTGCTACTGTCATCGGCATTGGAGCACGAAGAACTGGAGTTGTGGCACGGATGAGAGGACATCGTTCGAGGTGTCGCCGATGCACTCAGCAAAACTTGGGGCCGAGGAGTGTTTGATGCTGGGGTGCAGAAGGGTTCACTCTGGAAGTAACGAAAGTGCCTCATTCCACTTCTACTTGAAGGATAAAGGTGATTCTAACATCTTACAACATTCTTTTATGCTTCCAAAGGCAAACCTGCCACATCCAAGGTGAAATAAACTTACTGATAATTCTGTTAACATAAACATGAACTTAAAATTTGTTAAGTTCTGTGTTTCAACAAACACTAATGAAGGTTAATAAAAAATTCTATCTATTCCAGAATTATTATGTAGATATAACGACAAATACAATAAAGATCATGACAAGTCGAATGACCTTCCTTTATAGGAATGCTAAAAATGTATCCCTGTTGATTTTGTTATTTAAAATATATTATTATTATCATTATAAAGGATCAGTTACTCCAGACCTCTGAGATTTAAAATATATAAAGCAGAAAGCTTTATATATTCATATATATACTACTGTGGATTTACTTTCCCATCCACTTGTAAGGCAATAACTGTAATCTGCCATAATTAACATAATTATTTTTCTTCAAAGATTCATTATTAAGAATGGTAACCTTTATATAGTACCTGTATCTCAGGAAAGTAAAAACCTAGCATTTTTAGTGGGGGTTTCAGTAATTGCAAATTTTTGGTATTCGGCGGTCAGTGTGGTACACATCCCCAGTGAATATCGAGCGACAACTATACTGTACTCTGTTTTTTTTTTCATCTGTCAATCCGCCTGTGGTGCTTTTGTATGGTAACACTGCGTACCGGGCTTTAGATAGTTACGCTATGTGTAAGTTTTAGGTAAATAAAAGGATATCTGGGTGTACATTTGCAACTGAAAAGTGTTTTAATAATTTACTGTATGCGAATTACACCGTTAATATTCGAAATAGGATATTATTATAATCGTTGAATGTAAGCTGAATGTAACTATCTAAAGCCCGGGACACAGTGTTACCATACAAAAACACCACAGATGGATGGGTAGATGGAAAAAAAAAAAAAAAAAAAGAGTATAGTTCCTAACAAAAACCAACCTGTACTTTACGTGAAAAAGGGTATGCAAGTTACTGGAACAGCAGGATGCTACAATATCAACAGACACTGATAAAATAATTTGCAAAGTGAAGCTGATACAAGCACAAGAAAATAATCATGGTAAAATATAACCTTTCAAAAATTTACTACTGTTTCTCTACAAGCACTACATCTACAGCTACAGCTTACTAACTCTAGTAAATGGGCAAACTTAGAAGAGAAAATTCATATGACAAGAAAAGCACATACTTTACCAAAGCACCAGTGGCACTAGTATTTCATTCATCATTATATTGTCCACAATGACTTAAGAGCTTACAAAGGTCTTTGCATTAAAAAGCCATCTGCTGGCTTCACTTCACAAGGCTGTAACGATCTCAAAATAAGTCAATGTTTACCTCCTCCAAGACAAGTGTTTTTGCACGTGGTCCTTTCTACAAGCATTCCACTCAACTCTTAAGGCTACAGACCTTACATAACTATAATCAAGATGAAACTAAGGTACACCTACCATACAGCTGAATGATGAGTAGCTACTTAGAACTAGGGACTTGCATTAGTTTCTTCTAGAATACTGAATAATAATAAGTTTCAAGCTTCATAAATGGTTTAACAATACTGGTTGTTACAGAAATCTGTTAAAACTTTTAAGCACTATCTCATTGACTTATGCATTAATGAAATTTTTAATTTCTTTTAAAAATCAAGAGCTCAACATTCTCTATCATACTATGACTACCTAAGGGAGGAACTACTTAGCAAAATGCATGCCAGCCCCAAACCATCCTCAATATACATTCAGATCACTCTGCTATTACCTACAGTTTCCTTCATCCATAACCTGCTACTGACGTATGCCGTACTCCGAGAGCATGATGCAGAACTGTTCCAGGGAATTCAACCTTACCTGACACGGCGAGATCATTTCTGTACAAGACCACACAGTCACATTTGAATCTTTAGCAAGACTGGAAATGCCACGGAGATATTTGGGAGAACTCCCATCCTTACAGGCACTCTCTGATCCCGGGCACGTTGCCCTTTCACTACGCAAACATCTCACTCCCATTTTTCCCGAACATGTAACGTAAGTTGGGTGTCGCTTGGGAGTAGAGGAGGTGCCATACCCACCACAGATGCGCTGAAACTGCGGCGTGCAAAATAAATGATTACCAGAGAGGCAAGAATGATGGTTCGACCATGGGGTAAGCCTTTTCCTTCTTGACTTGACTAAGTCTAGCTTACAGGACGAAACGAAACAAAGGGACTCATCAAGGAAGGCCCTACGCATGTGACTTACGGGCGTTGCCTTTGGCTTGGTCTCATCGCCCATATCTGAACTCTGGCTTCCAGTTTTGCCTTCATCTTCACTTGTAACCTTGACAAATGGTTTGTCTTCACTATTTTCTGGAGAGCTTGAGGCATTAGACACCTCTGGAATAGTAGAGAGAGGTTCAGAGTTCTGGTGGTTCAACTCCTCAATGCTGTCTTCTTCTCTGACAGGCGAGAGAGTTGTACTCTTTTCAGACAACTCGTCTTCCTGCAAAAGTGGGCAACAAAAGTGTTCTGACATTGAGTGAATCTGAGTAGTATTAGATCAAGAAGCAAAAATATTCTTTGTTCTAATTACTGGTTCACAATTTCTTGAACTATGGTCAAATTCAAAATTGTTTATGCCAACTAATTACCTGCTTGCAATAAGAACCGATGTCTTCAATGTCTGTAGAGTTGCCCAGGCAGACCAAGACAGCTGATTCTAAGAAGGTGACCTCGTCTCCTCCTGCACAATATGAAAAGAAAACGAAAAAATATACAAAAACTACCTCTCAACTTTAAAAAAGATAACCATGTACCTAACATCCACACAAAAATCCTTGCCAAAGCAATACACTTTTATTTATCAATTTTACGATCAGTTAGTGGTGTCATTCGTTGTGCCTCCATCAACCAATGTCAAGGTGTGTCCCATTTACTCCTATTAAAAATATCATTGATGTGTTTATTCTAAGAAAAATTAAAAAAATCAGCAGTTCACAGTACTATAGAAACAGAGAGAGTGGAGTTATCCCCACACTCAATAGACTGCCAGCATTCAAAAAACTTCTTGTATGTAGCAATATACACACATAGCGGACTTTATTTTTCCACTAAGACCACGGTAAACAGACAATATCAAATAAAAGAGCTGTAACTCTTAGAGATCTACAATCCAAGATTGTTGTACTCGCTGAGTGTTTACTTCTTTCCATTCATGGTTATCTTCCCTTTTCTTTGATTTTCATAAACGTCTATTATTTTAAATCCTGACTTGTCAGTTAAATCTTTTTAAAAAGGTCAAAAGATGGAGATGGGTACACAAATCAGAAATACACACAGACCTAAACTTAAGACAGCTTGTGGGTTGAGGCCTTTTAAGCAAAATGATGTTTTTATAACAAAATTAATTTTGTATATACTTACCCAGTAATTATATAGCTCTGATCATAAAATTACTGGGTAAGTCACATATACAAAACTCATCTTCACTATTCATGTTATTCAATAAGATCCATGACAGCAACCGTGCAAAATACTGCCCAGATTCAGCAACCAAATGAAAGGATGTACCTAGAGAGACCATGAAATAAAAGAACCCACTCACTTGAAGCTTTTTGGAGAGCATGGAAGTCTAAAATTTCTGTGAACAGTCCAGCTACAAGAAGCAAGCACATGATGATGAAAATAGGCACACTACCAGCTGGCCATAACCCTGAAAATAAAACAGCACAATTAAAAATGGCCCAACACATCACATCATTCTTACAAGGTAAACAATGTTACAGTACTTTGCCTTTCTACAATTTAACATAATTCTACACAAAATAAAAAATTTGTAACTAATATGATATTGTAATGATACAATTAAGTTTGTTCATACTTACCTGGCAGATATATATATAGCTGATAATTTCCGACACCGACAGAATTTAAAACTTACAACACACGTAGTGGGAGTCAGGTGGTTAGTACCCATTCCCGCCGCTGGGAGGCGGGTATCAGGAATCATTCCCATTTTCTATTCATAATTTTTATTTCCACTGTCTCCTGAGGGGAGGTGGGCGGGTACTTAATTATATATATCTGCCAGGTAAGTATGAACAAACTTAATTGTATCATTACAATATCATTTTGTTCATGCAACTTACCTGTCAGATATATATATAGCTGAATCCCACCTTTGGTGGTGGGAGAGACAGAATAGAGGATTTAGGAAACACATATGTGCAGATAATTGATATCTTGATTCCTTACCTGTTAGCATAGCTGGCTTCGTGATTACTGCCACGTAAGTCTGCTTGTGCTACTAGAGTTGCAGCAAGGTAGAGACCTATGAAGCTGGTGCACTCCAGATGATCTGTCAACAGGGGCGAGACCACGACGTGACTAGACCATGGACCATACTAATGAGGGCAACGAGACAAAAATACCACCACCTGGCTTAGTTTACAAAAGGTATCCCACTTAACTAAGCTAATGGAAGGGAGACCCGCCCCAGGCGGTCACCCACAACCATAAACACAAATTAAAAACCCCCCTAATCCCTAAAGGATAGGATGAGTGTTACCTCCTGCCCCCAAAAACAGTGTCTGCAGCAATGTATGGTCCGAGGGAGAAGCAATTTTCGTATGTCACTTTCACCTCCCGCATGTAGTGTGAAGCGAACACCGAATTGCTTCTCCAAAATGTGGCATTCAAAATATCTTTGAGAGCCATATTTTTGTGAAAGGCTACCGAAGTAGCAATAGCTCTCACCTCGTGAGCTTTTACTTTCAGAAGCTTTAAATCACTGTCACTACACTTATATGCGCTTCTTGAATCGTATTCCTGATGAAGAACGCCAGTGCGCTTTTCGACATAGGAAGATCAGGTTTCCTCACTGAACACCACAAATTGTCCGATGAACCTCTGCAAGCTTTAGTTCTCTGCAGATAGAACTTTAGAGCCCTGACAGGACACAGGAATCTCTCACGTTCGTTTCCAACTATATCTGACAACCCTTTGATTTCAAAGGACTCGGCCACGGGTTGGAAGGATTCTCGTTCTTTGCTAAGAACATGGGACTTAAAGAACACACCGCACTACTTTCTGAAAAGCCAATCTGCTTGCTAATGGCCTGAATTTCGCTAACCCTCTTCGCCGTCGCCAGAGCGGTTAGGAAGATCGTTTTCTTCGTCAGATTCCTGATAGAAACTGAATGAAGCGGTTCGAAGTTACTCGACATCAAATATTTGAGTACCACATCCAAGTTCCACGAGGGTACTTTAGGCTGGACTACCTTCCTAGTCTCGAACGATCTAATGAGATCATGAATGTCCTTATTATTAGACAAATCGAGTCCTCTGTGTCTAAAGACCTACAGAAAAAGCACGCTCCTGTAGCCTTTAATAGTTGGAACAGCCAACTTCACTTCTTCTCTCAGATGAAGAAGGAAGTCAGCTATCTGGCTCACAGAGGTTGTGGTGGAGGAAATGCCCTTCTTCCTACACCAGGATCTGAAGACAGCCCACTTCGATTGGTACATAGCGATCGAGGAGGGCCTCCTTGCGGTGGCAATCGCCTTCGCCACAGGTCTTGAAAAACCCCTCGCTCTGGCCAACTTCTTGATAGTCTGAACGCAGTTAGACTCAGAGCGGGGAGGTTTTTGTGGTACCTCTCGAAGTGGGGCTGTCTGAGTAGATCTTTCCTTAAGGGTAGAGTCCTCGGAAAGTCTACCAGGAAGGACATCACCTCTGTGAACCAGTCGGCTGCTGGCCAGAAGGGGGCGATGAGTGTCATCCTCGCTGCTTCCGATGCCGCAAACTTCCTCATCACTTCCCCGAGGATCTTGAGCGGGGGAAAAGCGTATATGTCTAGGCCCGACCAACTCCAAAGTAGGGCGTCTACTGCGACCGCTCCCGGGTCCAGAACTGGGGAGCAATAGAGTTGAAGTCTTCTCGTCCTGGACGTTGCGAAGACATCCACCTGTGGACAGCCCCACAGGTTCCACAGCGACTGGCAAACCTCTTGGTGAAGGGTCCACTCTGTCGGCAACAGCTGTCCTCGCCGACTGAGAAGGTCCGCCCGAACATTCTGTACTCCTGACACGAACCTTGTCAGGATCGTGACTTCTTGCGCTTTTGCCACAAAAGGAGTTCCTTTGCGATGGCAAACAGAGAAGGCGAGTGAGTTCCCCCTTGATTTCTTAGGTATGCCAGCGCTGTGGTGTTGTCCGAATTGATCTGAACGACTTTGCCGGATACTTCTTCCTGGAAAAACCTGAGAGCCAGATAAATGGCTGACAGCTCTTTCAGATTGATGTGCCAGGACACCTGTTCCCCTCTCCAGGTGCCAGACACTTCTTTCCCTCCTAGTGTTGCTCCCCAACCCGTGGACGACGCGTCGGAAAACAACACTAGGTCGGGGTTCCGAAGTTTGAGGGAGAGCCCTTCTGCGAGCTTCCGAGGATCTGACCACCAACTTAGGTGATCCTTCACCTCTCTCGTTAAACACAAGATCGCCTCCAGATCTTGCTTGTTCTTCCAACTGTTGGCTAGGAAGAATTGAAGAGGTCTGAGGTGGAGCCTTCCCAGAGAAACAAACTTCTCCAGTGAGGAAATGGTCCCCAGCAAACTCATCCATTCCCTCACCGAGCATGTTTCCTTCCCCAGAAAGGTCGCCACTTTCTCCAAGCATTGAAGTTGTCGCCCCTGGGACGGAAAAGCCCGAAAAGCCACTGAGTCCATCTGAATCCCCAGATAGACTAAAGATTGAGACGGAGTCAAATGCGACTTTTCGAGGTTTACCAGAAGCCCCAGGGACTTTGCTAACGTCATGGTCGTATGCAGGTCCTCCAGACACTGTTCCCGCGATGAAGCTCGAATAAGCCAGTCGTCTAGGTAGAGAGAGATCCGTATATTCTCCAAATGAAGCAGCCTTGCCACGTTCTTCATCAGAATGGTGAAAACCATCGGCGCTGTGGTCAGACCGAAGCAAAGTGCCCTGAATTGGAATACCTTCCCCTTCAGGACAAATCGCAGGTTTTTCCTTGATTGGGGATGGATGGGGACGTGAAAATACGCGTCTTGGAGGTCTAGTGAGACCATCCAATCCCCCGGTCTCAAAGCTGACAGCACCGATTGAGTCGTCTCCATCTTGAATTTCTTCTTTATCACGAAGAGATTTAGGCTGCTGACATCGAGGACGGGTCGCCACCCCCCGAATGTTTCGGCACAGGAACAGGCGGTTGTAAAACCCTGGCGATTCCAGGTCGAAGACCTGTTCCACCGCTTGCTTCTCGATCATTTGTTCCAGCAGATCGAAAAGCACTTTCTGCTTCTCTCCTCGATAAGAGGGAGACAAATCCTTTGGTGTTGAGGATAGCGGGGGTGACTTCAAGAACGGGATCCTGTACCCTTTCCTCACGACATCCAGCGACCAAGGGTCGGCATCTCTCTCTTCCCAGGCTTTCGCGAATCGAAGAAGCCTGGCTCCTACCGGCGTCTGAAGGACTTCCGAATCACTTCCTACTCTTTGACGGAGCAGGGGTTTTTCCTCTGGAAGAGCCTCTTCCTCGGGAGGCTGCTTTCGAGGAAGGTCCAGCACGAAAGGGCTTCGATTTCTTGGCAAACGAAGCTCCAGAAGATGAAGCAGCTGCTGGCCTTCTAGAAGACTGAGCCAGAAGATCTTGCGTTGCCTTTTCCTGAAGGCTTGAAGCTATGTCCTTAACCATAGCCTGGGGGAAGAGATGGTCTGAGAAAGGAGCGAAAAGCAAGTCCGCCTTTTGCGTTGGAGAGACGGATTTGGCCGTGAAGTTACAAAAGAGCGCTCTCTTCTTGAGAATCCCCGAGCTAAAGTGCGTAGCCAACTCCTCAGAACCATCCCTGACGGCCTTGGCCATACAAGAAAGAACGCTGGACAGCTCCCCCAGACTAATAGTATCAGAACTCCTTGACCTAGCATCTAAAACTCCAAGACACCAGTCGAGAAAGTTGAAGACCTCTAGAGTCCTGAAGAGGCCTTTTAGGTGAAAGTCGAACTCGTTATGGGTCCAAGTGACTTTTGATGAAGACAGAAGGGCTCTTCTGGAGGCGTCTACGATGCTCCCGAAGTCACCTTGAGCAGAGGCTGGTAGTTTAACGCCTATGTCTTCTCCTGTCTCATACCACATGCCTCCTTTACCGCAGTCTTGAAGGCGGTAAAGCTAAAGAGGACTTTCCTGACGCTTTCCTCTTCTCCATCCACTTATGGACTTTCCGGAACGCTTGCTTCGTGGAAAGCGACTTCTTCATTTTAATGAACCCCGATGTCTTCGTTGCCTTAAAAGAAGAAAATTGAGAAGGAGGAGTACGAGGGGCTTCCGGTTGAAAAGTTTGTCCGAACTCCGACTGAAGAAGACGCATCAAAACTTTATAGTCCGATGAGACAGTAGCTGGTTGCTGTTCTTCCTCCGCTTCTACTAAATCATCGCTAACTCCTTCCTCAGAAACTGGAGAAGTAGGAGGAAACTCTGAAGAAAACTGACGAACAGGAAGGGTTCCTTCATCCACCTGAACTTGCATTGGTGAGGAACTGGTGTCTACCAGCGCGCGCTTGGCGTCCGAATCCACACGTTTGGCGCCGACGGGTGCGCGCTCGACATCTACCAACACACGCTTGGCGTCCACTGGCGCGCACCGAGCGTCCACTAGTGCACGCTTGGCTTCCACTGGTGCGCGCCGAGCGTCAGTCAGCGAGCGGCTGCCGCTCACTGGTGCACGTTTATCAACAACAGGTGCGCGTTTGGCGGCACCTGAAGCGCGCTCCACTTGCACAGAAGCGCGCTCAGCGTCCACCACTCGCTTGCGAACATACGAAGACTTGCGAGCGGGAGATATTTCATCCTGAGAGCGAGAAGCGAACTTCTCACCTCCTCTAGAGAGCTGCTGGGGAGCAGAACGAACTCTAGAGGGAGAACTCGAACGAAGAGAGAGGCGAGCGAGGAGAAAGAGCGGGTCTTGACTTCTTCACAGGAAGCTTCTCATCCTTCCTACGACGCGGAAGAGACTCTCTAGCAGCAAGAGCGTCCTGAAGTTGCTGCTGCAGTGACTGAATCATCCTCTTGTTTGGCGAATCTTCCTGCTCCGGGGAGGGACTGATCCTGTGAGCAGGAGAGCGGCGAGGGGACGCCTCCCTCCTCCTCCCAGGTACGGCCTCTTCCCGAGCTCTGGAGCGACTGTATCGCTCGCACGAGCTAACTGAATCCAAGTCCGAAGACTCTCTACGCCTTTTCTGCGGCGGAAAAGCAGCGAACGCACTGTCAGGCGAAGATCGCAAAAGCGGAGAACTAGGACGTGAAGCGTCAACATTACGCGCCGTCCTTTCAGCGGACGTGAAGCACCTTGAGAACTCCACCCTTTACGTGGGGATGAAGCCTCCGATGACGAAAAACACTCCTTGAGGAGACGTGCACGCGCACGCTCCCTGGCAGTCTGGGGATTTTCATCAGTAACTGCCGAAGGCACGTCAGATCGGTGGGTTTTGGGGGGTTCCTTGTAACCCTCCTTCGGCTTTCGACATGCTCCCTCCCCAGGTCCTGGGAGTCAAGCAGAGGTCCAGGTCCTAGAGGCGAAACGAGGCCGATCTGACGCACCTCCACTACACAAGGGGTATCACTGCACTTTTGCACGTCACTTTTGCTCTCAAGAGCCAACACTTTCGATTCTAGATTACGAATCGACTCCAATATTAAGGATAAAGTATTACTCTCTACAGACACTGCTTCAGGGCCCGGAGGCAAAACTACAGGGTTAGGAGCATTAACAGAAGGAGGGTTAACAGGAGAAACATTAATTTCTTGCACGCCTGAAACACTCCTGGAGGAAGACCTCCTTAACCTATCCTTTTCAAGTTTCCTAAGATAGGTCTCATACGCCTTCCACTCAGAATCTGTTAGTCTTTCGCACTCCTTGCAACGGCTTTCATACACACATTCATGCTCCCTGCAACTCTTACATACCGTATGTGGGTCTACTGAAGCTTTCAGTAGCCTACCTCTACACTCAGTTCTAGAGCAGAACCTAGCGCTAGCTGTACTAGACCCTGACATATTATTCCAAGAAAAGTCCAAACCAAAATCAAATCAATCCACTAATAACGTGTGCCTAGCCACCGATCCAATCAATTAATCCAAAAAAGAACCAAAAGGGATGACTCAAGTAGCAAAAAGTTTCCACCAAATCCAGACGGAGGTGCTGTAAACAGATGTTCACAACACCGGCGACAGAAAAATTATGAATAGAAAATGGGAATGATTCCTGATACCCGCCTCCCAGCGGCGGGAATGGGTACTAACCACCTGACTCCCACTACGTGTGTCGTAAGTTTTAAATTCTGTCGGTGTCGGAAATTATCAGCTATATATATATCTGACAGGTAAGTTGCATGAACAAATTGTATTTTTCATAACTAACAAACCTGAGGTCTTAACATTAGGATTTACTAGCGCCAAGCTGGAAACCGGTAGAATTAAAATTACACTTGTGAGATCCAGGGACTAATGGCATCTATACCAGGTCACGGGGCATGTATACCCAGAATGCCCACGGCTACCTGTGACCCATCAGTTATATTTCTAACCCAGTTTAGACTGCTAGAGGGGTGGTTCGAGGTGGGCCTTTAACTGTTAAGACCTCAGGTTTGTTAGTTATGAAAAATACAAATTTGGTATTTGTTCATACACGAAACAAACCTTCGGTCTTAACATTAGGATAGACTTACTATTGGAGGGAGGTAAGTCTCTACAACTGACTGGGAGTTTGCCACCTTATCCATTTCCGAATATATAGGGAAATTCTAAGAGAATGGACAATGAACCTAGGACCAAAGATATAAGCGGATCTATTGGTTTTCTCCCACTGGGTGTAGATACCATTCTACTGTTTACTCTTGTCCCTTGCAACTGGGATCCACCTTCACCCCTCTTTTCCCTATTATCCAGAGGGGTGTGTTGCTACTGAAAAGTATATCATCAGCTAAGATAGCTTCACAGTATGGCTGACCATCTCACCTGCATCTAGTCCGTTCCAGCACATGACGGTACTCTCCTTCATATTGCCCGTAGTTAAAGGAGTAGGAAGAAAGTAGTAAAGAAAAAAAGACCAGTCATCCCATTCATTCTACTTTCATACCTTCATCTTAGACTAGACGCAAACTGACCCGCCAGGGGCACTGGATGAACGATAATCACTTGTTGGGCCGCCACCACTGGACCCAAGGAAAAGGTGTCCAAGGATCTATGGGCAACATCTTTCAAATAAAATGAGGTGAAAGTTGTTTGGCGCTTCCACACACCAGCTTTCAGAATTTTATCCACAGACATGTTCTTCTTAAATGCCAGGGAAGCACTCACGCCCCTGATGTCATGAGCTCTAGCTCCCACCTGGCTATCTGACCCTCTGTCTTCTGCCGTATAAGCATCTCTGATCGTCTCCCTTAGCCAAAATGATATTGTATTCTTGGACACTTCCTTCTTGTTCCGTCCTGTACTTACGAACAACCTCTGGCACCCCGGCCTGAGGTGCCTTGTTCTCTTTAAGTACTACCTTAGTGCCCTGACGGGGCACAGGAGCATCTCACCTTTGTCGTTGTCTACAAAGTCTGCCAAGGAAGGTATGGTAAAGGAGTCGAATCTGCCGTCTACTATTGTTGGATTTTGGGTCTTGGCCACGAATTCTGGGACAAACTCACATACCATTGATCTCCAACCTCTCGAGTGCTTTATGAGATATGAGAGGCCATGTAGCTCCCCCACCCTTTTGGTTGAAGCCAGGGCCAATAAGAAGACTGTCTTCAGGGTCAGGCTCCTATCCGTGGGCTGCCTTAGTGGTTCGTAGGGGGGTTTTGTCAGACTACTCAGTACCTTGGTCAGATCCCAATCTGGGGCTTTTAGCTCTTTGGTGGGCATGACTGTTCAAAGCTCCTCATCAGCATGGCCAACTCCCATGAAGACGATATGTCCACTCCTTCATTCGTAAGACTGAGGCTAGAGCCGCCCTGTACCCCTTCACTGCAGATACAGACATATGTTTTTCTGTTCTGCGATATATCAGAAAGTCTGCTAACTGCTGAATAGTGGTACCGAGTGGAGACACGTTCCCTCTACGACACCAATCACAGTATGCTGACCACTTTCCTTGGTATACTGTCGCAGATGATTTTCTGATATTGCCTGCCATCTGAGTTGCTGCTTTCTGCGAAAACCCTCGCTCTCGGAGGAGATACTTGACAGTCTCCACCCGTGAAGCGATAGGGACTTCACCGACTGGTGGTACCTCTCCACGTGAGGCTGACACAGAAGGTTGCTCCATGGAGGTAACTCTCTTGGCACATCTACTAGGAGTTCCAGTAGGTCTGGAAACCACTCTGCTTTCGGCCATAACGGAGCTACCAGGGTCATCTTGAGGTTCTGAGACCGCATTACCCTGTTCAGAACCTGACGGATTAGACAAAATGGAGGAAATGCGTATACGTCCAGATTGTCCCAGGGGTGTTGTAGCGCATCTTCTGCTACTGCCTCTGCGTCCGGGACTACTGAACAATACACTTCCAACTTTTTTGTTGTACCTGGTTGCGAATAGGTCTATGATCGGTCCTTCCCACAACATGAGCATCCTGTCCACTACCTGTTGGTGTAGGGACCACTCCGTTCCCAGAATCTGATCCCTGCGGCTCAACTTGTCGGCCACTATGTTTCTTTTTCCCGGAATATACCTGGCCTTGATGTCTACCAGGTTCTCTATAGTCCACTGGTGAAGTTGAACTGTCATCACATGTAACTGCCGAGAAACTAGGCCTCCTTGCTTGTTTATATAAGCTACTACTGTGGTGTTGTCTGACATCAATACCACTGAGTGTCCCTTTACTCTCTCCCTGAATTCTTGTAGAGCCAGAAAAGCTGCTTTCAACTCCAGCACGTTTATATGGAGTTCTCTGTCCTTGCAACTCCATTTTGCTGACACCATCAACTCCTCCATATGGGCTCCCCAGCCTTCTAGTGACGCATCCGAGAACAGCAAGAGGTCTGGGGAGGATTGTTGAAGGGGGACACCCACTGTCAGATTGTCGTCGTTCACCCACCACAGCAAGTCTTTCCTCACTTCTGCCGACAAGGGAATTTGCTCGTACGGGTGATCTACTGTTGGTGACCAAAACTCCTTCATCCTCCATTGTAGGGACCGAAGGTGTAGCCTTCCTTGTGGTACTAGCTTCTCCAGGGAGGTTAGGATTCCCAGCACCACCTGCCACTGTCTTGCTGGCTGTGTCTGCTTTCCTAGAAAGGCATTCACCACTTGTTGCATTTCTCTACTCTTTGGTCTGTCGGGAATACTTTGGCTTGTGTTGTGTCTATCACCATTCCCAGATATTCCAAACGTTGACTTGGATCCAACTGCGACTTCTCCTGATTCACCACAATACCTAGGCTGTGACAAAGCTGCAGGAGGGCCGCCCTGTCCCTGAGTAATTTCTCCCTGGACTTTGCTATCACCAGCCAATCGTCCAGATATCTTATTAGCCTGATCCCCTGAGCATGCGCCCACGCCGACACGAGGGTGAACACTCTTGTAAAAACTTGAGGAGACGATGTCAATCTGAAGCACAGGACCTTGAATTCGAAAGCTTTCCCTGCAAGACTGAAGCGGAGAAATTTCCTTGAAGACTGATGGACTGGTATCTGAAAGTATGCGTCCTTTAGATCGACTGTCAGCATAAAGTCTCCAATTCTGACTGCTTGTAGAACCGTTTTCGGAGTTTCCATCTTGAAACTGGTTTTCCTTATAAACAGATTCAGCGTTGACAGGTCTATTACTGTCCTCCACTCCCCGTTGGCTTTGGGTACCGAGGAAAATTCTGCTGTAGAAGCCTTTTGTCGGACTGCATACTTGTTGCACAGCTCCTTTTTCCATCATCTTCTTCACTTCGTCCTGCAGAATAGTGGCCTTCTGAGATTTGTGGGCATAAGTGACATGGGGTAATGGTTGATCTGTCAGGGGCAGGGTTACCTCGAACGGAATCAAATACCCGATCCTGAGAACATCCACCACCCACTGCTCTGCCCCTAGTTCCTGCCACACCTTCCAGTGATTTGCCAGGCAACCCCCCACTGGTGTGGCCGAGTGATGGGAGGCGCCCATCCTATCTTCTTGAGCCTCTCCCTCTTCCCCTATTGCCCCTTCCTCTGTTGTTTCTATTGTGAAAGGGGGCCGATGAGTTATCCTCTTTGGGGAAGAGGGTCTTGTGACTCTATTAGGGATGCTATGTCTCACTGTCTTCTTCCGAGACATCTGCTGTTGTCTTCCCTCCAAAGGAGTAGTTTGACTGTTAGACGTTTTCCTAACTGCCTGTTGCACCAACCTATCGTTATTGGTCCATCCTTCTTCTATCTATCGCCTCTTCCAGTATGACCTCTGGCAACAGCAGTTGCGATTCCAAGATATCCCCATTCCTCATTGCTAACAGGGAATCCAAATCCACATTGCGGCTTAGTCTAGCCAATGCTGCATCTCTCCTCATTAGCAGGATATTTGCCCAAACATTGGCACTTGCGTTTGTCAGGTACGCAATCGCCTTAGAACCTGACTGTAGTAATCTAATGAACAATGGTTCATCCACTACTTTCCTTGTTGCTTCCGAGGACGCAATTTTCGCCACTGCTGTTGACCAAAGGTCTAACCAGGAAGCAGCCTGAAAGACAGAAGAAGCTGTTGCTTCTAACGTAGCAGCCTCTAGGTACGTCATCGAAGGGCACTCCATTTTAACCTGATCCAAGGTTAATCCAGGCCTTAACCTTACAACATTAGGGTTCATTTGTCTAGACAGCAAAGGGACCTTTGGTGTCGTATAATATTTCCTTTGCTTTATCATTGGAGGGGGAATAAATTTAAATGATCTATTAGATCTTAAGGAATTATTCCTCCCTGCAATCTTTGCGTTTACGTGTTGCAAGACCGATTCCGCATGACTCGAACAAGGCAATTCATACGACACCTTGGTATCCCTCTTTAGTCCAAACGCCATGTCAATTCCAGGAGGAAGCATACTGGCCGGTGTTTCTGTCTTCTCCGAAAGGCTATGAATTGACGAATCAAATCAATAACCTCTGCATACGAGGCCAGAAACTCTTGGTTTTCTCCTTCCTCCGGCTCTAGTGTACCACTCTCCGTCACAAGGGATGTTGTCTCGCCTTTATCTTCTGACAGACGGCCCGGAATTCCCAGCCGCCTGCCCCTACGGCCGCGGTCTCTTTGATCTTTGTTGGCCGCTGTTGGCTCGATCCCGGATAGTCAGCAGGGGAACGAGAACATCTCACTCTTTCTCTGCTCACAGATCTAGAGCGAGAATCTCGTCTAGATCTCCAAGATGAAGGCTCCCTTAAGACAGAGCTAAGTTCGTCTCTATTAGCATTGGCATCTTTTTCGAGCGTCGGCAAGCCCGGCCTCAACCTTCTATCCAGACGGACACTGCCTTCCACGAACGTATCCGCCGAGGTTGCCAACTCTCTATTTTTCGTACTTTTAATAGGAGCCTTATCGTCCTTCGTACGTATTTTAAACGGCCTTACGGGCGAAACTGGGACCTGCATTCCATCCTCTGCTGCACCTTTCGCCGCCAACGTCGATTTTACCAGAGGTATCGCAGTTTTTGCGATCCGAACTGGCAACTCCGCCTCGGCCGCTAGCTCGCCAGGCCGTCACCTCTCTCGCTTGTTCGGATTCTTGCGAACGGCTTCGTCTGCCAACCTTGTGCTTAATAGCCACTGATTTTCCGAGCTTCTTGCTGACTTGGAAATGACAGTCTTGGTCCGAAGAAGAGGAAGAATTGATTCTTCTCCTCTTAGCCCGAGGATCCGCCAGGAACTCCCGAATCCTCCTCCAACGCTTGACTGGCGCTCGCCGTGACGTTATCGGACTTAGCGATGACGCCGAACTAGAGGAAGAAGACGAAGAAGGCGAATCACACTTTTTCTTTTGTCTCTCTTATTCATTCTCTTCTCTATATCCTGTAATTTCTGCATTACAGTTTGCATTGACGGGTCAGAAGGCGTATTAGCGTCGGGTGCAGCGAAAAAGGCGAGAATCGGTCTGTGACGTCATCACGCCTGCCATATCAGAGTGTGACGTATGTTGTGACGTCATCCCTCTCGTAGGGAGAGACTGAGAGGTTTCTGCTGGCAACCGCACGTTTGCTGCCAAACTACCTCCCACGTTCTGCATCGCTGTAAATACTGAGTGGGATGGTGAAGCCGCAGCATTAATTCCCATAAATTGCAAGCCCGGGGGATGAGGAACATTCAGCGCTGCCGGACCCTGCTGGAACCGTGACGTCATATAATGCGCAAGCAGACCATCCAAGGTTGGTACGCCTGGTAGGCCTAGCGCTGACCACGTACCATCTAACCTATGCGCTTGAGTAGCAGGAGCCTGGAACAAAGATGGCGGATCTCCCCCTCTACTTGCTGGGAACAATGGAGAGTGCAAATTATTCATAAAATTACCCAAGGCCCCCCCCTGACGTTTCCGATACAGAACTGCTAGGAGAAACCGAAGGGGTATGAGACAATTCAAAAGCAGGTGGAGAAACATATGGAGCAGCCTGGTTTATTACCGATACAAAAGAAGCCGGTAAGGTTTGGTCATCCAAAGATGGCGTCACCCCCTTCCTTTTGTATTGGCTTTTCCCATAGAACTTCTTCCACTGTTCCACCGACCAACCGCGACAAACAGAACACGGATTAGTAACCGTATATACGTTTTCCCTGCACCTACTACACGTTAGATGAGGATCCGTCGACACCGAAGTTAGGAACCTAGAACATGGAAAGCCACTGACTCCTGGGCATTTCCTTTGTCTCCTCTTCGAAACGGTAGACGATCCCGATGTTGAGGCAAAATTCTCCATCATACCACGTATACACTCTTACCCCACACTGATCACACTTGGAGAAAGAAAAGGAATGAAAAATAAAAAATGAAATGGATAAAGAACGGGCAAACTGAAAAACCGGCTTTAAATGAGATAGACAGTAACACGTCTTATCTTAAAGGCGGTAGGAAAATAACTGATGGGTCACAGGTAGCCGTGGGCATTCTGGGTATACATGCCCCGTGACCTGGTATAGATGCCATTAGTCCCTGGATCTCACAAGTGTAATTTTAATTCTACCGGTTTCCAGCTTGGCGCTAGTAAATCCTAATGTTAAGACCGAAGGTTTGTTTCGTGTATGAACAAAAATTATATATGTAGTTGATTAAATTGTTAACCAAGTCTGTAAACAATTTCAAAAGGGCTAGAAAATCAATATGAATTGTAAATTTTTAAATATATCCTTTAAATTCCTTCCCAACTGAGTGATACCTCAACTCATGGTTATGTTAGGTTAGTTAAGACCCATTTCTGATCTCGCACAAGACCATCCAAATGGTGTTTTCCCTTAAATGAAAGGTGGAAAAGAAATAAGTGATAAATTAAATGGCAAAGGCCAGTAGACTTGGGGCTAAAGGGACTCTATAACAAACCTACAATATGTCATGCAAGACACTATAAGGGATACTCTGCCTATTGGGTTGTTGTTATTTTAGATTAAGCCAGCCTTATGCCAGCAAAGGCTCTTCCTCCAACAGTAGCCAGTAAGATGAAGAAGGTGGGTACTGTCTAAAGACTGACTAGTGAAGCACATTATATACATAGCATTAAAGGTCTTTGCAGCTTTCTTTTCTCCCCACTTGCAATGTTTTTTGCCGTTTTACTTCACCCATTCTCTTTAACCTCCTTCCACTTTACTGTCCAACTTCTTTAATTGGACTGTCCTCCAATTTTCACTCTCATTTACGTACAACTTCTCTGAGTCTAGGTATATGATTCAGTGGTCTTGTTGCAAAACTTTACTGCGACAATGGACCCCAAACAACATATTCTATATGCAACTATAGCCTTTGTCAGGCCATGAATGATGCATCGATCATAAAAAACTTAGCATAACAATTACTCACCTGAAATTCCAGCAGCAGCAATAACCCACACAGCAAGGCTCATTTTGCTTAAAGTACGAGATGTGTTACCAGACCAGAAGAACACAACTGCTATCACATATCCAAGCACTAACGTTAGCACCTGTGAAGATTTTGATACAATATCACACATACCCAGACATGTTTTTCTATATAAATTCTGTATAAATTCTTGACCTACAATATATACAGCATACAGAGTAATTAGTTATGCCTCAGAATGTTTACTGTGACTTTTTGCAGAATTCAGTTGACAAAACCTGATTGTGAGGCATTCTCAAAGTAAAATAAATACATATCTGCTAAGGCTACTTGAACACCTAATCCTTTTCTCAACATGATACTGAGGTCTAGTCATGACATATATTACTTCGGTGGGTAACCATCAATGAAAGCTAGCCACCATTCAAGCACAAACTTTATCCTCCAAGTACTCTGTTACCCTGTCAGCATCCATCTACCCCTCACTGCCTACTCCTGTCAAGACTGGTTGCTGATAACCAGTTGACCAAACAGATTTTGTAAAACCTTGCTAATTTGGGAAATGTTGCTTAAATGGTGTACTTTGATAAACTTGTTTCCTAGACTGACACATGCAGGTAATAAGGAGCAACCAGAGAGAGAAATCAAGTCCGGTAATTTTACACTACCAATTAAAAAAAGTCTAGCATTGGTTGCATAGCATTCTGCAAGTGGGACCAAGTATGACTGCCACAATACCTAACCTATGATGTTAATACAAATGACACCTTTAAGCATACTGCTTAATCCAGAGTCTTTAATCAATGTCCCTCCAACAGAAATCAAATTGGGTGAAAAGTAGCTCAGGATTACTTGTATCTCAAAGATGAACGCCCCTGAAGAATAGTACTAGACAAATGGTAGTTATGCAGCAATAGTAACCAGTATCTAACAATAACTTATGATCTTCCATTCAAATACTGACCTGACCCAACATTACCCAAATTCAATGACTGAGGGGATGTGAAAAATGTAACAAAATTACAGGTCAATATTATTCAATGTTTGGAAGGTATAAAAACATTCTCTAACTGTATCTGCTCAAAAATAAAATCCAAAATGAAAATATGGTATTTGAAATAAAATAAACACTAATGAAGCACACAGCGTACTTACTATGTAGCCATTCGAAGATGCTATGGAAACAACGGTCGATATGATGTAGAAGATCGTGGAAATTACTGTATATGCTAAGCTCGACAAGAAGATAGGCGTGTGATGAATGATGATATATACAACTGGTAATATGACAGTTACAGTTATGACGCTCCGTACATGCTGCACTACAAACCTGTTACAGAATTTTTTAAATGAAAAACTGAGCAAAGTAAAACTTTAGTTACCCCTAACTTGACAATAGTATGCATAACCAAAATGGGAACTAAAATTATTGAATAGACATTGCAGAAAATAATTTCTTTTTACTTTTATCTAACAATTTTCAGCCGGCTATTTCCCACACAATGAAAAAGGTACAGCAATAGTCTTGAGTTCAATGCACTTTCACGTGTTGTTGACAACAACGAAGGCTTTACCTCTATATAAAAATAAAACTGTAATTACTTGTGCATTTTTCTATAGAATTCTACTGCACTTCAGATCTTTTTCATTAATAACAATACTAAACTAATTCATGTCACTACAACTTGACTCTTATTAGTTCATACATAAATTTTTCACATTCCTTGCTGAGGAAAATAGTTTTTTTTTCTCTAGGTTTGAATATCCTCCCATGGAAACCACTGGGGAAGGAGGAAAGTATAGTTTTGCATATCAACAGTGAAGAAAATACAAAGCGAGGTTTTGTCTGACACAGACTGGTTCATTGCTGACTTTAAAACAATTGCCAATTTCCTGATTCTTTAAAGAATGTAGATTCAGTGGTGAAATACTAGCCTACATACATAAATACTTTCTAAAACAATGAATATTCAACATAGGACAATATATGGATGCATTCAAGAAAATTCTTGTTTAACCATTGCATAACATTCTCCCATTTGCTCCAGTTACTGAATTACCAATGGAAAATTCTGACTTTAATTAATAAGAGCAATTTTAAAAATACAGTAAAATACCAACCCCAAAAGTATACAAAACCAAATATATAAGGGCATATAAAATATGTAATAATTACCTGCCCACAATCTCTGAGATAGTATCGAGCAGCCTAAGTGGAAGGAGGGCTATGGACATTGAGAGGAGACTGCCAGCTGAGTGGACTTCTAACAACCATCCCCTTGTCCACGAGGTCACAATGTGCTTGGCTGGATGAAGCAATGACCCGCATAATACTGCCCACAGCAATGGCTTCACAAAAGGCTGTAAAGAGAAGAATGTAGTAAAATAAAAAAAACTTGCATGAAATTTTTGTCTAAACTATAATTCCCTGGTACTGTATTATCTTCTTTTCAAAACTAGTGTCAGTTGTTGATATTACTTATCAAAATAACCTGAAGTCCCTGGTTCTACTGTAAGTCCCCTTTCTAAATTATGCCAGCAAAAGCTGACTTTTATAATCAAAATGACTATCTGAATCTTCTTTCCCCGACTATTTCGGCTGGTCAACTGATCAACATGAATATCTGAATCTTCTTAACCCGACTATTTCGGCTGGTCAACTGATCAACATGACTATCTGAATCTTCTTAACCCGACTATTTCGGCTGGTCAACTGATCAACATGACTATCTGATTCTTCTTTACCAGACTATTTCAGCTGGTCAACTATTTATAAAATTCATACCTAAAAAATACAATTAAATGAACTTCAAAGAGGACTTTCCTCACCTGAAATATCATATAAACAGACCAAGCAGCTGCCCCGACACAGACCACAAACACAACAGCAGCGACATTGTAGAAGGCATTCCGCAATGCCTGGTCATAGCCTTGGGGAACAAACTGCCTCCAGACCTGCTCCAGCGGAGAACGAACATTGTCTCCATACATTGCCATGTTCACGTGGGACTTAGCTTATCATAACTATAAAAGTGCAGACCTGGGAAGATAATAGTGTTAGTGTTCTAGTATCATGCTCAAATCAGATTATGAATTATGTAACTAAAAAACATGAAATATTCATATAAATATATTTTCACTGCTGTCTTCCAAGATAGCAGACAGAAAACAAAATGGGGATATTAAATATAGCATCAGTCAAAATAACTTTAATAAAAAAATGACATCAGTCAATAAGGTGAAGCATAAATCAAAATAGCTTCCTATTTGCATCAATCTCAACAAAACCTGTGACCGAATACAAGCATAACAAAGATATAACAATGTCGAAAATTGTATTTTTCCTAACTATACAAACCTGAGGTCCTTTAACAATAGGAATTAACTTACAGCGTAGCTGGAATTACGGCCGTTGAATCTTGAACAAGGTGGTTAGGCAGTAACTACCGTGGGGCAGGCTAGCCTGCCCGGATGTAAACACTCCAATTTGCCTTTCGGCCCAGGTTCAGATTGAGGGGTGGCATGAGGTGGGTATCTTTGTTAAAGGACCTCAGGTTTGTATAGTTAGGAAAAATGATGTTATTATGATATAACAAAGTTTCATGCATACTTATCTGGCAAGGTTAATATATAGAGCTTATTCTCTGTTCGCACTGGCAGAATTTTCAAAAACTCGCGGCAACCGCTAGATCACTGGTAGTTCAGGTGATCGCCACCCCGCTCCCGTGGCGCTGTGTGCGCGGAATCATTCCCATTTTCGTCAGATTTTTCTTCTGAACCCTGTCTCCTGAGGGGAGGTGGGTGGGCAATGTTAATTTTATATATCCTGCAGGTAAGTAATACATGAAACTTTGTTATATCATAATAACATCATTTTCATGTATGACACTTACCTGGCAGGTATATATATAGCTGATTGACACATTTGGAGGTGGGTCAAAGACAGCAACATTGTAAGTTTTAAAATTTAAAATTCAAAATACTCTTAGATTCCTTACCTGCTAAGGTAGCTGACTTCAGCATTCCTGCCTCTTAGCCTGCTAAACCTTAGTAGCTTCCAACTAGGACGTGACCTATTAGTTGATGAAGCTAAATACAAGGGTCTGACAACTGGACGGGACCAATTTGTTGACAGGAAACCCTAGCCCTCTCTTACCACGGGCATTCATGCTAGGATAAGTTAGACCACCTGAACCACACACAAAACTAACCTAACACACTACACTTCACGACTGAAGAGGAAATAACCCTCTCAGACAACCATAAAAACAACACCACTTCATTAAAATACCTAGCATGTTAGTAAGTTATGGGGTGGAAATTCCTTTGCCCAATACTGCTCCTGAGGATACATATGGACCCAACGTTTGACAATTGTCAAACGTTGTTTTGACGTTTCTAAGGTATGACTTGCAAACACTGAATTAGTCCTCCAAAACGTCGTTTCAATGATATCTTTGAGGGCCATATTCTTTTTAAAAGCCAAGGAAGTAGCTACTGCTCTCACTTCGTGCGCCTTAACCTTAAGGATGCCGAAATTTTCCTCTTGGCATAACATATGAGATTCTTTAATTAGTTCCCTAAGGAAAAAGGCAATAGCATTTTTGGTCATTGCTCTGCTAGGATCCTTCACAGAGCACCACAGTGATTCTGAAGTTCCTCTAATCTTACTGGTTTTTCTCCATATAATAGCGCAATGCCCTTACTGGACAAAGAACTCTCTCTTGTTCCTGTCCTACTAAATCTGAAAGACCCATAATTTCAAAAGACCTTGGCCATGGATGAGCTGGACTCTCGTTCTTGGCCAAGAACCCCTCCTGAAATGAGCAACCGCTTTGTCATGTTTCCAGCCAATATGGTTTGCTAATTGCTTGCAGCTCACTCACCCTTTTAGCGTGGCCAAGGCCACCAAAAAGATGGTCTTTTTCGAGATATCTCTCAACGAGGCTTGATCCATCGGTTCGAACTTACTAGTTCCTAAAAATTCAGACCACATCGAGATTCCAGGAAGGCGCTCTGTATTGGAGCTCCTTCCTTGTTCCAAAGGACCTTATGAGGTCTCTCAGATCTAGATTATTTGTAATATCTAGACCTCTATGTCTAAATACTGAGGCCAACATACTCCGATACCCTTTAATCGTCTGAGTTGACAATTTTATTTCCTTCTTTAAGTATAAAAGGAAGTCGGCAATTTGGGTCACAGAGGTACTGGATGAAGAAATCTTCCGACTCTTGCACCACTTGCGAAAGATTTCCCACTTCGCCTGGTACACCTTAATAGTAGAGGCTCTTCTAGCTCCGGCCACCGCTCTGGCCGCCTCTCTAGAAAACCCCTCGCTCTGACAAGTCTTTCGATAGTCTGAACGCAGTCAGACCCAGAGCGAGGGTGTTCTTGTGGTACCTGTTGAAGTGAGCTGTTTGAGTAGATCTACTCTTGCTGGAAGTGTCCTTGGTACATCTATTGTCCATTCAGTACCTCTGTGAACCAATCTCGGGCCGGCCAGTATGGAGCTATGAGAGTCATTCTTGTCCCTTGACTCTCCCTGAATTTCTTCAAAACCTTTCCTAATATCTTGAACGGGGGAAAGGCGTAGACGTCTAGCCCCGTCCAATCTAGAAGAAAGGCGTCTACTGCGACTGCTTGACGGTCTGGGACTGGAGAGCAATAGTCGTCAATCTCTTTGTCATTGCTGTCGCAAACAAGTCCACCATGGGCGACCCCGCCCATAATTTCACAGACTCTGGCATACTTCTAAATGAAGAGTCCATTCTGTTGATAGAATGGTGACCTTCCCTGCTCAACAGGTCCGCTCTCACATTCTTCTCCCTTGAATGAATCTGGTGAGAAGGGTTACGTTTTCCTTCTCTGCCCAAAGAAGGATCTCCGCCAACTTGCAAAGAGAGATTGAATGTGTCCCTCCTGTTTGCGGATGTACGCCAGAGCTGTGGTATTGTCCGCGTTGACTTGCACCACCCTGTTGCGAATCACCGCGTTGAACTCTTTCAAAGCCAAGAAAATCGCCATCAGTTCCTTCTGTTTATATGCCAAGCCGCTTCCTCCTTGCTCCAACGACCTGAAACTTCTTGATGTCCGAGAGTCGCTCCCCAGCCTGCGTCCGACGCGTCTGAGAACAATACATGGTCTGGGTTCTTTTGCTGGAGAGACGCTGCCTTCGCTAAACTTCCCCGGAGTTAGCCACCACCGCAATTCCTCTTTGATCTTGCAAGGAATTCGAAACAGGAAGGAATCTGGTTGCGATTTTCTTGGCCAGACTTGGTTCAAAAATATTTGTAGGGGTCTCATGTGAAGCCTTCCTAGAGAAACGAAACCGTTCCAGGGACGAGAGGGTCCCCAGTAAGCTCATCCACTCCCGTGCTGAACATTGTTCTTTCTCTAGAAAGGCTGAACTTCCGGATGCACTGCTCTTGTCTGTTGGGAGACGGAAAAAGCCCGAAAAGTCACTGAGGAGATCAGAATCCCCAAATAAACTAGCTCCTGACTGGGTGTCATATTCGACTTTTCTAAGTTCACCATCAACCCTAACTCTTTCGTTAATGTTAACGTCATTCTAAGTCCTCCAGACATTGCTTTCTTGATTGTGCTCTTATGAGCCAATCGTCCAGGTATAGAGACACTCTTATTCCTAGAATGTGTAGCCACTTCGCCACGCTCGCCATCACTCTTGTAAAAACTTGTGGGGCTGTGCACAGTCCAAAGCAGAGGGGCTTTGAACTGAAAGACCCTTTTGTTTTCTGGATCACAAATCTCAGGTACTTCCTGGATCCTGCATGAATTGGGATATGAAAATATGCGTCTTGAAGGTCCTGGGTAATCATCCAGTCCCCTGGACGTACCGCTGCCAGTACTGAATCGGTCGTCTCCATCGTAAATTTTGTCTTCTTCCACAAATAAGTTGAGTTGACTTACGTCCAGTACTGGTCTCCATCCCCCGAGGATTTCGCTACTAAAAGAAACGCCGGTTGTAAAATCCCGGAGATAAGTGATCCAGAACAGGTTCTATTGCTCCTTTCTTGAGCATAGAAATAACTTGTTCTTGTAGTGCTTCTTGTTTTCCCTGGATCGCTGTAGTGGAGCTCCAAGCTCTCTTGGCGATGTCGCAAGAGGTGGTCTCTTCAGAAAAGGGATCTTGTAACCTTCTTTGGCTACCTTGACGACCCAAGGATCTGCTCCCTTTTCTTGCCAAATCTCCCAAAACTTCTGGAGTCTGGCACCTACTGATGTCTGAAGGACTTGTTGTTCATTGTTTACTACTGGGTTTCGAACCCCTCTTGGACGGAGCTCTTCTTGCTCTGAAGGCAGGACGAGAAAAGGACTTGCCTCGAAAGGGCTGACTAGCTTGTCTTGATTCCTTAGGTGTCTTCTTAACCACCTTGTTGGGTAAAAATTTCCTTACCGAAGAAGTTAACAGATCCTGCGTCACCTTCTGAGTTAGGGAAAGCGAAATATCCTTGATAATATCCGCAGGAAACAATTGATCCGAAATGTGGGGAATAAACCAATTCGGATTTCTGGGCGTTAGAAACGCCCTTAGCAGCAAAAGAGCATAGGAGTGACCTTTTCTTTAAAACTCCTGCAGTGAAAAGAGATGCTAATTCATTCGCGCCATCCCTTAAGGCTTTGTCCATGCAGGACATAATACTGCTTGGGAGTTGAGAAGCCGTTGATTCATTATTTTCCACTGTTCGTCCCAGAGCCCCCAACCGGACCAATCAAGAAAATTGAAAACCTCGAAGGTCCGGAAAATCCCTTTCAAGAGATGATCTAATTCTGATGGAGACCACACTTTAGCCGAATTCAAGGCATGTCTGGCGGGAACTGTCAACAATGTTGGAAAAATTCCCCCTGGGAGGAGGCAGGAACTCCCAGGCCGAGATTTTCCCCCGTCGCATACCAAATTCCGGACTTCGATGCCAATTTGGCAGGAGGGAAAGAGAACACAGTCTTGCCGCTTCCCTCTTTTTCCTTCAACCACGTATCAATTCTTTGAAGAGCCTTCTTAGCCGTATCAAAACTTTCATCTTCAAAAACGAGGACTTCTTCGGAGTTTTATTCTTGGCAGAATTGAGAAAGGGGGGTGATGTCGGAGCTGCAGGCTGAAAATCCCCTTCAAAAAGTGAAAGAAGGCAATTCGTTAATTTCTTATAGTCTGAAGAAGGTGCTTCACCCTCTTTTTCTTCCTCAGATTCTAAGTCTTCTATTTCCTCTTCTGCCGAAGACACATCCTGTAAACCAAGGTCTTGCTGCAGAAAATCTTCTCCAACCTCGCGGGAAGAAAACGGCTCCTGCCGCCTGCGTCCTGCGTCCTTCTGAGCTCCGAGGTTGCGTCCTGCGTCCTGTTCCGGAAGCTTGCGTCCTGCGTCCTGCTCCGGAAACTTGCGTCCTGCTTCCTGTTCTCGTAACTTGCGTCCTGCGGCCTTGCTCCCGGAACTTGCGTACTACCCTAGACTCCGAAGCGTGATGAGAAGGAGGCAAACCATCATGCGTCCTTTTAGATGACTTGACTGGGAGAGATGCGTCCTTACGCCTCGTAGGAGGATGTTCCATGCTCCCCATGATTTAACTAAATCGGCTAACCTTCCTTGCATCTCTTCAAGGAAGTTCCTAGTCTCTGTTTCCTGGCGGGAAGTCTGAGCAAGCGGAGAACGACGACGAGAAGGATCATCAAATGATATTGTTATGATACAATAAAGTTTTATGCATACTACCTGGCAGGTATATATATAGCTGTATTTTCTGAAGTCCGACAGAATTTAAAAAAACTTCCAACACACGCAGTGGTCGCCAGGTGGTTAGTACCCATTCCCGCCGCTGGGAGGCGGGTATCAGGAACCATTCCCATTTTCTATCATAATTTTTATTTCCACTGTCCCCTGAGGGGAGGTGGGTGGGTACTTGAATATATATATATCTGCCAAGTATGAACAAACTTTATTGTATCATAACAATATCATTTTGCTCATGAACTTACCTGTCAGTATATATATATAGTTGAAGCCACCGTTGGAGGTGGGAAGGGACAGAATAGAAGGATTTTGGGACAAAAATGCATGCAGATGATTTACATCTTGGTTCCACCTGTTAGCATAGCCGACTTCGTGATTACTGTCACCCAAGGTCTGCTTCTGCTTTACTAGAGTGCCAGCGAGGGTAGAGACCTATAAAGCTGGTGCACTCCAGATGATCTGTCAACGGGGCGTGACCACAATGTGACTAGACCATATTGACCATACTATGAGGGCTGAAGTAAAAAAATAAAATATATATATATATTATATATCACCACCTGACCAACCTAGCCAAAGTTAATGTGTGTAACTAAGGCTTCAGAGTTAGAAGTCGCCGTTGTCAGCGACTGCACAACTAAATTAAGAGCTCTTCCTTCACCATTTCTACAGATAGGATGAGTAGTACTTCTTGCCCCCAAGATTGTGGTCTGCAGACACGTATGGCCCTAGCGAGCAGCAGATCTCATATGCCATCTTCACATCTCGCAGGGAGTGTGAAGTGAACCAGAGTTGCTTTGCTAAAATATGGTACTCAGGATGTTGCTGAGTGCCATGCTCTGTTGAAATGCTTCCGAGGCCGCGCCCTCACCTCGTGAGCATTCAGATAAAAGATTTCAAATCTTTGTGCAAACACAATGAAGGAGACCTTTTTTTTTTTTTTTTTTTTTTTTTTTTTTTTTTTTTTTTTTTTTTTTTAAGAACTCCTTAACCCTAAAACCAGGGTGTACTTCGATATGGGCAAGTCTGGTCGTTTTTTCGGAACATTGCAGATTGCCCGACTGACTTCGACTTTCTTGATTTTAAGTAGATAAAACTTGAGAGACCTGACAGGGCACAGGACTCTCTCTGGCTCCTCCCCACTAACTTGTGCCATCCTTGCTTCCAAGATTCCTGGCCCAAGGACAAAAAGGGTTTCCATTCTTAGGCCATAACGAAGGCTTAGAGAGCACACCTCCTTGTGTTCTCTAAAGCCAAAACTTGACGATGGCTTAAAATCTCACTAACCCTCTTTGTCGTATCTAGGGTGGTTAGAAGAAGGCCTTCCTGATCACATACAAGAAGTTAACAGGCAGGAGAGGTTCGAATGCTTTGACATCAAGAACTTCAGACTACGTCTGTACTAAAGTCAGGTGAACGACCAGTTGACCAGTCAGACGAATCAAGGACAGCAAGGCTGTACCCTGAAGACCAAAAGGCACTATTCTTAGCTGAAGGAATGATGTCTGGACTGCCTGGGCGATTCAATCTAAGCAAACCTTGGGGTGAGTCAACGCAACCCAACGTCGTCCGCAATCGACTTCGTCAATAAGAAACTCAGGGCTACTATATGTCGCCTGATCTCGCACGAGTGTCTGACTCCGAGAAAACAGGCGAGACAAAAACCGTAGATGGTGAGCTAGAATCGAGATTCCACAGACCTCAATGATCGTGACGGTCTTTGTTGTTTGACAGATGCAAATCTGTCAAACAACATTCTCTGTCGTCTGTTCGCACTGGCAGAATTTTCAAAACTCTCGGCAACCGTTAGACCACTGGTAGTTTCAGGTGATCTCCCCCACGTTCCCGTGGCGCTGGTACTTGGAACTAGTATTCCCGCCGTTTTCCTCAGATTTTCTCTGAACCTGTCTCCTGAGGGGAGGGAGGGTGGGTGGGAATTTAATTATATATACCTGCAGTTAAGTATGCATAAAACTTTATTGTATCATAACAATATCATTTTTATGCATGACACTTACCTGGCAGGTATATATATAGCTGATTGACACTTTTGGATGGTGGTCACAGACAGCAATATCGTCATAATTCAAAAATTACTATTTTTAAATTATTTATTAAGTTCCTTTACCCTGCTAAGGTAGCTGACTTCGTAGGTCCTGCTCTTAGCCTGCTAAACCTTAGTAGCTCTCAACTAGGATGTGACCTGTTTGTTGAGAAGCTAACAACAAGGGTCTGACAACTGGACGTGACCAATTTGTTGACAGGAAACCCTAGCCCTCTCTTACCAGGGGCATTCATGCTAGGATAAGTTAGACCACCTGAACCACAACACCAAAGCTAACGTAACACATTACACTTCACATACTGAAGAGGAAATAACCCTTTCAGACAACCATAAAAAAGAACCCACTTAATTAAAATATCCTAGCATGTTAGTAATCTATCGAGACGATTCGTACGGACTTTTGCAATCCTGTAACGAACCTCTAGATGATTGTTACATTCTACGCCTGTTGTTATAATAGGCTCTTTCTCGTAAACTCGAGCAGGGACCGAGAGAAGATACTTCTTAAGATATGAGAGAGCTGTGGAATATCAGAGTTGATGTGGACCACTGGTTCCAAAACTCGTTTCGAGGACTGGAGGGACGACCGAATTGCATTTACTTCTTTCAGATTAAGATCCAGGACATCTGAAACACTATCCAGATGTCCGGCACCTCCTTCTATCATGACGCACTGAGAGATGTTCAGAATAATTCCTAGATCTTTAATAATATTTCAGTTTCCCGGTAGTAAAAAACTGTGGTCTGAATTGCAGTCTATTCGCGGGAAACAAACTTCTTCAGGAAGGAAATGGTCCCCAGCAAGCTCATCCATTCCCTCCCCGAGTATGCTTACTTCCCTATAAGGCTGCGCTTTGCCTAAGCAGGAGCATATAAAAGTGCAATGTTGCGGTAGCTCGTAGTTCTATACCGTGCGGTAACGAGCACCGAAAGGATTAAGAGATACTCTGTTGAACATATAAGGCAAAACTAATGCAACGTTTAATTTTTCATTCCGTAAGAAATCCCCTCAATCTTAGGCTAAAGTCCGTGATTGTAGGGAACAGAGATACAGTAGTCAGTCAATCCCGCAGGAGAAGACGTAACCGCCAGCACAGAGATACGTTAGTCATTCGCAAAACCCCAACCCCGAAAGGAGAGAGAGACGTAACCTACACGCATGACAGCGCACGATCTGTTACTGGCTCGTTGAAACTTGGACATTCAGACACAGCAGCAGCCAGCAGCTTACGAACGTCGTCTCTTAACTTTATGTCTGGGTTGCCAGCTACCCTATTCTACGAAGAAATAGGTCCGTTATTTTTTGAACAAAAAGAGACTCTCAAGCTGGTATATTTAAGCGAAACAGGAAAACGCTAAATATATAGATGCGTTTTGTGTCCGTCAGAACACTACCATACAACGGTAAAAAAGATAAATCGGAAACTCCTGGAAGGCTGCAGGGAGTGACGATTAAATGTCCTTAAAATAGTAGACAATAGACCTCTCGGTTGCCATCCGCCAAGAGGTAACTACAGCAAGCGTGTATGACTTGAAACCAACCAGTAGTAAAATAACGTCAAGGCAAAAAAAATTTTAAAAAAAAATTTATTTATCACAATAAAGTTTGTTCATACTTACCTGGCAGACATATATATAGCTGAATTCGGAAATACAGCTACATACATATCTTGACAAGCAAGTTTCATGAACAAAACTTAGAGCATCGAAGCAGACCAGCTCAAGCTTCTTAGATACTGGACATAAGCGTTCATTGACGTAGTCTACCGTCTATTTTCTTGTACGAGTCTGCGAATGAGGAAGAGAGCTCTTCCGAACCTTGTCCTTATTCGCTTACGCAATATCAACGTTAATGAGATGTTTGTCAATGAGAACTAACCCATTAACGGTACAGAGAGATATTTTTGTCAATGATGGGAGACCCACTTACTTGACAAAACGATAGTATATTGTCAATGGGGAAAGAGTCACTGAATTGACAAAACGTAATCCAGGAAGTCGAGCCTTTTATTTTTCGATTCCCGTCTCAAACAAGGAAGGGACAAGAATCCTGTTAAGAGACTGGGCTTACGGTAGGTAGAACGACGATGCTCAATCGGCATGGAAGTCTCGACTAGAACTAACAAAATCTATCATCTGAAAAACCCTTTCAGATGGTCTAAAGGCTTTAAATTTATTGGCAGTATGGCAAAGGAAGTCCTGTCCTTGCGCTTTCCTGAAGAGCGTCCTTTTGATGTGCCTTTGCAAGAATCCTACTGAACGTTGCCGAAAATCCTGACGTTCAGGACGTCGAGCCTTTACATAACCCGTAACTGTCTTTATCTCAAAGTCTTGACTGAGGTAGAGAAAAAACGAGATCTTCCCTTGAGCTTTCCTTAACTCCATCCACCTTTGCGAAAAGCAATATAATATTGACAGAGACCTCTTGAATTCACGAAACCCGAGGTCTTGCTGGGTTTCGAAGACGAAGTTCTGTTCACTTTTCTTGATGCTCAAATCTTAAACAAGAGCTTGAAGAGTTCAACAGAAACATTCTGGTGCGCGCTCAGCGTCCACTGGCGAGGACTCTCGGCGTCCTGGTCGCTCGTCGGCGTCACTGGCGAGGACGCTCGGCGTCCTGGTGCGCGCTCGGCGGCCACTGCGAGGACGCTCGGCGTCCACTGGTGAGTGCGTCCATCGAGCGTCCTGTTCAAGCCGATCGTCCAAATAAGCGTGCAGAAAGCGTCACGCTCCTGACAGAGGCGTCAAAACAAGCGAGAGAAACTGCCTTCTTTTTCCTATTTCTTGGTGGAAAGAAGTACACGTGATCAGGCAACTTTCGCCTTCTTCTCACTGAAACACTTAACGAGGGAGAAGGGACGTGAAGCGTCCTCTTCTATAAAGCTTCTTAGAGGGCGCGAGTCCTTCCGAGAGCTCCAACCCTTGTGCGGGAGGACGCCTCGGAGGACGAGAAGCAATCCTTCAGGATTCGTGCATGTGCACGCACTTTGGCAGTCTGGGGATTTTCATCAGAAACTGCCGAAGGCACGCCAGATCGGTGGGGTTCCCTGTAACCCTCCTTCGGCTTTCGACATGCCCTCTCCCTTGGTTCTGGGAGTTCGACAGAGGTCTAGACCTAGAGGCGTTATAAGGCCGATCTGACGCACCCTCCACTACACAAGGGGGCACTGTCACTACACTTAGCCACTTCACTATTGCTCTCTAAGCAAAGCACTTTCGATTCTAAGTTACGAATCGAAATAGTATAAGAGAAAGGGCAATAACCTCTACAGACACTGTTTTAGGGCCCGAAGGCAACATTACAGGGTTAGGCGTAAAAACAGAAGTAGAACCTCTTCACAACAATGAAGGAGAGCGATCACCTCTCGCAGACATAGTCATAACCCGTAGGCCATACTACAGCGTTAGGCAAAATAAAGTCTACCGGAAGGTTAGCAGTATCACTACCCTGACTTTCGTAATTGATTAATTGCGTACATACTAAACAAACTTTTTCCTTACGGAATTAGACACGTTTACTGATTAATTGCGTACATACGAATCTACTTTTTTCTACGAAATAAGACATGTTTACTGATTAATTGCGCCCCCCAAGTGCGGAACACCGAACTTTCGGTAGCCACACCCTATCTTTGCAGACAACACCCTCTGAAACTAGCCTAACTAGATTCAGATATCTTATGCAAAAATGAATCAAATTCAAATCAATTTAAGATAGCGTATGCCTAGCCACAAATCCAAGTAAATAAAATTAAAAGACAATTAGGATACTTAGCGGCAAATGAAGTTTCCAAAATCCTAAGCCGGAGGTACTGAAAACAGGTGTTCTCAGTACCGGCGACAGAAAATTTATGAATAGAAAATGGGAATGGTTCCTGATAACCCCGCCCCCTCCCAGCGGCGGAATGGGTACTACCACCTGGCCGACCACTGCGTGTGTTGAAAGTTTTTTAAATTCTGTCGGACTTCAGAAATACAGCTATATACTACCGCCAGGTAGTGTCATGCATAAAAAAACGAGAAACTCGATCTTGAGCTCTACGATAAGGAGAAGATAATCGAGAGACTGCTCCGTATTTCAGAAGGAGGGCTCCTATCCAGAGAACCGTCGTATCATGAGGTCTTGCGTCTTGTCTTGACTTAAAGGATCTCCTCCTTTTAATCGGAACCACCTCTTCCTCATCACTAGAAGAGAAAATCTCGGGACTACTCACCGGTTCTTGAGGGTAAACGCTCATCTGAGAAGACGTAGGTCTATGCGTCCTCTTCAGAGAACGCGAAACTCCGCATAACGTCCATACTTGCCTGACGCAGCACTATCTGTAGAGGAAAAAACACTTCCCAGTGTCGCCTTTTCTATGACGCACTGCTGCAGCCTGGGACGCAACAGGACTGCCTGAAGGGACGACTGATCGTAAGGGAACCCCTCTCGCCTCCCTTCGACTGTCGACATGCCTTCTCCCTTGGGGTCTGGGAGCTTGGCAGAGGCCTAGGTCTAGGAGCACGAGTGAGACGATCAGCCGTCCCCTCCACTACACTGACCACTTCAAACGTACCCACTTTGCTGTAAGACGCTGAATCTATCGCCCATTGACGCAAGGCGGCAAACACTTTCACATAATTTAGTATCCTCAGAAACAGCAGCAGCGCAGGAGAGACCTGAGGAGAAGGATTAACAACTTCTACTTGGGAAGAGGGAGAAATAACAGACGTATTCAAGGCCTTACTAGAAGATCCTGACCTCTCACTCCGAGACACCGATCTTCTTACTCTATCCTTTTCTAGTCTCTCAACATATTTTGTGAAAGTCTTCCACTCCTTCTCATTTAAACTTTCACACTCATTACATCTATTATCCCAAGTACACAAAACCTCTCTACACTTCTTACATACTGTGTGAGGGTCTACCGAAGCTTTCGGCAGTCTCACCTTGCACCCTTCTTTCATACACACTCGAAATACTATACCAGAATCGACATTATTAATAACTTCCAATCGCGATTGCCAATCCAACTTTCCAATACGATACCCAATAAACCATCCAAGTACAGCGAAAGTCAGCTAACGAGTTTCGAATTCTAGCAGGGAACCAACAACGATGTTGCCGGTTCAGTGGCAGAAAAAAATCTGACGAAAATGGGAATGATTCCGAGCACCAGCGCCACGACGGGGTGGCGATCACCTGAACTACCAGTGATCTAGCGGTTGCCGCGAGTTTTGAAAATTCTGCCAGTGCGAACAGAGAATATAGCTATATATATACCTGCCAGGTAAGTGTCATACATGAAAATAAAATTTTCGACAAATTGTTATTTGTTCCGATACGTAATACAAACCTTTTGGTCCTTTAACAATAGGAAAACTCACTGATTGGTGGGAGGAATCTGAGTGAGCCTCTAGAACTGACTGGAGTTCTGCGCACCTAGGCTACTCCTCCTGGTCGTAAGAGTGAGGAGGAGTGCTCTGCTGCCTCTGACAACTGCACACCATGGACGAGATGCAACTTGTCATGTCGAGGAGCTGGGTAAGCAAACACATCTTGCAAGCATCCACCACTGGTCCAGAGAAATGACAATTTGTCGAAAATTGCATTTTTCCTAACTATACAAACCTGAGGTCCTTTAACAATAGGAAGTAGCTAGCGGCAGCTGGAACGGTCGTAAGCTTCGAACAAGGGGAGAACGGTAGTTAACTGCTTGTCCGACAGTCACGCGCCGCGCGACTGGGAGGTAAACAAATCACTTTTGCTTTTGGCCCATGCAAAATACGCAGAGTGAGGGGTGGCATGAGGAGGGACTATATGTAAAGGACTCAGGTTGTATAGTTAGGAAAAAATGCAATTTTCGACAAATTGTCATTTGTTCCGACACGTTAATACAAACCATCGTCCTTTAACAATAGGAAGACCTCACTTCTTGGTGGGAGGAATCTGAGTCTTTTGATGAACAGACTGGTGTTCGTCCATCCCTGGAAT